>NC_064286.1:30139624-30209045 GCF_019186545.1 Solanum stenotomum | reverse complement strand
CCGCCTCAACTTAATTCTGCACCATTCACTTGCTGCCACGTGGCAGCAGCAAGAAGCAAGCGTAAAATTGAATTTCCACAATTTGCAGCCGCCATTTCCTTTTATATATAAATATATTATTTTATTAAATTTAATCCATTAAGCTGTCTGCTTGATTTCCTTCTTCAACCTTTCATCTTTAATTCGTTTTAGCTTCAAACTTCTCCAATTTTCCACCAATTTAATCCTACAAATAAAATACCAAATTTAGCATAATCCATCAAATTAATGCTCAAAAAGGACAAATATAAATAATAAATGTGAGGAAATAATGATTAAAAATATATATTTTTAGCCTCACATCACTTAACAGTTCGCCTTATAGACATGTCAGATGGTGGTGTGATAGTTCATAATGGGTCATAATCTTCATTGGTAGCGGAGGTTAAGGAAAATAGGATAGAAATCCTATATTACTTCAGTTGAAAGGCGTAGTTCATTAGTAAAGAGTTGAGGTTTTCTCCCAAGGGAGAGATGCCGTGCTCCGTTACCAGGGTCGCTTATGTGTTCCTAATGTGGGTTAGTTGAGGAAGAAAATCCTTACAGAATCCCATAATTTTGGATATTCTATTCATCTGGGTGCCACTAAGATGTACCATGTTCTAGGGAATTCTTTTGGTGGAATGGCATGAAGAGAGACATCACAGGTTTTGTAGTTATGTGTCCTAACTATCAATAGGTTAAAGTAGAACATCAGAAACCAGGAGGCGTGATTCAAGAGATTAACATTCTTACGTGGACGTGGGAAATAATAAACATGGACTTCATTACGAGTTTACCTCGTACTTGCAGACAACATGACTCCATTTGGGTGATAGTGGACAGAGTCACTAAGTCAACTTACTTCTTGGTTGATAAGACTATAGATTCAGTGGAGGATTACGCTAGACTTTACATCAGCGAGATATCAGGTTACATGGGTTCCCCTTGTCTATCATCTTAGATAGGGGTGCTTAATTTACCTCTCATTTCTAGAAATCAGAAAGGTCTTGGTACTCAAGTAAATCTCAGTACAACATTTCATCCACAAACGGATGGTCAGATAGAGTGTACCATTCAGACCTTAGAAGACATGTTGAGATCTTGCATGATCAATTTTAAGGATAGTTGGGATGATCACCTACCTCTCATAGAGTTCACCTATAATAACAACTTCCATTCTAGTATTCAGATGGCCCCTTAGGAGGGCATAGGTGCAGATCTCCGGTGGGTTGGTTCAAAGGAGGTGAAGCAACCTTGATTGGGCCAAATTCGGTTCATAAGGCTATGGAAAAAGTTCAGCTCATCAAAGGCATACTAAAGAAAACTAAGAGTCATTAGAAGTCCTATGCAGATGTGAGGATGAGGGACTTAGAGTTGAAATCAATGATTGGGTTTTCCTAAAGGTGTCACCTATGAAAGGGACGATGAGATTTGACAAAAAAATGAAGATTAGTCCTAGATTTGTAGGTCCTTACAAAATCCTAAAAAGGCTTGGTAAGGTGGCTTATGAGTTAGAGTTGCCAGCAGAACTAGCAGCGGTCTATCTAGTCTTTAACATTTCATTGTTGATGAAGTGTGTGGGTGATCCGACATTGTTAGTACCTTTAGACAGTGTGGCTGTGAAGGATAGTTGTAACACTCCGAAAAACTAATGAAGTAAACTAGAACCTAAAATGTAGTATAGTAGCCTAAATGGGGTTTAACGTAAAGGTTAGAGTTGTACAATAACTTCTCTTAATTAGTACAAGTGTTTTAGGACTTAAACATCAAGGCATGAAACCCCAAGGACCAACCAAGGGTCCTTGAGGAGGACCTTGAAGGCAGCCAAAAAGCTATCAAGAGGAAGCCACCCACGAAATGGGCACCAATGAGTCGTGGGTGGACCCACGTCCCATAGGTTGGGGTCGTGGGTCAAAATTGGACCTCCCCTTGCCTTGCCTTGCCAAATTCTCTATCGGAGCTACGAACATGCAGTATGGTTCGTGGACTCACTCACGCCTCATGGGTGAAGTCTCATGAGTAAGGGTTGGGGGTTGGCCAAGATGAGAAGCTGCAGACCCAACCCACGAGTGACCAGTACGGTCTGTGGGTCCATCCACACCCCGTGGGTGGGGGTCGTGGATGGGGACTGCAAGGCTGCCTCAGATTCGGCCTAAGGTAAGCCAACTTAGATAAATTCTAAATTAATTATTTTATTGTATGGACGGTTTATATTGTTTATTTAGACATATATAAGTACTTTCTAACTATTAACCACCTCTTTTACACCTCATAAATCACAAGACTCAAATCATAGCAAACTCCCCTCTTTAATATTTCTCTCTCTAAGACTCCATTGAAGAACAAGGTCAAGTTTAGGGTTCAAGGAGCAGCCTTTTGTCTTCAATTTCATGAGGAAATCTTCCTAAGATGTGTTGGCTTTTCATCTATGGTAGCTTTCACCCATAGAGTCCCTTCAAAACTTGATTTCAAAGCTTCCAATTCCCCCCAAAACCTAGGATTTCAATCCAAGTCATGGGTTCCCTTTCAAAACGTTTCCAATGATTAATTTATGATGGATTATGGTTGAATTGATACTTAATTGTTGATTAATAATGAACCACCCCCCAAGAACCCATGAATCCCCCATAATTCTAAATTGTGAAATCATGATGTGGGTTGATTGATTATATAAGCATGTCAATTGATTATATCTATATTGATTGAGTGATTGAATCATGATATTCCCCTATCTAATGTAGTAATCCTAGATGTTTGGGTTGAGTTTGTTCATAGCCTTGAAGGGCAAATTATGAGGGTTTGTACATGTTGATGAGAATTGTGTATGAGCTTATGATTCACTTAGAAAGTGAAGATCCTATGACTATTGTGTAATGTTGGTGTTGTTGAAAGATCATTCTCTCCTTACCCTTACACATTATTATGCATGAAATGTCTAGGATTATGATAATGTTGTTGTGTTGATTGAAAGGCAATTCTCATGAAACACTATGACCATGATGTGAAAGGTTTACTCACATATTAATGATTCTAAGGTTAAAATTCCATTCTCACCTAATTGAATCCATCAACTATTTTATGAGTTGTGTTGAATGAAGGATAAGATACTCCTTCACACATGTAAATACAATTCAAGACTAACTATGTAAATTTTGGGAAAGTATGCTTAGCACCAAGTGGATATGGAATGTGAGGTAGAGGCTCTCCCGTTAATATAATAGGCCAGGTCATCTAAAGTAACCTCATGAGATGGAAGCTCCCCGAATCCGTAGTTTTTCTATAAAAAATCGATGAATTGGTGTGAATCCATTCTACATTGAAGAAAGAATTGAATATTCATTGATCAAATCATTCACTCCATAGTCTGATAGATCTTTTGAAGAACTGATTAATCAGACGAGAATAAAGATAGAGTCCCGTTCTACATGTCAATACCAGCAACAATGAAATTTATAGTAAAAGAAAAATCCGTCGACTTTAAAAACCATGAGGGTTCAAGTCCCTCTATCCCCAAAAAGACTATTTAACTCCCCAACTATTTATCCGACCTCCTTTCCTTAGCGGTTCCAAATTCCTTATCATTCTCCTTCACTCTATTCTTTAAGAAATGGATTTTTTTTCTAAGCGTATATGGCTTTCTCTTATCACAATTTGATATCTATGATACACATAGAAATGAACATCTTTGAGCAAGGAATCCCTAGTTGAATGATTCTCGATCAATACAATATCATTACTCATACTGAAACTTACAAAGTCATCTTTTTGAAGATCGAAGAAATTCCCATAAAAAGATTTATTCAACTTTTGTCCTTTTAATTGACATAGACCCCAGTTATAGGATAAAATGAGGACACTACGAAAAGGACTGCAAATCCTCGTGTTAGCGGTTCCAGTCGAGATTGGGAATAGCTGGGATAGCTCAGTTGGTAGAGCAGAGGACTGAAAATCCTCGTGTCACCAGTTCAAATCTGGTTCTTGGCACATGATTAATTTGTATGGGTCTCTCTTCCCTAGAATTACTTTCTAATTAATTTATATGACCTATTCGAAGCTGCCACCGGTATGCGAATGATGCATATTTTTTATAGTCTAGACTAGAATAATAGCTTTATCCTGTTTGGCGAGATATACCCCATCTAGAACATAGATGGTAGAGTTTCTTAGATAAAGTATTATATCTCCTCGTTTTTTCTCCTCTTGTTCAAACGAATTTGAATACGTAATACATATTAGAGTCGAATCCGAATCTAGGGGGGTTGAAATAGACAAGATTCAGCTCAGATCCAAAGAAATAGAATCTGATATTATCTCATTTCTTTGTCTTTTCTTTCATATTTGATTTCTTTATTCTAGATTTCTCCATTCCTTCCGATATGCCTTTCTAGAACCCGTCTAAGTAATGTGCGCAGTACAAAGTTCATGATGCATAACTCATTTGGTTCATCCTATTGGTGTGACCCATCCGGAAGAAGTATCTTCCAAATAAATGTGAGAATTCCAATGAATCCCTAATTGTGTTTTGTTGTTAGGCTTAATTTATAACAAAACATGCAATCCTTGAATATCTGAAATTGTCTAAGTGGAAATAGCTTTCTTATCATTCAATGAGCATCTTGTATTTCATAAAAATTGGGGGCAATATAATCCTTATGTACGGGCCATCCTATCCAACTTTCAGGCATAAAGATATGTTTCAAGCATGGAAGATTATCGTAAGAGATTCCCAACATATCATATGATTCTCGTTCTTGAAAATCCACACTTTTCCAAACCCAGAAAATAGACAGAATTCTAGGATTCCTCCTGGAGGCAAATACTTTTATGCATAGCTCTTCTCGTTGATCCACACCATCCTCTATTCTCGTAAGATGATACACACTAGCTAACAGCCCGCCAAGCGCTACATCATAGGCACATTGAGAGTGTAGATAGTTGTACCCATATACATAAAAAATTACAGTAATGGAATGCCAATCCTCGGGCTTTATTTGTAAAGTCTCTATTCCCTGGTAATCAAAGCCCAAAGATCTATGAATTAGCCCATTCTTGACTAGCCAAGCAAACAAACAACCCTGCATCTTTTTTATCTCTCCCGCATTTTTATTTGTATAAATATTTCACATTTACGATGAAATTTATGAAAATTGGCCCACCACTTCTTATTCTGGACAAAGGAATACTGTCTAATTCACTAATTCGGCAGAAGATATTGAATTTTTGTATTTGAAAAAGATTTTCGTAGGGATCTCTGAAGTAGATGGTGGTTGATAAAGAACTCTTTGATCATAATTTCCCGTATGAATACTGCATCGAACGTGAAACTTGTGGTTGGTAGTAAAGTATCGATTCGCTCTTTGAGACCTAATTCGATCTTCATAGAGTTCTCGAGATATTTTCTTATGAAGTTTTGTTATAGCATCTATAACCGCTTCCGGTTTAGGTGGACAACCTGGCAAATATACATCTACAGGAATTAGCTTATCGACTCCCCGAACAGTACTATAAGAATCGGTACTGAACATCCCGCCTGTAATTGTACAGGCTCCCATAGTAATACATATTTTGGTTCGGGCATTTGCTCATATAATATCACTAAAAAGGGGGGCATTTTCATTGTTATTGTTCCGGCTGTTATAATTAGATCCGATTGTCTAGGACTCGATCTTGGTACGAGCTCAGAACGATCAAAGTCGAAGCGTGAGCCTATTAGTGAAGCAAATTCGCAACAACTGGTATCATAGAGAAGTGGCCATAAACCAGAGAGTACTGACCAATTTGAATGATCATTTAATGTAGTTGAAATAACTGAATTAGGGGCTCTTCGATCAAGTAAAGGAAATTGAATGGAATTCATAGCTGTCTCAATCTTATTTTTTTCGTTTTTCTTTTTATTGTCTGAATATTCAGGAGCTAAGACCATTCCAATGCCCCCTTTCGCCATTCATAAAATAAAACAATAATTAAGATAAGCATGAAAATGAAAGTTTCTATAAATATAGATACACCTAATACGTCGAAACTCATTGGCCATGGATAAAGAAAAACCGTTTCAACATAAAAAACAACAAAAACTAGAGCAAACATATAATAACGGATTCAAAATTGTAACCAAGCATCACCCATTGGTTCTATATCCGACACATAAGTAGAAAGTTTCTCCGGCCCTTTGCTAATCGGGGTTAACACTCCGGAAATGAAAAATGCCAAAGTAGGAACAAGGATGTATATTATTAGAAATACCCAAAAAAATTATATTCGTAAGCAGAAACATAAACTCACTCCTATAAACGTGGAAAATATACTAGATTCAACTGGTCGATTCGAATTGGAATTGTCAAGTCATGTATAACTATTTAGTCAAAACAAGAATTCATTTTGGTATAACCGCCTAGTTTGCTTTGTTTATTGGTTTATTGTAGGGCATATCTCATTGCAAGATTCATCAATTGGAATCCGATTTTATTTCCATTATACTTATTTCCATTTTATTTAGTTAGTAGAACCTTCTAACTATATACTTCAACAAATTCTCCTGTTTCTCTTGTTTTTTTCTCTAAAGACGGGGAATTCGAAATTAATTACTTATCTTATTTCTTCTTTAATTAGAAATTCATTAAAGGTTTCTATTTATTTCTATAAATAGAATTAAGAGGTCTTTATTTTCATTTTAGAATAGAACAAGTAATCAAATAGAAGAGAATGTATAGGAATTGCCATCTCAAGATTTAGAAGATCTTGTGTTGGTATATTCCTTTTATTATTATTTAATTATTATTTAATAATAGTATTAGGATTCGAATCTAGGTGGAGGGGTTTTTCTTGGTTGAATATAGAAAAAACCCCGTAAATGCAATAGGTTTGGGGTTTCTAGAAGCAATCTCCCTATCCCATAACTATGTGCCCACATAGGTGTTTAGCTAGTGGATCCACCTAAAAGCTAATACACTTAGTTCTATCTTAGGCAAGTAGGACATCTCTTTTCGGTGTGGGACATGACACCAGATTCCGTGTAGCTCAACATGGTCTATGTCGGTCAAGGTTATTTCCCTACATGACAAGGACAAGAACAAGAACATGTAATATGATCAAGAACATGATTTATGTGCTATGGTTCCTTAAGAGGTTATAATTGGTATGAATGGGGGTATGGGACTTTATTCATGCATTGCACGAGTGGGCTTTAAGAGTGAACATAATATATTCCTCCTACGATATGATGATTTATGAGTTAATGCACTCTTTACATGAATTATGAACCATGAACATGAACTATACTTATGACTTCTTAGTGAGCTTTACTTTGTCTGATTGGGGGTATGGGACTTCACTTATACATTGCACAGGTAGACTTATAAAAGGGTTATGGTGTGGTTTCCTTATGCTATAGAGATATGTAAATTCATGCAAGTGTGATATGGTTTGTTGCTAGTATGACTTTACTTGTTTCAAGCTATGAGCATGGATGTTTACTTGTCTATGAGGGTTGATTATGTAATTACACTATTGTGCATGATGATTCTTAAAAGTTGATAAAAAGCATTGTTTCAATTAAATTGTCCCTTTTTGCATGATTTAAGGATTTTTATGCATGGCTTCCATACTTAGTATAATATTTGTGCTAACCCATATTTCCTACATTTTCTGTAAGTGCAGGTTCCGGTCGTTGAGGTATACTTCTCCCTTTTGAGTAGAGCTTGGATTGACTATTCTCCACGTCCGGTGAGTCCTCATGGTTCGAGGACAAGACTTATTCATTTCTAGTTCCTTTTGTACTTTCTCTTTTGAGATTATATTGTAAAAACATATGACCCTTATTGATTCTCGATTGTATTAGGTAGTTTTTGAGACATGGTTTAGAGTTCTATATTGGTTTTATGAAAAAGACTTCAATTGTAAGAAGTTTTAAATTCCACATCATTTCTATTACTTATGTTTATGATTATGATAATGGCGTGTATGAGACCCCCTTCGGGGTCAAGTATTCCGTAATACATATATGGGGTACCCCTGGGTCGTGACAATAGCCTCACCAATGAGGAGATTCTAGTTGAGATTCTTGACCTCTGGTTCGTAGGTTGAGAAATAAGGAAGTCACTTTGGGTAAAGGTTTTGTGGAGGAGTCAGTCCCTACAGGGACCTACTTGGGAAACAGAAGCAGCCATGATAGCCAAGTATCCTAACCTCTTTCATTCTAATCCCGTTTTAGCTTGAGGTAATCTGGTCTCTCAGTTTACTTTTGTACAATTCACTCTCAACATCTTATTCCCTCGTTTATCATTGCATTCCAGCATAATTGCATGTTCATGTAACTCAGTTCTTATAGATATTAGTTTCTAGTATTCAGTTGGTAGAGATTTCAACTCTTCCTGCGAAGCTCACCTTATTTAGTCTTCATTCGAGGAGGAATGATCCCAAGGGGGAGATATTGTAGCACTTGAGAAATCTACCTAAGACTGGATAGGAGAAAAAGGGTGAACCTCGGAGGGGTTCAGGGGACCACGACCCATTACTATCGTTGTGGTCTACATCCAGCAAGGCATTGAGGACCACGGGCCTTAAACCCCACAGGGTCCGATAGTGTCCCGTGAAATAGACCATGTACAACCCCAACTCACTTTGAAGAACCACAGTGGCCTGCACCGTCGTGGTGCTTCACACGGTCCATGAAGTAGACCGTGAGTGGGGCAATTTAGCTTTTAAGTTTAAGGTCAACTTTAAACAGTCATATCTTTTAGCACAAAATGAATTAGCTGGCCCATGACCTATCAAATTAAAGATAATTGATTCCTTTTTCTAACGCCATCGAGTTTGCTAAAATTCAAGCTCGGAGTAAAATGTTATGCACATTTTAGTGAAACCCTATTGGGCAGGGAATTTTCACGATCTGCTAGACGGGCCTTGGTCATCATGACGGCCTGTGAAGCCTGTCTTAAAGTCACTTTGGCAGCTGTTAAGTTAGGGTCACGTTGGTCTTTTCCTTATGGATTGTGCACTTAAACTACGTCGTTTGATGCCTAAACTATGTAGGTTTACTCTATCTAAGCCTAATAATCTGGTTAGACAATACCTAGAACCCTAATTATCCAAAAATCACCCAACTTAGAGCGAAAAGAAGAGGAAAAGTTGACTGCCTCTCCCAAGAACAATCAGGAGTGTTCTTCGAAGTTCAGCCCCAAAATCTAAAGGATTTCTTTGTAGATTTTGTCACCAGGTATGTGAGATTTCACTAGTGGGTTTCATTCACCCATTAGGTCCCTAGAATTTAGTTAGTTCTTCGGATTCTCATAAACTGTTTTGACTTAAGGTTTCTAGTGTTTCAAGATTTATTGTGACTATGGTTCCTTTGATCTAAATAAACTTGTTTCTTGTTTATTTAATATAATTCCATGCATATCACTCAAAATCCTAGCTTGTGTAAAGTTATCCTAGTTCATGAATTATACTTGCTAGGCCAACCAGACAGAAATTCATGCTTCAGATTTCGAATGTCATATTCTCAGTATATAAATGTTGCATTCTCAATTAGCATGTCAGTTTTTGAGCTATTTAGTATTTAGTGCATTTTAGTATCATGAATATTCAGATGGGAGTATACTTAGCACCGAGTTGGACTAGGTTTCAATGTACCGTCAAAGTCCTAGAACTACATGCCCGTGTAGGTTTATAAGTCCCCTTAGTTGGACATCGGTTTTAGTGATCACGCCACAATCATGCCTTTATACCCCTGGCAAGGTATATTGGGTCCTCTCGATGGGGCGTATACATCGGACTCCACGTTGAGCTCACGTGGTTTATGTCGGTTAGTAGTAGCTCCTACAGTCAGACTCTTAGTGCATCGACCATGTTTACAACATTTACCTCAATATACAGTTGATCAATTTATCTTCATGATTACTACTTGGTCATTGTATTTAGTTCAGTTTTCAGTTATACGTCACTACATAGCTATATCTTTGTTGAGATTACTGATTATATCATTGCTCAGTTTTGCATTGGTCAGTTTATATAGTTTGTTCAGCTTAGCATGTCTATATCGTGCATGCTCAATATATTAAAAGTAGTGACACATACTTTTGCACTATATCGTTTCATGATGTAGGTTCAGGTACTCAGCATTCAGATCACGCTTAGTTCGATTCGTGGTTGCTTGAGTGGATTGTGGAACTCTATGAACCTCTTCATGGTCCAAAAATATGGGTTGTACTATCAAACCACGAACCGTAAAATCATTCATAGAACTTACGTTGGTTTAGTACTATTTGAACCTCTCACATGTCCAAAGTATGAGTCGTACTATCAAACTACGACTTGTATTGATAACTTGTAGTACCTGAGAACGAAAATTTCATATTGGAGCATCTTTGATAAACGATCATAACAGTTTACTATGGACTCTGATTTATGAAAGGTTGGTGGCGTTGGAAAGAGACTCAAATACCTTTAATATGGTGGGTGCATAACTATTTATATTCTATGAGATGTGCTTGTTTAAAGTTGACCTAAGTAAAAAGTTATAGTAAACCTCAATTGGTAATGAAGCTTTTAATACTACTCTGTCCTAGAAGGTTCTTCTAACCTTAATAATATCCAAATATACATATACACCGAATAGTTGAACTTAACACATATATACAATATCAAATCATCAGGTTTGGGCTTATACGCATTCAAATAATGGTTCAAATTTTTTCTTAGAAGTTGCGGGGTGTTACAAATATCTTAAGCAAAAAGCATAAGAACTTCAGTTTGAGTTCCCTCTTGCAGGATGATTACACACATTGCTATATTTCTAGGGAGACAAGAGGCAGAGGCCTCGAATGAAGTTATCACGGGTAATGTTACAACATGTCATTGACTTGCTACAATTTTATTTGATCTTTGTTCCACTTATTTCTATTAGGCTTCATATTTTGCACTAGGTCTTAACATATATTGATATTAGTAAATTTACACTCTTTTTAGCTGTGTTCCCCCCCGTTTATACTATGTTTTGAGGATAACATTGGTAAATACTCTTACTCATTGTCCATTACATGATTTACATCTTAAAAAAGATGTTTTGTACAATGTAGCTTAAAATACCTTTAAATAAACTAAATATGGAGTGAAAATGGCACGATATTGCAAAGCCTCGCTAAAGGAAAGTAGTGGTGCTCGCTGCACAAGTTAAAAGGATAAGCGGGTTTAAAATAACCCTCTTCTAATGTTTAGTTGATAAAAGGTCTAAGACGTGATATTTGAATTGCTATCATGGAACCTAGGATTGGGATATAGTTGTCTAATGGTTCATTAATTGAAATATTTTTATCATTGTTTCATTGTATCTTATCATTCAAGGAGATTAATATGCCTATATGGTCTCAAATTCAAAAAGAGATGTATTTAATAGATTAAAAGAGAGTTTTTAGACTAAGGGTTCTCTTATAATACCAATATGCTTAATTGATAACATGTGATTCTCTTAATTAATTTTTAAAAGTTAATTCATTGTTCAAGGAGACTTGTAGCACTCGCTATTTGTGTTGAGAAATGCATTCTTAAATTATTGTTGTATTTGAAACGTATTTAATTACTATGATAATGCATACTCATTCCTTATCATGTATTATAAGATTGATACTAATAAAATCAACATTTTAAAAAATAAATATGCATGCACGAGGGAAATAGGTTCGGATAATTAATTATTGATGATATCAAGGAATAAAAAAAGTAGTTTGCATTTCAAGGAAAATAGTTTGGGGGAGTATATGGACTGCGCAATTCCCCTAGGGTCCCACCTCTCAGCATATTCTAAGTAGAGAAGGTGCACTAATGGAATCATTAGACAATGCATTAATGTAAATTGCACATCTTTAATGATATTATTATGCCTCATATTTCTTTAATTGTGTCACGATCCTAGATTATCCCCTAGATATGACATGATTTCTAGATTCATGAGTGACCCTAAGCTAACCACATAGCATAGCATGACACTAAGATAACATTCATAACCGTACAAACTGGAAAGTAGAATAAAGGCTCAAATGACTAGCATAGAATAAAAGAGAAGTACGATACGAAGATATCATACGTAGAACACAATGTATGAAAAACCTATACACATCAAGTGAGTTGCTAGGAAAAATTCCTATCTCACTCGAACAATCAAAAAACGAAAAGTAAAGTCTGAAATGAGCATATGAAGGTACATCCTCGAACTAGAAGGACTCACCAAAATAGTACAATGTTGATGGGAGTCTGTACTAACCACGGCTTGAAGGATGCACATCAAAACCTATATCAATAATATTATAAAACAATATAGGTTAAAAAGTATATGGCCAATACTCAGAGTATACTGCGTATGGGGAAAATGCATAAACATAACATGATAAGTCTGCAATGACCAAGTAAACATGATATGTAAAATTGATGATTTGGTCGGAAAACATAGTACAAGGTAATGAAATATTATGAAAATCATATTATATTGTCGGAGACACTGTTAACCAAAATAAATCATATGATCTACCATATGGAGTTCAGTGTACTGTTGCCACAAAGAAAAGTGAGTGTCCGACTTGCCAAGGTAAGAACCATCAGATCTCAGCTAAGGTGGATCTACTAGCTAATGTTATCTAAGACAAATAATACGGGGGACATGTAGTTCTGGAAAAAAAAATCTATTAAAGGTTTCCTGCCTCTACTAATGGGTGAACCTTCATCTCTTGGTCCACTCGGTACTAAGTACACTCCCACCGAAAAACATGAATAAATTTGGAAACAATATTAATTTGATAATACAGAGTCATTCATGAAAAATATGATAAGCTCCTTAAATCATGATAACATAATATAATCTGAGAGACAATTTATCTGAAAATGTCTAAATCATGATAATCATATAAACTAAATGATACTTTATCTGTAAGCATCCTTATTCACAAAACTCCGAGTTCATGAAGCTTGCATGTGAAAATTACATAATTACGATAATGAAAATAATTGCATGTCATGGGTTCATAGAAATATCATTGAAAATATTTAATTATAATCAATTTATGCATAACAAGATCAATCGTGAAGAAAAAATCAAAATTCAATAAGAACCATAAGAAATTATAAATCCTTAAATTTAGGAAAATCATAAATTGAGACATTGAGGTTCTTTGGGACTCAATGGATAAAGAAGGACCCATTGATCAAGTTTCCACATACCTTGTGTAACATCCGACAATTTGAAATAACTATGAAGAGGCTTAGAATTGGAAATAGTCATTTTTGGAAGGAATTAAAAATCTGGAAAATTTGGTTAAGTATGGGAAAAAGTGAGTGTTTGGCCAACTTTGAACAGTTGTAACTCCTAGCTCAGGATGAGTTAGGTGTAGTTCCAGTTATGTTTGCAAATTTGGTGGAATGGTCTTTCCAACGCCGCTGAGTTTGCCCGATTCCGAGTTTGTATGAGGGAGTTATGCCCTTTGGAAGTTGGGCTGTTGGCAGGGCAGTTAACCCAATTTTGTAAGGGTATTTTGCTCTTTTCCCTAGCCTTTTCTTTTGGATATATATTAAGGTATTAGACTGATTTTAAATCAGTTTTTCCTTTTTAAAGTGAGAGTTAGGGTTCTTGATAGAAAAGGAGAGAAGAGGAGAAAGGAGAAGAAGAAGCAACTTCGTAGAGATTGTCGTGGATTTAGTCGGGGGTGATCCCAATTAAGGTATTTGAGTTCATAGTGTTGGGTTGGTTCTTTCCCCCACACACCAAAATCGTTTTAATATCCGAGAAAAGATTGGTTGTGTTGTTGAAGTTTGTGGTTGTGTGTGTTGAAGTTATTGGTTGTGTTGTTGAAGTTCCTTATTGTTTTGGGACTTGTTTCCGGTTGTGATTTTGAGTTGAATCTAGTGTATGTTGAGGGGTTTTTTGATTCTAAGTGTTTGAGGCTGGAAACTTTGAAGTTTAGAAGGTTTAGAGTGGGGAAAAAGAAGGAGAAAAGTCGAATTTTCGGGGAAAAAAGCTGGGGCGTCGCGCCTGCCAGCGCCCCCCGAAAGGGACTCTGAAGTCCAGCCCTTGGGGCAGCGCGCCTAGCAGAGCGCCCAGCAGGCCTCTCTGAAGCTTGAGGGCTGGCGCTCCACCCCTCTCAATGCGCCAAAGACGCCAAGTTTTCCCTTTCATTCGCTACTTTTTCATACATGTTCCCTGGTAATGTAACTATGTTTTATAGTCATTTTACACAATCCAAGGTACGTCTAAACGTCAAGAACTCATCCATAAACATGTGATCATATACCTTGAATCCATAATCCAATTTGAGGAAAGTTTGGATCAAAGTCAAGTGAAGTTATAGTCAATCTTGGAAGTTAACAAGTAAGTCCAAGCAAGTCTTTAAAGTTGTTCAAGAGTCTTTATTGAACGTTTTAACTTCATTTTAAGGCTGAAGTTTCAAGTCAAGCGAAGAGTATAGAGTTTCAAGTTAAGTCAAGAGTATAAAGTTGAGTTCATTTCTCAAAAGTTATTAGGGAACTAAGTATTCCTAAAGAAGTTTTAGAGAAATGTTTTCACATTTAAACAATATTGGAAACTGAGATTTCCAAAGAGCCTTCGGGCTAGTTTTCCAGAAAAGAGTAATCGCTTTCTAAATGAAGGAAGAGAGGAAACTGAGATTTCCAAGATAGTCTTTGAGCTAAGTTTTTGAGTAATTATCTCAAATCAACAGGAAGACATATGTTTTAAAAATATAAGAGCCAGTACATTTTTGGGAGTAGTATCGACCACCGAATTGGGGGAGCGTTCAAAGAACCCACAGCCCCCATAGAACCATATAGCCATCATGGGTAGAAGAGGTTCATATTTTTTAGATGAATCCTTTTCAGATTAGACGAGTGGATCAATTAGGCAGTTTAGGTCCTATACCTTTGGCCAGGTATAGGATGCTCTGGCAGCGTGAGGTTGATCGCTGTATCATCACTATGGCTCTTATCTTATGGTTGTCGGTTAGAGAAACTCCCACATAAGTTATTGTATCTTTGTATACATACAACAATTATTGTATCTTTATATACATCAGTTCATTTGTATTTCTACATACATCTCAGGTTTATTGTATCTTTGTATACACACAGAGTTTATAGTAGGTTTTAAACAACATTTCTTTATATCGCACTTGTTTTAAATTGCCTTATATTGAAAGGGGTCAGTCAGGTTGAGTTGACTTAAGCCAGGTAAGCTATTCAGTTTCTTCCAGATTTTCTTCTAGCCTATGTTGCTTAGTTTTCCAGCTCGCATACTCGTACATTCAATGTACTGATGCCAGTTGGCCTGCATCTTATGATGATGCATACACAGGTACCCAGGACCAGCATTTAGCACGTCGTCGATTCAACTGAGCACTCCAGAGTCAGTGGTGAGCCTCTTTGCATTCCAAAGAACTCAGTTATTTTGTTCTCTTACTTTTGTGTTGTTAAGATGTTGCGGGGTCTGTCCCAACATCCATCTCAGTGTTATAGAGGCTTCATAGATAGTCAGTTAGTTTGTTAGTTTTGAGTCTCTCATCTATGTATATACGTAAATATTTTATTTGGGACTTGAGTTGCCTTTTAGGCCAGATGTTATCAGTTAAGTTGTTTTATGTCATTGCATTGCATGGAGTTATTCTGTTTAGTTAGGTTTCCGCTGAGTTAAGAAAACCAGGCCAAGGGTTCCCTTAGGGCCCACAGTGGTCTTCGAGTGCCGGCCACGTCCAGGGTGTAGGCTCGGGGCGTGACAAACTTGGTATCAGAGCCCAGAGTTCAAGAGTCCTAGGGAGTCAATGAAACCGTTTCTGTAGAGTACTAGTTATCGGTGTGAAGCGCGCCACATCTATAATTGAGAGGCTGCAACATTTAGGAAGATTTCTCATTTCTTTCACATTCATCTCGTGCGTTAGAGTTGATCTCTAAAAAGTTTCTTTCTAATCCGTGCTTGCGCGTGTTTTCAGATAATCATGCCTCCACGAAGAGTTGACATATGGCTTCTTCCTAGACGTTATGTTGATGAGCAAGAGTTAACTTATACCGCGAGAGTGCAACCGCAAGAGAAAGTTTCTAATGCCGAGTTCAGAGAGACAATTAGAATTTTGAGTCCAGCTGTAACTAATCAGATTGGTCAACAAAGGGGGGATCGACATGAAGGAGCTGCACGTCAAGGATTCATGAGTTCTTGTGGATGAATCCTTCGAGTTTCATGGGTTTGAGCACTACCGAGGATCAGAAAACTTCATTGAGGAGTTGAAGAAGATTTTTGAGGTGATGCATGTGGCAGATATTGAGTGGGTTGAACTAGTTGCATATCAATTGAAGGATGTTTCTAGAACTTGGTTCGACCAGTGGAAAGGGGGCAGAGCTGAGAATGCACCACCTGCGAGTTAGGCCTGTTTTGAGGAAGCTTTCTTGGGGCATTTCTTTCCTCGAGAATTGAAAGAGGCCAAGGTACGTGAGTTCCTCACACTTAAGAAAGAGTCTCTGAGTGTTCATTTTTACTTTTTGAAGTTCACACAACTATCCCGTTATGCTCCGGAGATGGTTGCGGACATCAGGAGTAGAATGAGTTTGTTTGTAGCTGGGTTGTCTCGTTGGTCAAGTAAGGAAGGTAGGGCTGCAATGCTTATTGGGGACATGGACATATCAAGCTTGATGGTCTATATGCAGCAGGTTGAGGAAGAGAAGCTGAGGGACAGGGAAGAGTTCAGAAATAAGAGAGCTAAGACCGGTAGTGAGTTCGGGCAGCAAAAAGGTAATGCGAACCGTTCATCCTATCAGCAAAGGCAAAAGGGACCTGCTCCATCATCTTCCAGAACACCTGCACCCAGATACAAAGGTGAATATAATTGCCAGAATTCGAAGGACTTCAAGGCTAGACCAGCGCAGTCTTCGGGCAGTGTTGCGCAAGGGAGTAGTAAGCCTCCTGCCTGCGCCAAGTGTGGTAGGAACCACTCAGGTATTTGTCGAGAGGGCTCCATTGGTTGTTTCAAGTGTGGAGAGAATGGACATTTCATACGAGAGTGTCCAAAGAATAGGCAGGGTAATGGGGGCAATAGAGCACAGTCTTCTTCAGTTGTTCCACCAGACAGGACGACACCTAGAGGAGCTACTTCTACTATAGGTGGAGGAGAAATCCGCCTCTATGAAATCACCAGTCGCCATGAGCAAGAGAACTCTCCAAATGTCGTCACATGTATGATCAAAGTCTTTGCTTTTGATGTGTATGCTTTGCTAGACCCAGGAGCAAGTTTATCTTTTGTAACTCCTTATGTTGCAAATAAGTTTGATGTTCTTCCTGAAAGACTTTGTGAACCCTTTTATGTTTCTACACCTGTTGGGGAGTCTATTCTAGCAGAAAGAGTTTATCATAATTGTCTTGTTTCTATCAATCACAAGAGCACCATGGATGATTTGGTTGAGTTAGACATGGTAGATTTCGATGTCATTTTAGGTATGGATTGGCTTTATGCCTGTTATGCATCATTAGACTATAGAACTTGAGTGGTCAAGTTTCAGTTTCCTAATGAGCCAGTTATAAAGTGGAGTTGTAGTTTAGCAGGGCCTAAGGGTCGTTTCATTTCGTACCTTAAGACGAGAAAGTTAGTTTCAAAGGTTGTATCTATCAATTAGTCCGAGTTAATGACTCTAGTGTTGAGATACTTCCTTTTAGTCGGTCCCTATAGTAAGAGAGTTTCCAGAAGTTTTTCCTGATGATTTACCTGAAATTCCTCCTGAGAGAGAAATACATTTCGGTATAGACCTCATTCCAGATACTCGTCCTATCTCTATTCCGCCTTATAGAATAGCACCAGCAGAGTTGAAAGAGCAGTTGAAAGATCTCCTAGATAAGGGTTTCATTTGACCAATTGTCTCACCTTGGGGCTCTCCGATCTTGTTTGTGAAAAAGAAAGATGGTTCCCTTAGATTGTGTATATATTACCGCCAGTTGAATAAGGTTACCATCAAGAATAAGTACCCTCTTCCGAGGATTGATGATCTTTTTGATCAGCTTCAAGGTGCCACTTGTTTTTCGAAGATTGACCTCAGATCAGGCTATCACCAGTTAAGAGTAAAGGAATGTGATATTCCAAAGACAACATTCAGGACTAGATATGGTCATTACAAGGTTTTGGTCATGTCTTTTGGTTTGACCAATGCACCAGCAGCTTTCATGGACTTGATGAATAGAGTCTTCAAACCTTTTTTAGATATGTTTGTTATCGTCTTCATTGATGACATACTAATCTATTCAAGGAATGAAGAAGATCATGCTAGTCATCTCAGAATAGTTCTTCAGACTTTGAAAGATAAGGAGTTGTATGCCAAGTTCTCTAAGTGTGAGTTTTGGCTTGAGTCGGTGGCATTCCTAGGCCACATTGTATTTGGTGATGGAATTAAAGTTGATACTCAGAAAATTGAGGTAGTGCAAAATTGGCCTAGACCCATATCTCCAACTGATATTAGGAGTTTCTTGGGTTTAGATGGCTATTATAGAAGGTTTGTAGAGGGGTTCTCATCTATTGCATATCCTTTGACCAAGTTGACTCAGAAGACAGTGAAATTTCAATTGTCTGAAGCTTATGAGAAAAGCTTTTAGGAATTGAAAAAGAGGTTGATTACAACTCCAGTTTTGACGTTACCAGAAGGTACTCAAGGTTTTGTGGTGTATTGTGATGCATCTAGAGTTGGTTTGGGTTGTGTCTTAATGCAGAATGGCAAAGTTATAGCTTATGCATCCAGACAGTTGAAGTTGATCGTTGTATCATGACTATAGCTTTTTGTGATGGTTGTCGGTTAGAGAAACTCTCACCAAAAATATTGTATCTTTGTATACACACAACAATTATTGTATCTTTATATACATCAGTTCATTTGTATTTCTACATACATCTCAGGTTTATTGTATCTTTGTATACACACAGAGTTTATAGCAGGTTTTAAACAACCTTTCTTTATATTGCACTTGTTTTAAATTGTCTTATATTGAAAGGAGTCAGTCAGGTTGAGTTGAGTTGAGCCAGGTAAGTTATTCAGTTTCTTCTAGATTTCCTTTTATCCTATGTTGCTTAGTTTTCCAGCTCGCATACTCGTTTAATGTGCTGATGCCAGTTGACCTGCATCTTATGACGATGCAGACACAGGTACCCAGGACCAGCATCCAACTCGCCGTTGATTCAGGTAAGCACTCCAGAGTCAGTGGTGAGCCTCTTTGCATTCCGGAGGACTCGGTTATTTTGTTCTCTTACTTTTGAGTTGTTAGGATGTTGCGGGGTCTGTCCCAACATCCATCTCAATGTTATAGAGGCTTCATAGACAGTCAGTCAGTTGGTTAGTTTTTAGTCTCTTATCTATGTATATATGTAAATTTTCTATTTTGGGACTCGAGTTGCCTTTTAGGCCAGATGTTATCAGTTAAGTTGTTTTATATCCTTGCATTGCATGGAGTTATTCTATTGAGTTAGGTTTCCGCTGAGTTAAGAAAGTCAGGCCAAGGGTTTGCTTGGGGCCAATAATGATCTTCGAGTGCCGGCCACGTCCAGGGTGTAGGCTCGGGGAGTGACACTTTGATAGAAACCTAAGGTAAAATCCTTCAATATAGACTTGAGATCTTTGAGCCCTAGATTGATTGAGGGAGAAGACTTGAAAGAGGAAATTGGAATTTGAGAGAATGAGAGTCAATGAGCTGGTTAAGGGTCTTACGAGTCAGTTAAACTACCCTAAATAAGCCTAAAATGATATATTATAGGTATTAAAAGAGTGAAAAAGACCCAATTAACCCTTTATCAAACAGGCACCACGACACAGTATACGAACCATAGATCCCTTTATGGGCTGTAGAAACCTGTTCTCAGAAATCAGCTGAAATTCCTGAGTTTTAGAACTTGAACCATGAAACCTCTTTTATGACCTGAAATTTCCTCCACGACCCATATTGACCATTCGTGGAATCCAACTACTTAAATTCATCAAGTCTCAGAAGAATGAACTACGAACCATTTCCTCGACTCGTAGGCGTTAGTACAACTTATAGTAACCTCTCATAAAAGTCAATATACTGAAAATTTTCAAATCCAAAGTTTGAATTCATGAGACTAACTACGATTCATAGTTCCTTGTACGATTCATACTGGTTGCTTGTACTTAACATCATGAAGTTCTGAATTTTTGAAGTTTCATGACTTGTTTCTACAAGCCTATCCACAACTTGTAGATTCAACCACGACCCGTATAAACTTCTCGTAGTACTAAACCAAAATTCTGAAATCCTATGTATGAATTAGGAATCCCTTCCATGAGACATAGAAACTTGTACAGCCCATAACACACACTTAGAAACCACAAAAATCTGCAGACTTCTGATCTTTTCTGCCGCAGTTTTCCCTGATCTACACTAAAGGACTTCTGAGGTTTTGGAACTACTAGGAAAATTTCAAAGTGCATCGTTTATATTATTCTTTGTATTTTATGGTTATTACTTTTGCTCAGTTGGTTTAGTGATACCTACTGAGTATGTCTGGTTGTACTTATACTACTCTTGCTGCATAATTTTTTATGAAGTTCCTGACATCCACACATCCTAATCTGGCAGAGGCAGTCATTTATTCGGAGTTATAGGGAGAGCTCCTTGTGCTCGAAGACTTGGCCAATCTTCATCTATGTTTCAAATATTTCTTTCTACTTGTTAGACAATTAAATTTATTGTACATGATATTTTTTTTGTTTTGGAAAATTCTTGTTAGAGTAACACTGAGTCTTGGGATAGTTATATTTTAATATTCTTGCTTTATTATGAAAGATTCAGGCTTTTGAGGATTATTTTTATTATTATTTAATTACTTGCGCATTTAATTTATGTTTCTGTGTATTTTTGGAAGGATTGGCTTATCTACATAGGTGTTGAGGTACGTGTCATATAGATCATAGATTTTGATTTGTAAAAAGATAGGTAATTCAAATAAAAAAAATTATTAATAGATAACTTAAGTTCTGGGAGGGTCAAGCACTTTCACTAAATGACTATGATAGGTTTTCAACAACACCCAAAAATCTCTATCTTTTATATCTTTGTCTTTCAGTTTTCCCGTATAGTATAGTACTTTTAGGATCACTTCTCTATATCTTAGAAGTTCGTACCCATATTAATAAGTCTTTGGTGTTATAGTAGTTTTCCACATTCTAATTAAATTTAGTGTTGTGTTTTGTGTAAGACTTACTTTTCGCTTATATTTAATTTCTATTTTATAATGTTTGTTCAATGATTGGTAAGTGAATAATTACCCAACCAATCTGTGGTATTAGGATTTGTGTAATATTGACCCTATTTGGTTCATGAGAAAAATGTAATTCCGAATTGAATAAGCATGTCAGTAGAATATTTTTGTTTCTATTTATTTTATTGAATTTTAAAAATTAGCAAGCTAATCAATAGATGAAGATTTAGTTAATCTACTATACATTTAGTTAAATGCATAATTGCACTCACCTCCAATCTAGCTTTAAAATTGTGTTGGTATCCCTCTTATGAAAGTTTTATTGCAATGATACCTCTTTAGAAGATGATTGATTGAAAAAGGAGAAACAAATTCCTTAATTAATTAAAATTTCTTTTTAAAATAAAGAACAATAAAAGTGCCTAAAAATTCAAAGTTATTGACAACCATTCGTATAGAATACCAAAACTATATAATTATTTTGTAATTCAATTCTATATGATGATATTGCCTTTTAGTTTAGTCTGTCTTTTCGCTTATTTCATACAAAAACTCCTTTATTAGAATAGTTTCCATTGAAAATATTTTTTTCTTGTTTATTTTTCTATTATTTTTTATTAGATTTAAAAGGCATAAGTAAATTTAAAAATTAATAAAATATGTAATGAGTATGTATGATGATTTATATTAGTAGCGATAAATTTTAGTAATTTGTATACTTTTTCAAGACTTCAATATTTTCGATAATTTTCATTTGAAAAAAGTAAAGAGGAGGTAACTTTATGCCATCGAACTATAAGGGAGTCTTTCATAAATTGTACATCTTGATTCCATCAGGGAATAAATTCTAAAATTTAGAAGTCAAATAACAGAAGAAAGTTTCTATAAATTTGAAGGTTTGGGTTGAGCATGTACTCATTAAAGTTCGAGTTTCTGATACACATTGAGAAATAAATTATTGTATCTTTTCATTTCCTTTTGTTGTAAACATGGAATAAAAGAATTTCAATGTTGATTTAGCACTTGCAAAGGACAAACGTGTTGAGGGTGTTAAAATCTCAGAGATGCAAAAAAACACTATTTAAGAAAGCAAAAGAGCTTTCCATCTTATGTGGAATCTAGATAGCTATCATTGTTTACTCAATCGGCGGTCAACCAATTTTATTTGGAACGCCCGATGTGGAAACGGTTGTCCAACAATTTATTGAGGCTAACCATCCAACCGCACCTCAATTTTATATGAGATGAAAAAGAATGAAGAAGAAAAGAAGGAGAAAGGAAAATTTGTTGAAGATAATATCACACATCGATAATTAGAGGATTTTGAGTCTCCTTATTTGGGAAATCTTTTGAAGTTGTACCAAGGGCTCACATAATTTGAAGATTTATTGAATAAGGAGACTGATCTCACACAATTGAATCAAGAGACCGAGAAACATGAAAATTCAAAAATTGTACCTAAAATGAATATGGCTAAATCTTCGTGTATACCAGCTGATATGCTTAGTCCTTAAATAAAAGCTTTTATAAAGCAGATTCCAAAAATAATTATTATGTATGTTGTTTCTTCATTATTTTATATCATAAGCAATGAACTTTTAAAGTAATGATTCTTTGTTGTTGTGTAATGACCTATCAATCATCTTGATTAATAGAACTTTATTGTCCGAAATGATAATTTTCGTAAGTTAATTATATATTTTATAACTTTTTGGGATGAGTTATATGGTCTCTGGGGATTAAAATTTATTTTAGAGAAGACATTTGAAACCTTTGTTGTTGACTCATATAGCCTAGGATAGTTATCTCGTTCAGGGGATGATTTCTCATGTGGAAAAAAAAATATATTTGTAAATATATTTGATGTGAATACTCTTATATTATATTCTAAATTTCTGGTAAATCTTCATTCAGTAACTAATTCAACTCTAATGTATGATACTGAAGCTTGTCCATTTTGATGTGTTTCCTTCCCTTTGATTCCATCTCCTAGGATCCATAGAATATGTCATCTCCTTTATCTAATGATTGATTAGCTAGGGAGTCAGCTAGCTTGTTTCCTTCCCTTAGAATATTGTAAATTTGTGCTTGTCTATTTGCTAAAATTATTTAAATTTTTGTATCAATGTTTGAATATTCCATGGGGGTTTCCAAACCTCTTCTATTACGTGTTTATGAAGCATAAAATCCGTCTTATAATTACTTTCATATGTTGGGCTTGTTGTCAGCGTCTACATGCTTCAAAAATAGCTTTAGCTTCAACCTCAATATGTGTAGTAGAATTTTTGTTTCTTCTGCATTAAAAAGTTTCCATGGAAATGTGTCATGATCAAAGTCTACACCTTAGGTGTCATCGGCACTTAAAATCACAAATATCCAAGGTGGAACCATGATACTAGCATAATGTTAATGAATAACTAAACATTCTATATAATGCGAGTGGAAGTTAAAACATAACTAAATAAAGATATGCTTAAATATAAGACATAATGCAACAGCAGCAAATCCATTGAAGACTACTGAATAACTAATGTTTGAATTTAAGGTTATGCTGACTAAAATGAAATATATATGGCTGTTGACACCCAATTTTGACCCTCCACAATTTAATTAATTTTGAAGCTTCTTAAATTTCAAACAAATTTGAGTAGTTGTTTTGGAAAAAATCAAAAATACTTTTGAAATCATTTTCAAGGCAGTTTATCATTTTTACTATAAAATATATCTCTATATACTTAAAATATATAGATTTATATAATTTTTCAATTTGAATAAATAGTTAGTAAATCATTTTACCAAAAATAGAGTTTTAATTAAGTGCGCATCTTATTTACTTTAAAACTGATCACAATTTAATAAAGATATTTCTTTTCGAAATAATTACTTTTTGTTGTTGAAGTTAAGAAGCTTAAATAATTAATTAGATTCATAATTTATCTCGTTTCCGTTTTATCGAATTTGAACTAAAACAATTCGAATTTGGTGAAAATGTGAACCAAGAGACCTATTCCCTCTTGCAATTCTTTTAATTCAATCGGGCCTCTAAACATAGCAAAATCAACAAATACTTGACCCATTTTCAAAGATCCGGCTCACCCCCTTATTCTTGAACCCAAGTCCTCTATACTCTTCTCTTCCTCTTTCTCAAAAAAAGAAAAAAATGCACCAGTAACCTTACGAATTCTAGGTCCCAATTGGTTATGCCTCCTCAAATTTCCATTTCAGTCCTTGGGTCTCGTACGTTTGAGCGTGCTTGGCGCGACATTAAGGGCAGGATTCTAGGTCCCAATCGGTTAACCTATTGGACATTTGTTTGATCATCGTGGAAATAAGAAAATGTATTCTGTTAGAGGGTAATGTGTTAGAGATCACCTAACTTACATCTTGTTTGAGTTGTTTAGTAATTCTAAGACATCAATCAGCTAGCCTATCTTATCAGACCTTTAACGTTTGTTTCCCTTATTTATAGTTGCAATATTCCATCCATTTCAAATGTTTAATTGTTAAATTTTGTAGCATAATGTGTGGTTGTTAGTATACCTTTCTGTCTTAGAATATAATTGGTGTGCTTGGCCTTAATTTTATTCATTCAAGGTATATTTGTTTTGATTACATTCCAGTCTTTGAATGTGAAATTATCTACTCTTCACATGTGATAATTCTTCTCCCTTTTATCCTTTCTTCACATGTAATACCATCTCCAGTCCTTGGACTCCTCACTCCCTTGCATTCTCCTTTCTTGGAGTCAACTTCATTTGAGTCGTGAAAGGGAAACTAATATTAATGGGTTAAAACGCAAACCAGTAGCAGCATTCCCAAAGGACTAAAAATTGAAGTTTTGGACTTAAAAGTCCCGTATAACAAATATCAGCAGCAACGACCATAGCCCAAAGGGCTGGAAATTTGAAAAATTGTACTTGAAAAGTTCAATTTGAGTGCAGCAGTAGTAGCAAGAACCAGAAAGGGGCCAAAGTTTTTTTTTTATCCATTTCTTTATTTTATTTAGTTATCTACCCTATTTGTGAATATATGTTGATTATCGCTAATAACTAATTTAACTGTTAATTATCTTAGATGAATCCTTTGGAGGTTTTTAAATGACTTTTATGTTTCGTTATTTGTTTATTCAAGTATTCAAATTTTTAAAACGCTCTTAAGCTCTTAGAATAACTTGAGAATTATCCATATTCTTTCATAGTTAGAAACTAGCTTTGAATCCACGTTAATGAGATTGAGCTAACCATTTAGTTCAAAATCTTAACTCGAATAACTTGTTATGTTCAAAAATATTTCAAAAAATATTTTTCACAAGTAATTTTAAGTGTTCCCTTAAAAATTAGCCAACTTTTAAATCTGTTGGTCAACCGCGTGTTAGCGGATTCTCTAAGATGCCTAAACCTTCCTTACAAAATTATTTGAAGCCTTACCCGACTCCTACATTAATCATTTCTCCAAAAATTAACAAATTTTCGAAAGTTGGGAAATGGTTTCGAAATGTTAGTTTTCAAAATCGGGTCGTAACAGAGTAGTGACTCCGCTGGGGATTCATCTAGGTTCTAACCAAAAGAATTTTATTGTTTGGATAACTATTATTGTATTAATTGTTACTTTATGCAGTTATGTGTTTAAATTTTAAATATTAACTGTCATATTGCATTCATGGCATTTCTGTCACCATGACATAAATGTAGTATATGAAAGAACGGTTTGGCGAAACCGCAACCAAACTTTCTTATACTGAACCCTGTTTCAGAATGATTGACAATTTATTGGTACGTCAGAAGTCCAATGGTTGTGGTGAGTTTCAGCCTAATTTGTCCGCTTGGGTTTTTCGATCTTTCAAAAGCCACTCCTAGTCAACCAGAGTAGAGCGAAACTAAATTCCGAATTTAGCGCATTTTGAACTAAGTTGATCCAACACCCAAGGCATGTTGAGTCCATTAGAAGACCATATTATTTCTAATTGATCCCCGGTCAATAAAAGACAATCATTCAACTATTTGTTAAATTTGAAGGATATGCATGCCGATTTGTGCGTACCATTATCCCTTGGGTTTGGGTTTTTATTTTATAGGTAGTTTCGTTGTTTAAGTCAAAGGAAGATCCTCCTCATCCCCATGAAATTCAAAAGCATCAAAAAGTTTGGGAATGAAGATTTCATATGGAAGCTTAGTTTAGTTTACCACTGTACCCATGTGCGGGACTGATATTTATTTCCCTCTCCTCTAATATGTATCCCCATTTGTTTTATTCATAAGATTTTTATAAATATTTTTGGGGCAATGGAATATTTCACAAACGATATACACATCCTTCAAATGAGGCTTACCTTTGGCTTAAAAGGTATGGATGCGTTATATTGTTTATGTGTTAATTGCTACAAATTTTCTTTCGTTTGTGCTTGTTTGAACTGTGTTCATATACTTATGTTTTGCTTTGAACATAATTAGTCCATTATTCCATTCCAGAGTCTTAGAATGATCTTTAACATATAAACTCAATTTTCAAGCCTTCCAAAATACTCTTGGACTCCATTATCAAAATACGTTCAAACTCACTCAAGTTCTAGGTTCAATAGAGCTTTAAAAATTATTAGGTCATCATTCGAATTCACGTTAACCTCGCTGTTTCTTGAAAATTATTTTTCACACCTACATAGCTAGCATCACTAAATATTCCATCAGTTTCAAGTCTATTTTAAGACGTTTTTGTTTCTCGAAAGGGGTTTTCAATTGAACCTTCCAAAAGTTACATTTGAATCTTTACTCAAATCATATAGTTTTCTTTGTTCAAATTCTTTTTTTCGTTAAAATTTTAGTTCAAAAAATGATCAGAGTTTTCCCATTTTTGTCACCTTTTAGAGTCTTTTATTCTTCAAATTTTGGACTTATTCATTTTAAGTAAAACAAATGTTATTTGCTTCATATGTTACTTTGGTTGCTTATTATGATTAATGGACTAACTATTTTATTTTTTGAGTTATTTTTAGAAGAAGAGATTGATTTGTATTGGTAATCAAACTTGCTCACTTCACCAAAGTACCCGCTAGTAGAACATCCATATTTTACACGGTTTAAGGTCAAAGAAATTTCTACAGACTCTTCATTTCTTACTTGGACTACAAAGAGGACTCGTTCAAAAATGGATTCCACTATCAACACGATTGCTTCGTCCGAAATGATCCCCACTTCATCTATCGCGGCCAATCCTAGCACCTCGGTAGCAACAAAATCACCCATGGAAGTCATTGCTCGTCTAGAGCGACAAATTGGTGAATTGAATCTCCTGGTAACTCAATACCAATTTGTTTTTTAGAACGTTCCACTTGATGCTCGCCAAAAAGGGCACATGCCACCTTCGTTTTTGACTTCAAATGAGGTCAATCAAGGAGATCATTTTATCACCTTTTAGAAAACTCAAAGTGCTTCGCTCACTCATTCAACTAAGGATACTCCTCTTGTGTACACATTTGCACCTCCAAAAGCTCCAACGGTAACACATCATGTTCCGCTAGTTTACACTTTTGTCACTGCTCCACCTGTTACTAAGGCTCAAGAGTTTCACCGCCAAGATGTTAATCACTATGTTGAAATTGAAAATGATACAAAATCAATTGATGCTAAGATGATGAGTATGGAGATGAAAAACTTAGAAGATGCTATGAGTGGTCTTTGTGGGTTCGATAGTAGCAAGAGTATGAGATATGAAGAGTGGTGCACATTCCTCGAAGTTTAGATTCCACCTGGTTACAAGATTCCAAAGTTTGAAATTTTCAGTGGATCAGGAAATCCTATCTTCCATTTAAAAATTTACTGTGAAAAGTTGATTGGTGTTGGAAACAACGAAGGGATAAGAATCAAGCTATTCAATCAAAGTCTGAGTGGAAAAGCCTTGGAGTTGTACTCAAAGAAAGATGTGACTAAATGGCGTACTTGGGATGATCTAGCGAATGCTTTTGTGGATCACTACAAGTGTCATTTTGAGATGCTCCTTAGGATCTCTATTAACAAGCTAAAACCAAAGTCGACTGAATGCTTTCGAGAATATGCCATTCGTTGGAGGGAAGAAGCTTCCAGGGTGCACCCACATATGGAGGAATAAAAAATGATCGCCTAATTCATTCAAGCTCAAGACTCAGAATACTATGAGCGAATGGTGAAGTTATCAAGGCTAGAGAAATGATTAAAGACGGTCTCAAGACTGGCAGAATAGCTAGTTACACCTCATCTCAGATTGCTAATAGGGCCTATCATACTGGTTCCTTTGGAAAGAAAAAGGCGAAAGAAGTTATGATGTTAACGACTCGAGGAACTACCTCATATAACAGTCAACCACCTCTAGGATATCCTGATTCACAATACTATGTTTGCAATAATCAAGCAACATTTCAATGCACCTTATCCCAATTTTGAGAAAAAGCCTCCCCGAGTTTTCACTCCATTGTGTGAGACACGTACTCAACTTTTTGAAAGATTGAAAGATGTGGGAACACTGAATCCAGTGGAAGCCAAGACTGTGAATACTTCAGCCGATTGGTATGACCCAAATAAGCGTTGTGCTTGGCTTCCACTGGATATGGGTCAAGTTAACCTTCAAATGTTACCAATTATTAGAAAGAGACCGAATCACTGCCTGAACTTGTTGTTTATCTGAAAGAACCTGGACATCACTCTTGAGTTGAGCTATCATGTTTGACATCACCCTAAGGTGTTGTTTGATATTCTAATCATGACGCTTTTTCTAAGTGTCAAATTTGATAGTCAACTGTCGGACGCGAGTTATAGACGTACCCCATACATTCCTCGTAGATGTGCCACATAGCATGAGTAGTAGGTAATTCCTCACATTCATGTATGAGGTCATCAACTACAGAACTAACTATTATTCCACGTGTAGTGGAGTTAGCCTTTTTCCAAGCTTTGTAAGCTTCAAGATCCCTTTTGTGTTGTGTAGTATTACCCTCTTCTAGTTGATTCAATACATGATTTATACCTTCCGAATCATTTTGCTCTTCCAGTACATACCATATTTTATGACTCCAGTTGTCGTAATTATCATCGTTAAGTTTTTCACCTTTGTTTAAGTCAGCAATGATACTTTTTGATGTCATGTCTGTTATTGACATATAATTAGGCAAGAATTTTAATCAATTATGCATATGACTTACACATTCAAGAAAAGTAATTCTCATAAAGATTTCATATATGATGTAAAATCTAAAAGACACGTATGCATCTAATCATCATCTACAAACTAAATATTTAATCAAAATTCAAATCTAATTTCTTAATGTGTATAATTAATATATTGAAGACTTTGATAACAAGGATTTTTAAGTCTAATAACATAATTTGAGAGAAAAACAAACTACATAATTCATATCTTGAAAAACAAGTAAGCAATAAAAATTTACAAGTAATTCAAAGACTGAAATCCTCCCATAAGTCTTCAAGACAATAAATGTAAACCCTAAAAGGTTGATTGGGCCAAATGTCATGATAAACATCAGTCAATCTACTACCCCAAGGTTCATGGTGAGCGTCTGTTAAATAAGCTAAGGCTCTCCAATCTGAAATTTTCTTATAATCAGCCAGTTCAGCCCATTTTATTTCAAAAGGTTGAATAAAATCACGTGTGGACATATTAGGGGACATCTTCAATGACTCAAACTCTTTAAATTTGTTCTCTTTTTCCTTTCGAATGGCCCTTTGGTTCCTTTACCGATTTTGTGTCGCCCTTTGGATACCAATCTGTATGACTTCATGCCCTCAAAAACATGTCTTACAACGACTTGCTCTCTTACCTTGTCCCTTTGCTCGACTTTGAGAACTCACACTTGGAGTAATTTGAGCATGTTTCCGTTCAGCCATATCTGAAATGGGAACAAAAATGGAAATATGGTTAATACCATTTAATGCGACAGCAAATGTCACAAATTTCTCGTAGGAGACAAGGAACCGTTTAAGAAATTTAAAGGACTAAGATAGTTTTTCAAGACCAATTTTAATACACATAATTAAACTTATAATCTAGTCAAAACAAGTGATCACTATTCTTCATTAAGTAAAGAAGATAACTCATGGCTTTACAAAAATTTCAAAGTCAACCACAATCTAATTTGACCACTTGAAAAATCTTATGTTAAAGTAAATAATAAAATAAATACTTTGTTAACATAAAACAAATACTACAAAATCATTGTCTATTTTTCATAAAGAAAAAATAGTTCTTTATGATTCCAAAGAAAGTGGTATAAGAATTTTACTTAAAAAAATTGGACCATTTTTTTTGTTCTTTTTAATCCTTAACAGAAAAGGACAAAAAAAACTCCCTTTTTCTTTTTATTTAAATAGTGGGACCATCTTTTTTCCTCCTTAATCCTTATAGAAAAAGACAAAAAATAAATAAAATGGAAAGGTCCACACGATCCAATTGGAAAAAAGTTGTGGGACCATTTTATTTTTACTTTTTAATCCTTAACAAAAAGAATATGACTTGTCCCTTAAACTCTCTTCTAATTTTTTTTTTTATTTATTAACAAAGAAACATAAGTTGACATTTTCAAGTCCTTATCCAACTCAAAGTCTTTTTCCTTTTCAACCTTATAAAATAACTCTTTATAAATATTACTCATCTTCTCTCGTTACTTCCATTAAAAAAATGAGAAACAACAAACAAAACTTCAATAAAAATCCATGAAGTAACCACAAGGAAGAATAAATACTCAGGTCAGTAAATATTTTCTCTTTTTCCTACTCATAATGTAATATCGGATAAAAAAAACAAATCGATCATGAACAAAAATAAACATATTTATTATCATATTTCAAATTTCTCAATTCATTCAATTAGAGAATTTCAATCATTATTCAAATAGAGAACAACTAAACCAAGCTCTGATACCATTTGTAGGATTTATAGAAAGAAATCGACGAATTGTGTACCCTATATTTTGCAACAGAAAATCGACGAAATCCTTTTTTTTGAGGAATTGCTCCAAGCCAAACTTGAATCTCAATGAAACAAGGTAAATAATTCACAAACTAAATATCTTTTGTTAGTGTCTTTTTGTTAGAAATGTTTGTGTTTAGAGTGTTTTGTTTTTTTCTGTTTTTTGTTCTTTTGTTTCCAGAGCGAAAAGTTTTTCTATTTAAAAATAAAGGTTTGTGTATGTTGGAGCAGTTACATAGTAACTGTTCCCACCCCTATTTTTAAATTAAGACTTATCTCCTTTTTACAAATAATATTTTCAGTCGGGTTGGGTCGATCCATAATCCAAAACTTATAATACCCCTAGAAGGAATGAGAAATCTTGGTTCAATAGTTTAATTTTTGTGCTTGTTCGAGTTAAAAGAGGTGGTGGAGTCGTCTTATAAACTCGTCATTTAAGTTCACTGCTTAGCGAAAGATAATTCTTTCTTCTTTTAAATATTTTTGTTATTTCGTTCTGTGTTTAATTACTGGATTAGATTAGTTTATTTCTTGTATTTTTCTAGAAATTTGGTTTTCTTTCCAGCGTCTTAGTATTATGAAAACAAATTTTTCTTTATTTGTTCTAGATAATGTTTGGCTAAATCCTTTAAGTTCATATCTTTCTCTGTATTTCTCTTTTAAGTTTCAAATATGTCTAGTTCTCTGTTTTATGCTCTCTGTTTGTTATTAAATTCATATTTGTTGAAAAGGGGATGGTTGCTAGCATCATATCTTCTTGTCTATGTGTAATCTCCCTTATGTTTAGCTTCTTTTGTATGTTAAATTGGTTGATTTGTTTTAGTCAATATTCATATGAACAGTAGCTTAGAATTTCGTTATGATAAATACTTTGAATTATGTACACTACATAAAAAATGATCATTAGCAGTAATTAATTCTTAATTGCCGCTAAATAATTATGTTTAGCGTCAATTAGCACTCTTTGTATATGTCCCTAAAGCCTTTAGCGACATTGGTTCTAATGACACTTAACTAATGCCGGTAAAGACTTTATCATTCTTTATTAATGTTAATATTTATTGCCGCTAAAAGTTATTTTTGTTGTAGTTGTATGATTAGTATGCATCTTGTTTACACTTGATCTTAAGGATTCTTGTCTGCTGTTCTTTAGCCTTTTTGGTAACCTTGCACTTCCATGTTTAGTTTTCTTTATCACTCATGTATCCTTCTATATCGAGAATGTGATATGAAAATATTATATTTAGTAACATCGATTTTAGAGTTTCTATCTCCTGTATTGCGATAGTCTATCTCTATTGCTGAAATTTCATCTCTGCTTGCCTATTTTGTGAAACTTGCTAATGTGATTTGCCAACCAACAAACCCATTGGCTCTCAACGCTAATCGAGGGCCTGTTTGAGTGACAGATAACTCATCTTTGGGGTTGCTATTTAGCATTTCCCAAAGAGTTAGGCTTGGATGAATGAAAGCTCTCAACTCTTATGCATCCTAAACTCTTTAATTCATTATCTTTAGAGCCATGTTTGAATTGGTTGAGATAGGATTATTGTATTAACGTGTTGAAATGGTTGCCTGCTTGCTTAAATTGTGGTATGTTTTATTCATTTTTATTTTCAAAATCCGATCAGATTTATCTTTATATTAAAGTGAATCACATAGGTAGTCTCTTGCATTTTAGAGTTAAGTTGTGATCAGCAGGACAACAACTTTATAGTTAAGTGTCTTAAGAGTGATGTATGTCCATTTCAAATGTCTAATTGTTAAATTGTTTAGCAGACCTTTAACTTTTTTTTCCCTTATTTATAGTTGCAATATTTTGTCCATTTCAAATGTCGAATTATTAAATTGTTTAGCATAATATGTGGTTATTATTATACCTTTCAGTCTTAGAATATAATTGGTGTGCTTGGCCTTATTTTTATTCAATCAAGGTATCTCTATTTTGATTACATTCAAGTCTTTCAATGTGAAATTATCTACTCTTCATAGGTGCTAATTCTTATCTTTTTTTTTCCTTTCTTGACATGTAATACCACCTCGAGTCCTTGGACTCCTTGTTCCCTTGCATTCTCTTTTCTTTGAGTCAACTGTTAGAATTTAATGGATTGTGAAAAGATAAACAATCTAAACATTCATAAATCCTATCAGTTATTCAGGATCTTAGAACTATATGATTTTCACATAAATCTATTACTATAATAATTCAGTCAAGAATACATACCTGAATCAGTCATAAATAATTCTTGACTTGAATTGAGCGGAAGTCTTTTCTTGAGTCTTGACAAGGAACTAGTTTTCTTTTCTCTCTCTCTTGACCTTATGTGTATCGAGATACAGTAGATGGGATAGGCTATTCCCTTTTAATAGGCAGAGAGAGGACCAAGCGTTTAATTCCCACTTTCCATCAAAGTAGGTAGTGGGGAGTTATATCCATAATAAACTTCGCATATTTATCCAATTAGAATTTTGTTAGTAATTAAATATTAAACCAAAACAATATTAATGTGAGCCATGAAAACTAACACACGTGGGCCATAATACTAACATTCTCCCACTTGGCACACGTAACATCATTTACTTAATGGTTTAATAAACATTTCAATTACAATGTGCACATATACTAAATCCAACATTATTTGTTGTTTGAGCAAACCAACTAATAGGAGTCATGGCGGTCATACATCACTTCTTTATATAATTCCTTCCATGTACTACACTATTAGAGTATTGCCCAACATAACCTTTAAATACATAATGGTCCAACAATAATGCTTAGAATATCTTTATCTAAAATTAAATCTGTCAACGTCATTTTCAACATAACGTATACAAGAGAAAACAGGTAATAACAGAAACATATATATAGTTGAGCTCAGAGTATCAATTGCATAAACATAATAAAATCTTTACAGAAAGTCATTCATTGCTATCAATAAGACCCATTATTTCAATATGTTCAACAAATGTTTTGGGCGGTAATCCTTTCGTCAAAGGTTCAACAATCATAAGTTTAGTGCTAATATGTTCAATTGTCACTTTATGTTTCTGGACTTCTTCCTTAACTGAAAAGTATTTCAATTCCATATGCTTAGGACCCTTCGTATACTTATCAGTTTTAGAGAAGAAGATTGCTGCAGTATTATCGATAAATTTTCAGCGGCTTGGAAATACTGTCGACTCGTTCAAGTCCTGAAATAAAGTTTAGCAGCCAATTAGCATGAACTGTGGCCTTAAAGCAAGACACAAACTTAGCTTCCGTAGTGGATGCAGCTATAACAGACTGCTTCACACTCTTTCATGATATTGCTCCTCCAACTAACATGAACAAATATCCAAATGTGGATTTACTTGTATCCATACAACCAACATAAGCTGAATCTGAATATCCAATCACATCAAGATGATCAAATCTTCTATAAGTGAGCATATGATCTTTAGTTCCTTGCAAGTATCGCAACACTTTCTTCGCAGTTTTCCAGTGATCTATTCCTGGATTACTTTGAAATCGGCCCAACATTCCAACAACGAAACTGATGTCTGGTCTAGTACATGTTTGGGCATACATTAGACTCCCAACTATTGATGCATAAGGAATGTCATTCATTTGCTTACATTCCAATTCATTCTTTGGACATTGATTGAGATTAAATTTATCTCCTTTCTGAATTGGAACAGGAATTGAAGAGCATTTTTCAGTTCTAAATCTCTCTAACACTTCATTAATATAGGCTTTCTGAGACAAACCTACTAATCCTTGTGATCTATTTCGAAATATTTCTATCCCAATTACATAGGATGCCTCTCCCACATCTTTCATTTCAAAATTGTTAGAGAGATATCTCTTGGTATCATGCAACAAACCAAGATCATTAGTAGCAAGCAAGGTGTCATCAACGTACAGGACTAACATAATAAACTTACTCCCACTAACCTTCAGATATATACACCGATCAACAGTGTTTTCCTTAAATCCAAAAGTTACAATAGTTTCATTAAACTTAAGATACCATTGTCGGGAAGCTTGTTTAAGTCCGTATATTGACTTCTTAAGTTTACACACCATGTGTTCCTTTCCTTTACTAGAAAACCCCTCAGGTTGATTCATATAAACTTCTTCCTCCAAATTTCCATTTAGAAAGGGTGTTTTCACATCCATTTGATGTAGCTCTAAGTCATAATGAGCTACTAAAGCCATTATATTCTGAGTGAATCTTTTCTAGAGACGGGTGAAAATATTTCTTTATAGTCGATGCCATATTTTTGAGTGAAACCTTTTGCAACAAGTCTGGCCTTGTGACGTTCGTTGTTGCCAATTGAGTCACGTTTGGTCTTAAAGATCTATTTACTCCTTTTGCAACCTTCTGGTAATTAAACAAGGTCCCGTACTTCATTTTGTTCCATAGATTTCAACTCATCTTTCATAGCATTTATCCATCTATCAGAATTATTACTTTCAATAGCTTGTGAAAATGAAACTGGATCATTATCAATTCCCAAGTCAATTTCTCAGTCGTGTAAATATACCAAATAGTCATCAGAAATAGCAGATCTCTATTCTCTTTGAGATTTTCTTAATGCTACTTCTTGTGGTACATCTACTGCAGGTTCATTAATTATCGCTTCATTGAGATTAACATGAGCATCGATTTGTTGTTGTTGTTGTTGATTGTTAGGATGTACAATAACATTAGGAACAACATCTTTAAAAGATGTTAAAGTTAAAGGAACTCTCACCCTAACTTCTTTAATTTCCAATTTACGTGGTTCTTCACTCCCACTAATTTCACTATTCTAAATGAACCTAGCATTTCCAGTTTCAACTATTCTTGTACTATGATTAGGAAAGTAAAATTTATACCTTTTCGATTTCTTTGGATAACCAATGAAGAAACCACTGATTGTTCTTGAATCCAGTTTCTTCTCTTGAGGGTTATAAACTCTAACTTCTGCGTGGTAACCCCAAACATGCAGGTGCCTTAAACTAGGTTTCCTACCAGTCCATAGTTCAAAAGGAGTCTTTGGAACTGCTTTACTAGGAACCCTATTAAGTAACTAAACGGCAGTCCTTAAAGCATACATCCACAATGAAAGAGGTAAATATGAATTACTTAACATACTCCTAACCATGTCCATTAATGTAAGATTACGCATTTATGCTACACCATTTAGTTGGGCTGTTCTAGGCAATGTGTATTGAGCACATATGCCATGATTTTTGAGGAATTTAGCAAATGGACCTGGGTGTTGTCCATTTTAATCATATCTTCCATAATATTCACCACCTCTATCTGACCTAATTATTTTCACCTTTCTATCTAGTTCTCTTTCAACCTCAGTAATAAATACCTCTAAGGCATTTATCGCTTGAGATGTTTCATACAACAAATAGACATACCCATAACGTGAAAAATCGTCAATAAAAGTGATAAAATATTCTTCTTTAATGAAAGATGCAATATCAAAAGGACCACATATATCAATGTGTATAATTTCAAGAAGTTGTATGCTTCTTGTGGTTCCTTTCTTTGTCTGTCTTGTTTATTTTCCTTTAATACAATTCACACAAATGTTAAGGTCTGTAAAATCCAAATTTGAAAGAATTTCATTCTTAACTAATCTTTCCAATCTTTCTTTGAATATGTGACCTAAACGTTTGTGCCACAAAAAAGCAGATTGTTCATTCACCAAACATCGTTTGGTTCCAATATTATGATGCAGAGTTATGAGTGTTTCGGCAAATAGATTATCAAGATTCAGTTTGCATAAGTTATCACAAAGAGTACCAGTACCAATGAGATAATTATATTTAAACAAACTAAAACATCCATTACCGAAATTAAAATAATATCCAGTCTTATCTAACTTAGAAAAGAAACTAAATTTCTAGAAAGAGAACGTACATAACAAGTTTCAAGTAAATCTAAGTGACGCCCAGTATTAAGGATCAAACGGTAAGTCCCTATAGCTTTAACTGGAGCCATCACTCTATTCCCCATATACACATATCTTTCATTCTGGTTTATGGTTTGTGTTGTAAGGAATCCCTGCATCGTATTAGAAACATGAATAGTACAACCAGAGTCAATCCACCAAGTATTGTAAGGAACTTCAGTTAGATTTGATTCGAGACATGTAAAAGCACTAGGCTTACCTTTCTTCTCGAGCCATGCCTTAAATTTCAGGCAATCTTTCTGAAAGTGTCAAGATTTTCCACAGAAACGACACTTATCATTCTTGTGTTCCTTCTTACGTATTTGAGAGAAGGACTCATTAACATTATGGTGCCTCTGTTTTCCCTTAGCATGTTTCTTTCCTTTCTTTCCAACTCCTTGATGACTTACAAAGTTGATGGAGTGGGTTCCTTGATTCTTGAGCCTTACTTCCTCCTGAACCAACATTCCATGCAATTCATGCACATTCCATTGGTCTTTCATGGTGTTGTAGTTCATTTGGAAAGGGCCGTACTAAGACGGTAATGAGTTGATGATGAATTGTACAAGGAAATTTTGTTCCACCTCCATTCTCAAAGACTTAAGTCTTGCTGCTACGTTTGTCATTTCAATGGCATGCTCGTGCATGGTACGTGAACCATCAAACTTCATTGTGGTCAAAGTACCTATCAATGTCCCAGCAAGAGACTTATCAGCAGTTTGAGAGGATTCTTCCACAAGTTTCAGAAAATCTTTTGCATTTTCAGTTTTGGGAAGAGTAGTCTTAATGTTGCTCGCAATATTCATTCGCATAAACATTATGCCTAATTTGTTAGATCAATCCAAGTGCTTATAATAGGACCTTTCATCAGTATTGCGGATTTCAGTAATAGCAGTTGGCTTCTCAGTGTAAAGTGCAACATCAAGATCTAAAACTTCGAGATGGAATTTGATCTGTTTGCACCAATCAGAGAAGTTAAGACCGTTAAAGGTCGTAACAGAGGCAGAGTGTGAATAAAGAGCAAATGCTGCAAATATAATATGCTCATTTGTCAATACTTTGAGTTATGAATTTAAACATACTATCAAATTAAAAAAAAATGGTTAATAAATTCATAAATTTATATTGATGTCCTCCTTTGGGCAAAACATTAAAATACAACTTTAGACATAATGATGCTTAAATGTGAATGTTACATAATTCAATAATTTTTAATGTGCCAATCAATCATATTTATTATTTTTGGATAAATAAATAAAACTAACAACACATATAAATTATCTCCTCAATATTCAATGGTTATAAAATTAAAATAATCAACCTTTGGGTGATCCTTAAATATCTTATAACCAAAAACTTCAATATATCCATAAGTGTTATATCGGTTACAAGCATCAAAATAATGGATAATTGAATATACGTTTAATCATTATTATTTTGAATTAATTCTTCAAAGATTAGACCACTTTGGTGATTAACTAATCTCATATATAATTCCAAATTGTTCAAGCGGCATTACTTTTCACATAATAGAAGCAATAAAACTTTTCATACTTTCCGTGAGAAGAACTTATATTTTTCATACTGACTAAAATCATAATAGAATTAAGTGTCACAAAACACACAAATCAGAGTTAATAATTACTAAGTTGACCCACATAAAGAATCTTTAAGAAAATTTTCTTTTCTTTATTTCATCACCTTAAATTCCTCCATCATCAACATATATATTTACTTTATTTTTATTTTTAAATCATGTTGACATAACCCAGTAGGCAACAAACACTAAAATTCAGATTACAAAATTGAGATATAACGGAGTTGTAAAATAAATCAGTCTCCTAACATATTCAAACTCATATTTGTAACTAACATTAATTATGACTCCTTATACTTCATAAATAAGATCCATAAAATTGAAAGAAACATAAATCTTAATGAAAAATCATTAGTTCCTAAACCTGGCGCTGATACTACATATTAGAATTTAACGGATTGTGAAAACATAAACAATCTAAACATTCATAAATCCTATCAGTTATTCAGGATCGTAGAACTATATGATTTTCACATAAATCTATTACTATAATAATTCAGTCAAGAATACATACCTGAATCAGCCATAAATAATTCTTGACTTGAATTGAGCGGAAGTTTTTTCTTGAGTCTTGACAAGGAACTAGTTTTCTTTTCTCTCTCTTGACCTAATGAGTCGGGATACCTTAGGTGGGATAGGCTATTACCTTTTAATAGGTAGAGTGAGGACAAAGCGGTTAATTCCCACTTTCCATCAAAGTAGGTAGTGGGGAGTTATATCCATAATAAACTTCCCATATTTATCCAATTAGAATTCAGTTAGTAATTAAATATTAAACCAAAACAATATTAATTTGAGCCATAAAAACTAACACACTCGGGGCTTAATACTAACATCAACCTCATTCGAGTCGTGAAATGGAATCTAATATTAATGGGTTAAACCCAAACCAGTAGCAGCAGCCCCAAAGGGCTAAAAATTGAAGTTCTGGACTTAAAAGTCCCGTATAAAAAAAATCAACAGCAGCGATAGTATCCCAAAGGGCTGGAAATTTTAAAAATTAGACTTGAAAAGTCCAATTTGAATGTAGAAGTAGCGATAGAAACAGAAAGGGGCCAAATTTCCATTTTTATCTAGTTCTTTATTTTATTTAGTTATCTACTCTATTTGTGAATATATGTTGATTATCGCTAATAACTCATTTTACTCTAAATTAATTGGATGAATCCTTTTGAGGTTTTGAAATGACTTTTATTTTTCGTATTTTATTTATTCAAGTATTCAAATTTTCAAAAAGCGCTTAAGCTCTTAGACTAACTTGAGAATTGTAGCATCTCGCTACTTGAAAGAGCTATAAAGAGTTATAATAGGAAATAGTCATTTTTGGAAAGAATAAAAATCTGCAAATTTGATAAAAATTAAGTTAAGTTTGAGTTTTAGGTCAACTTAAAATGACCATAACTCCTATCTCAGAATGTGTTAGGTGTGCTTCCTGATACCGTAGGAAATATCTTAGAATTATCTTTCCAACGCCATCGAGTTTGCGCGATTCCTAGTTTGTATGAGTGAGATATGCCCATTTGAAGTTGGCCGGTTCAAATAAGGAAAGTTTAAACTGAATATTAGAAGGGAAGTTTGGTTTTTTCCTTAACCTATTATTTTAATTTGTTTTTGGTAATTACATAGGGGTCTAAATTGAACATGGTAATTTTACGCTTTTGAAAATTGAGTTAGGGTTTTAGAGAAGAGAAATAAAGAGGAGAAAAGAGAAAGGAAAAGCAAAGAAATCGTCAAGTTCTTGAAGCTAAGAGCGTGGATTTCGTCAAGGGGTGATCCCTAAGAGGTATGTTTGATCACATAACATTGGGTTAGTTCATCCACACTCCAATCATAATTTATTTGAGTGAATTTATGTTCTTGAAGATTTTAGAAATTGAGTTCTTGATGGGATTTGTTGAAGTTCTATTGAGTTCTTGATTCGTTGAAATAGTTGAGGAGTATCACCAAATTCATGATTTTAGGTGTGAATTTGAGTAGAATCTTGCATATATTGATGGTATAGTTGATTCTAAGTCTTTGGGGAAAGAACTAAGTTGAAATTGGGGGTTTGGAGATAAAAAGAAGAAGGAGAAAAGTCAAAGTACACCTGAGAAAGGGCCTGGGCGCCACCCCTCTCAGATCCCGAAGAAGGGACCTCTGAAGTTTGGGCTCTGGGGGGCCGCACCAGCCAGTGCGTCCCAACCCAGCCCCCTGAAGATTTACGGCTGAAGCCTCGCGCCTCTCAGAGCGCCACGGATGCCAGTTCTTTCGATTTTCCACCCTTCGTTCTGTACTAGTTCCTTAGCAATGTACCTATGTTTTCTAGTCGATTTCTATACTCTAAGGTACGTCTAAACATCATGAAATCATCCATAACATTAGATCATGAACCTTGAATCCATAATCCAATTCAAGGAAAGTGAAGATCAAAGTTAAGAGAAGTAAGAGTCATGTCAAGAGAAGTTTTTAGAGTCTTCCAAAAATCTTTTTCAAATGTTTTAACTTTGTTTTAAGACTTAAAGTTCAAGTTGAGTAGAGAGTAAGGAGTAAAGATTGATGTTCTTTTATTCAAAAAGTATAAAGGGACTATGTATTCCCAAAGAGTTTAAAACGTTATCCTATTTTTTTAAAAAAGAAAACCTTGATTTCCAAAGAAACTTTTTGAGCTAGTTTTCAGAAAAGAGTAAGTGCTTTCGCAATTAAGCAAGAGAGGAAACTTTGATTTCCAAGACAACCCTTGAGCTAAGTTTTTGAGAAATTATCTCAAATCACAGAAAGAAGTTTGTTTTTTAAACATAAGAGCTACTGTCATATTTTTGGAGTACTATTGAGCACCGATATGGGGGAGAGTTCAGACAACTCCCAACTTCCATAAATCATGTAGCCACCATGGGTAGAAAAGGTTCATACGTTTTAGATGATTCCTTAGTGCTTTTTAGCATTGACTAGTGGATCCACTTAGTAGTTTGGTTTTATACCCTCGGCAAGGTATAGGACGGCCGTGACAGCGTCATGAAAAACATTGTATCATCACAATAGATCTTACGTGATGGTTGTCGCTTAGAGAAACTCCCACATAAGTATTTGTATTCTTATATACACAGTTTATTTGTATTTTTATATATAGTTCGGAGTTTATATCATATATTTGCATACACACAAAGTTATATTATATTTTTAAATAAACAGAGTTGACATCCATGTTTTAAAAGTTTTTATTTATACTACATTTACTTTATTACTTTATATTTAATTCAATTAAGTTAAGTTGAGTCAGGCAAGTTCTTTTAGTTCCTTTCAAGCTTATGTCTTGTTTTAGAGTTCCCCTCGCATACTTGTACATTAAATGTACTGGTGCCATTTTGGCCTACATCTTTTAATGATGCAGATATAGGTAACTAGGATCAGTATCCAGCGTATCGTTGGTTCTAGTTAGGCTCCAATGTTTGTTGGTGAGCCTCCTTGCTTCTTGAGGACCCCTTTTATTGTTTTTTTGTAGTTATAGTTCATTAAGATGGTGGGTCTTGTCCGGACATCCATCTCAGTTGTTGAGAGGCTTCATAGATAGTCGGATGTTTACTTCTGTAGTCTTTTCATTTTCATTATCTTATGTTGAGACTTGAGTTTTCCTTATTAGATAGTTGAACATTTTCTTTATAGCATTCTAAGTCTTATTTGAGTTATCTTTGATAAGTTAAGTCTTCCGCTGAGTAAGTCAGCCAGGCCAAGGGTTCTCTTGGGTACAATAATAGTTCTCGAGTGCCAGTCCTGCCCAGGGTGTAGGCTCGGGGAATGACAAACTTGGTATCAGAGCACAGAATTCAAGTGTCCAAGGGAGTCTATGAAGCCGTGTCTGTAGAGTCCTAGTTATCGGTGTGAAACATGTCACATCTATAGTTTGGAGGCTGGAACACTTAGGAACATATCTCACTTCTTTCATACTCATTTCATGCATTAGAGTTTGATCTCTAAAAAGTTTCTTCTAACTCGTGCTTATGCGTGTCTTTCAGATCACGGCTCCACGAAGAGTTGTCATAGGTTGCCTAGCTAGAAGGAATGTTGAACCACATGAACAAGCGGTTCCCAATGCAACAGAAATGCAACACCATGGAGAGGTCACCAATGATGAGTTCCGTGAGGCTATCCGGATGTTGAGTCAAGTTGTGACCAACCAACTCGGGCAACCTAGAGGGAATTGGTAGGAACTGGCTGATACTTTGATGATCCACTAGTTCTTAAGGATAAATCCTCCAAACTTCACAGGTTTTAGTGTTACTGAGGATCCAGAGTATTTTGTTGAAGAGCTTCAGAAAGTTTTCAAAATCATGCATGTTGCTGTTACTAAGAGGGTGGAACTAGCTGCATACAAAATGGACAATGTCGCTAGGATATAGTTCGACCAATGGAAGAAGAACCGAGTTGAGAAGGCACCACCTGTGAGTTGGGCTTGTTTTGAGAAGGCCTTCTTGGGGCGTTTCTTCCCCCGAGAACTGAGAGAGGCTAAGATACGAGAGTTCCTCACACTTAAGCAGGATTCTTTGAGAGTTTATGAATTTAGTGTGAGGTTCACACAACTTTCTCGGTATGCTCCGGAGATGGTTTCCGACATGAGGAGCAGAATGAGTTTATTTGTTTTTGGGTTGTCTCGTCTTTTAAGTAAGGAAGGCAAGGGAGCTATGCTGATAGGGAATATGGACATAGCAAGTCTAATGATCCATGTGCAACAGCTTAAGGAGGACAAGCTGAGGGATAGAGAACAATTTAAGAATAATAGAGCTAAGATAGGGAATGAGTCCGGGCAACAGAAGAATAATGCCAACCGGTCATCCTTCCAATAGAAACATAAGGCGTCTACTCCATCATCTGCTAGTATACCGGTACCAAAGAACAGAAGTGAGTAAAATAGTCAAAATTTCAGAGCCAAACCTGCCTATTCTTAGGGTAGTATGGCACAAGGGGTAGTAAGCCTCCTGCATGTGCTAAGTGTGGTAGGAACCACTCAGGGACATGTCATGATTGCTCTAGTTGCTTCAAGTGTGACCAAAATGGTCATTTCATGCGAGAGTGTCTAAAGAACAATCAGGGTAATGGTAGTGGTGGAAATAGAGCCCAGTCTTCTTCAGTTGCCCCACCAGACATGGCTCCACCTAGAGGTACTATTTCAGGTACTGCCAGAGGATCAAACCGCCTATATGGTATCACTAGTCGCCAAGAGCAAGAGGACTAGCCAAATGTTGTCAGTGGTATGATCCAAGTATTTAACATTAATGTTTATTGTTTGCTAGATCCAGGAGTGAGTTTATCCTTTGTAAATCTGTATGTTGCGATGAATTTTAATGTTCTTCCTTAGCAACTTAGTGAGCGCTTCAGTGTTTCTACACCTGTTAGTGAGTCTATCTTAGAAGAGAGAGTCTATCGTGATTGTCCCATTTTCATCAATCACAAGAGTATGATGGCTGATTTAGTTGAGTTAGACATGATAGATTTTGATGTCATTCTTTGTATGGACTGGCTTCATGCTTGTTATTCCTCAGTTGATTGTAGAACTTTAGTTACCAAGTTTGATTTTCTAAATGAGCCAGTCTTAGAGTAGAAAACTAGTTCAGCAGTGCCTAAGGGTCATTTTATTCGTATGTTAAGGCAAGAAAGTTAGTTTCCAAGGGGTGCGTCTATCACTTAGTCCGAGTTTATAACTCTAGTGTTGAGATACCTCCTATTTAGTCAGTTTCAGTGGTAAAAAAGTTTCCAGAAGTCTTTCCAGATAATATTCATGGAGTCCCTCATGAGAGAGAAATAGACTTCATGAAACGATTATCTCCGAACTCTAAATGATATAGAGTTGTATGCTAAGTTCTCAAAATGTGAGTTTTAGCTTGGGTCTGTGGCATTCTTAGGCAACATTATGTCTAGAGAGGGAATTAAAGTTGATACTAAAAAAAAAGGCAGCGCAGAATTGTCCTAGACCCATAACTCCAACTAATATTAGGAGTTTCTTTGGTTTCGCTGGCTATTATAGGACGTTCGTAGAGGGGTTCTCATATATTTCATCACCTTTGACAAATTTAACTCAGAAAACAGTGATATTTCAATGGTGTGAAGCTCGTGAGAAGAGCTTTCAGGAATTGAAAAAGAGGTTGACTACTATCTTAGATTTAACCTTACCAGAAGGTATGTAAGCCTTTGTTGTTTATTATGATGCATCTAGAGTTGGTTTGGGTTGTGTGTTAATGCAGAATGGAAAACTTATAGTATAACGACAAGTAAAATGAATAGGAGAAACTAGAGCCTAACGAGTTTGGTTCTGAGGTTGTTATGAGGCTTCATGTGGAATAGTGTTGTCCTGAGTTGTGGTTGAGGGGTTTAGTGGTTAAACGTCAAGGTATGACCGCTCGAAGACCAACCAAGGGTCCTTGAGGGGACCCTAAAGCCTAACCCCAAGGCTGCCCCAAAAGAGAAAATTTGTCAAAATATTGTGACCTACGGATGGGGACATACGCCTCATAGGTCCATCCACGCCTCGTGGATTGCCTCCGTAGGTTAAGGCCCTCCTTGGTGACCCTTAGACACAAACCATGGACCAGAAGGATGGGGAGTCACCCCACCTACGGTCTGTAGGTTGGGGGTCGTAGGTCACCACTAGTTTGCTGTAAGTTCCGCCAAGTTGGGGAGTGTGGTGGTAAATTCCCTTTTAGTTAGTTGAGTTATTGGATGATTATTATCGGCTTATTAATGTATTTTGAGGGTTTTTAAAGTATTAAACTTTATTTTAGACTTCATTATTTCAAATCACAAAATAGAAACCTCCCAACCTCTCCAAAAGTTCTTTCTCTAGAAACCTCCATTGGAGGTGAATGATTCAAGCTCTCAACGTCAAGTTTTCAACCTTTTCAAGGGATTTTCTTGGAGTTATTCCATAGAAGGTATGGTAGTCTTCATCCTTGGCTTAGGTTTTTTCAAGGAGCCAATTTCAAAGCTGATTTCAAATCTCCAATGTATTCCCAAAAACACTAGTTTTCATTCTTAGCATGGGTTCGATTCCAAACATTTTTCAAAGGCTTTATTGCATTGAATTATGAATGGATTTTGGACTTAAAGATGAATTAAGATGATTTCTTCCTTGAACCCATCTTTTCCCCCAAATTCTTTAGTTGTGAATTGTGATTGTGAATTGATTGTTCAAGAAAGTATGTTGAATTGTTCATGTGTATATTGATTTAGATTGTTGAAATTATGCTATTACTTATGTCTAATTGTAGTATTTTAAGGTGTGTGAGTGAATGTGATCCATGGCCTTGAAAGGCAAGGTATGAAGGTTATTGCACGATTATGATGTGAATTATATGCATGAGAATTCAATGATAGTATGCTGCTTATGTTTAGAATGTAATAGTGTTATGATTAAAAACATATTCTCAATTAACACTTATGAATAATGATGATGGAATGTGAAGGGTTTTCTTCTATGTATTGTATATCTTGAATTGGTAGGCTTAGGCATCCTTTTTTTGTATAAATGGAAGTAATGTGATTCTGATATCTTGAATTTGTAGGCTTAGGCATCCTCTTCTTGTACAATGAATGTATCTTGATTAATGTCTTAATGTCTTGAATCGGTAGACCTAATCTTAGTATCCCTTTCATGAATGAATGAATGATGGAGTATTCTAGGATAAACCTTGGATTGGTAGACCTAATGTTGGTGTCCCTTCATGGTGATTCTAGAAACTAATGTGATGTTAACACCTTGGATGGGTAGACCTAATAGTGGTGGCCCTTTCTTGTATGAAATGATGAACCTTGAAACGGTAGACCTAATAGTGCTGGCCCTTTCTACGAAAAGGAAATGAGCTATCCTTGTAATGTACCTTGAATCGGGACTAATGTTTGTGGCCCTTTCATGTGTAATGTATCTTGGGTCGGTAGGCCTAATGTTGGTGGCCCTCTCAAGTACAATAATGTAACGTAAATCAAACTACTCTATGAGAATGTAGGCTAAGCACAAAAAGGATATGGTAAAATGGAAGTTCTCCTTACCTTAGGCTGGACTTCAATGAACATCTTTCTTATCCCTTAACTATGTTCCCACATAGGTCCTAACTAGTGGATCCACCTAAGCTAATGTTACCGGTCATAAACTAGGAAACTACACCACCTCTTTACGGTGTTGGACTTCATGACACCGGATTCCATTTCAAGCTCACATAGTCTATGTCAGTTAATCTCTTTTAGATGTTTACTTTTGTTACTTGAGAGGTTCTATGAAGTGCGGGTGGTAATATGGGACGCCATCCATGCATTGCACAAGTAGGCTTTTAGTGAGCTATAGTGAGTTCTCTAAGGTCTTCATGATCAATGTATGAAAGTGCTCTAAATGACCTTAATGAAGAATGTTGACTCTGATATACTTAAAGATAATGCATGCTACATGGGTTGTATTATAAGTTACTTCATTGTCATGATTTATTGAGTATGAATGTTCCTTGTCTATGGTGACTTCAATGGAGTACTAAGTGTGAGTAGTAGTATGGAATGCTACTTGCACATTGCACAAGTATGACTTAGGGTTGCCTTAGGTGATGGTCCTAATGTGATGATATGACTGATGAAATGTTTATGTCTCTTATGTATGACTATTGTGTAAAGATGGAAAGGTTGAATGGTAAGTTTACTTTTGGTGACCTTAATGTGGTGCTTTAGTGTGGATGGTGGTATGGGATGCTATTCATACATTGCACAAAGTATTGCTTGAGGGTTATTTGAGGTGAAGGCTTAATGTGAAGGTAATGGCTTATATGTTGATTAGGTCTCTAATGTGAAGAAGTGACTTGTATGTTGGTTATGTGTGTATATTATGCCTCTTATTCTTATGTTCATGAAGTTTTCTCAAATTGGCATATATTATGACTTTCAAATAAAATGTCCATTTTAAACATGTTTTTGCATGGCTATCATACTCAGTACTTAATTGTGCGAACCCATATTTTCTCGATGTTTACTACAATTGTAAGTTCCGGCAAGTGAGTTGCATTCTCTGTAGTTCAAGGGCTTGGATTTGAGATTCTCCAAGACTAAGCGGTATGTCCTCATAGATCGAGGACAAGTACTTGGTGTTTTATTTTCTTTCATGTAAAAGATTATTGTTAGACTTTTGATTGTAAAGGGTCGTGGCTCTAATTTTGTTTTGGATATTATTTTTAGATGTCCATGTGAGACAATAGACATCCGCTGTTTCAAGTGTTCTAAATGAGTATTTTCGATTGTATGGAATTAAATGAGTTTTAAATTCCGTACTATTTCTATTATCGAATGCAATGAAAGGCAATGAGGCTTATATGAGACTTTTTGGAGTCTTGTACGTTGTGTTGCATCTAAGGTATACCCTTGGGTCATGACAAACATGGTATCAAAGAACAAGATTTTGGAAATGGTTTTTAGGTTGATGTCTCACTAGCCACGTCTAGTAGAGTCTTGTTTATCGGTGTGAGTCGTGATACATCTATGATTGAGAGGCTATAGGACGTTAGGAAGTTACACTTGTTTCATTATTCTTGAAGTTGTGCCTTAGAGTTTAGCTCTATAAGTGTCCTTTTCCTAATCCTTCTCTTTTGTTTGTAGGATATGAATACAAGAAGGACTACCGCAAGGAGAGTGGAAGAGGAGATTGTGAATAAGGAAGTTCCTCCCCAAGATCCTCAAGGTGACCAAACTCCTCATGGCAATCAAGTTCCGGTTGAAGCTTCGGCTATGACCAGTGAGGAAGTTAGGTCGGCTCTTTTGATGATGGCTCAAGCTGTAACTACTCAAGCTCAAGATATGACGACTCAAGCTACTAGGGGTGTTGAGGCTAATATGAACCCCAATGTGAGTAGTATGGCTTCTAGGTTGAGATACTTTGTGAGGATGAATACTCCGGTGTTCCTAGGCTGTAAGGTGGGAGAGGATCTTCAAGAGTTGTTGAATGAGGTTTATAAGATAGTCAATGCTATGGGGGTGACTTCTAGGGAAAAAATGGAACTTGCCTCTTACCAATTGAAGGATGCTGCCAAAGTTTGGTTTACTCAATGGAAAAGCAATAGGCCGGTAGGAGCGGGTCCTATAGAATGGAAAGAATTTAAAAAAGCATCCCTTGGTAGGTACTTTCCGCGTGAGAAGAGGGAATGTAATGTGGAGGAGTTTATCAACCTTAGGAAAGGTAGCATGAGTATGGAGGAGTATTCCTTTAAATTTACCCAATTTTCTAGGTATGATCCATCCTTGGTGTCTAACCCAAAGGATAAGATGAGTTGATTTGTGACCGGTGTGTCCAACCTAGTTGAACAAGAGTGTTGTGCGACAATGCTCCATGATAACATGGAAATTTCTAGGATTATGGTGTATGCTCAATCTATTGAGGAATCCAAACTTAAGAGGACGAATAGGGAGTTGAAGAGGTCTAGGTTCGATGAGCAAGGTCAACCTAGGTTCAAGAAGAGAGCTCCAAAGCAAGATTCTTCAAGAACCCCTAAGCTTAACCAAGAGAGAGGTAGTGGACCTCCATTTGCTAAACCTACTTGTCACAATTGTGGGAAGAAGCATCATGGGAAGTGCCTAGCTGGTACTAGTGGGTGCTATGGTTATGGAAAGAATGATCACCAAGTGAAAGATTTCCCTACTCTTACGGCCAAAGAAAGGGAGGCCAACCAAGCTTCTCTTGATGGCCTAGATCCCAATGCTCCAAAGAGAAACCGTTTCTATGTGCTTCAAGCTAACAAGGAAAAAAGAGCTTATCCGAATGAAGGCACGGGTATGTGATGGTTCCTTATAGTTGTAAATGTCTTGTTAAGGTCCCTCTGTTGTTTTCATGTTAGCCTTAGTTAGGTTTACTCCTAAGTGGGGGATGGTATATTGAATAGTAAGGTTGTTGAGAGTTCCGACATCCTTATCTCTTTTCTTCTATTCCTATTCAAGCTTGAGACCAAGGGTTCCTTGTAGCTTGTTTCATGTTTTGGAGTCATGCATTATTATGAGTTTCCATGGTCTCATTATGTTATGCATGTTCTTGTTGATTTCATGTTTAAAATAGAAAAATGTTCTTTTATGATATATGCTCCTCATGTTGGTTTGCATTTAGTATGAGTTGTCTATACGCTTCATGAGGTTAATTGTTGAACATTCCTAAATGTTCTTTTATGAAAATATTGCATAATGTGCCTAATGATGTTATGATGAGCATGATTTGAGTTATAGAAGGTAATTCCTCCAATGAAATGAGAAATGTTGAAGCTTTCATGTATAATGAATTTGTAGATGTAGTTCCTAATTTTTTGAATTGCATGGAGTATGTTTGAGATGGAGTTGATGTTTCCTCCTAGTTTGGTGCATCGTTTATGATATTGCATGCTTGATAGGCGGCTAGTCTTGAGTCGTTAATCCCTTCATATGTTTAAAGTGTCATTCGAGGATAAATGTTCCCAAGTGGGGGATAATGGAACGACCTGTAAAATGAATAGGTGAAACTAGAGCCTAACGAGTTTGGGTTTAAGTCTGTTATGAGGTTTCATGTTGAATAGTGTTGTCCCGAGCTATGGTTGAGGGGTTTAGGGGTTAAACGTCAAGATAGGACCCCTCAAACACCAACCAAGGGTCCTTGAGGGGGACCCTAAAGCCTAACCCCAAGGCTGCCCCAAAAGAGAAAAAATGTCAAAATATTGTGGCCTACGCCCGGTAGATCCATCCACGCCCCGTGGATGGCCTCCGTAGGTCAAGGCCCTCCTTGGTGAACCTCAGACCCAAACTACGGACCAGTAGGATGGGGCATTACCCCACCTACTTTCTGTAGGTTGGGGGTCGTAGGTCACCACTGGTTTGCTGCAATTTTTGGCCAAGTTGAGTGGTGTGGTGGTAAATTCCCCTTTTAGTTTGTTGAGCTATTGGACGGTTATTATTGGTTTAATATTGTATTTTAAGGGTTTTTAAAGTATTGAACTCTATTTTATACTTCATTATTTCAAATCACAAAGCAGAAACCTCCCAACCTATCCAAAAGTTCTCTCTAGAAACCTCAATTAGAGGTGAAGGATTCAAGCTCTCAAGGTCAAGTTTTCAACTTTTTCAATGGATTTTTGTGGTGTTCTCCAAAGAAGGTAAGGTAGTCTTCATCCTTGACTTAGTTTCTTTCAAGGGGCCAATTTCAAAGTTGATTTCAAATCTCCAATGTTTCCCCAAAAACCCTAGTTTTCAATCTTAGCATGGCTTCGACTCAAAACATTTTTCAAAGGCTTTATTGCATGGAATTATGAATGAATTATGGATTTAATGATGAATTAAGATGATTTTTTCTTGAACCCATGGTTTCCCCCAAATTCTTAAGTTGTGAATTGTGATTGGGAATTTATTATTCATGAAAGTATGTTGAATTGTTCATGTTTATATTGATTTATATTGTTGAAATTATGCTATTACTCATGCCTAATTGTAGTACTTTAAGGTGTGTGGGTGAATGTGATCCATGGCCTTGAAAGGCAATGTATGAAGACTATTGTATAATTATGATGTGAATTATATGCATGAGAATTCAATGATAGTATGATGATCATGTTTAGAATGTAATAGTGTTATGATTGAAAGGATATTGTCACTTAACACTCATGAATGATGATGATGGAATGTAAATGATTTTCTTCTATGTATTGTATATCTCGAATTGGTTGGCTTAGGAATCCTTTTCTTGTATAAATGGAAGTAATGTGATTGTGATATCTTGAATTTGTAGGCTCAAGCATCCTCTTCTTGTATAATGAATGTATCTTGACTTAATGTCTTAATGTCTTGAATTAATAGACCTATTGTTGGTAGCCCTTTCATGAATGAATGAATGATGAAGTATTCTAGGCTAAACCTTGGATTAGTAGACCTAATGTTGGTGTCCCTTCATGGTGAGTCTAGGAATGAATGTCATGTTAAAACCTTGGATCGGTAGACCCAATGATGATGGCCCTTTCTTGGTGAAATGATGAACCTTGAAGCGGTAGACCTAATGGTGGTGGCCCTTTCTAGGAAAGTCAATGAGCTATCCTTGTAATGTACCTTGAAGCGGTAGACCTAATGTTCGTGGCCGTTTCATGTGTAATGTATCTTGGGTCCGTAGGCCTAATGTTCGTGGCCCTCTCAAGTACAATAGTGTAATGTAAATGAAACTACTCTATGGGAATGTAGCCTAAGCACCAAGAGGATATGGTAAGATGGAATTTCTCCCTATGTTAGGCCTGATTTCAATGAACATCTTTCTTATCCCTTAACTATGTGTCCACATAGGTCCTAACTAGTGGATCCACCTAAGCTAATGTTACCGGTCATACATTAGGCAAGTAGACCACCTCTTCATGGTGTGGGGCTTCATGAAACTGGATTCCATGTCTAGCTCACTTGGTCTATGTTGGTTAATCGCTTATTCCCATCATGTGATATGTGAACTTTAGTTACTTGAGAGGTTCTATGAAGTGTGGGTGGTAGTATAGGATGCCATCCATTCATTGCATGAGTAGACTTTGAGAGGGCTATAGTGAGTTCTCGGAGGTCTTGATGACCAATGTATGAAAGTGCTCTACCTAATGAAGAATGTTGACTCTTATATACTTAAATGAGATGGTGCATGGTACTTGGATTATATTATGAGTTACTTCATTGTCATGATTTATTGAGTATGAATGTGCCTTGGCTATAGTGACTTCAAAGGAGTACTTAGTGTGAGTAGTAGTATGGGATGCTAATTGAAAATTGCACAAGTATTACTTAGGGTTGCCTTAGGTGATGGTCTAGTGTGATGATATGACTTATGAAATGTTTATGTCTCTTATGTATGAGTAATGTGTAAAGATGGAAAGGTTGAATGGTAAGTGTACTTTTGGTGATCTTAATGTGGTACTTTAGTGTGGATTGTGGTATGGGGCGCTATTCATACATTGCACGAAGTATATCTTGAGGGTTACTTGAGGTGAAGGTTATTATGAAGGTAATGGTTTATTGTTGATTAGGTCTCTAATGGAAGAAATGACTTGTATGTTGGTTATGTGTGTATATTATGCCTCTTATTCATATGTTCATGAAGTTTTCTCAAATTGGCATATATTATGACTTTCAAATAAAATGTCCATTTTAAGCATGTTTTTGCATGGCTATCATACTTAGTATTTAATTATGCTAACCCATATTTTCTCGATGTTTACTACAAGTGTAGGTTCCGGCAAGTGAGTTGCTCTCTCTTTAGTTCAAGGGCTTGGATTTGAGATTCTCCAAAAGTAAGTCTTATTCCCTTATAGATCAAGGACAAATACTTGATGTTTTATTTTCTTTCATGTAAAAGACTATTGTTAGACTTGCAATTGTAAATGGCCGTGACCCTACTTTTGTTTCGGATGTTGTTTTTAGATGGCCATGTGAAACAATAGACTTCCACTGCTACAAGTTTTCTAAATGAGTATTTTCTATTGTATGGAATTAACTGAGTTTTCAATTTCATAATATTTCTATTATCGAATGCAATGAAAGGCTATGAGGCTTGAATGAGAATTTTTGGAGTCTTGTACGTCGTGTCGCATATAGGGGTATACCCTTGGGTCGTGACATATAGCTTATGCCTCTAGACAGTTGAAGGTTCATGAAAGGAACTACCCAACCCATGATCTAGATTTGGCGGCAGTGGTATTCCCTATGAAAATATGGCACCAATATATTTATGGTGTTCATGTGTATGTGTTCACCGATCACATGAGCCTTCAATATGTGTTTACTCAGAAATAGCTTAATCTCAGACAAATGAGGTGGTTAGAATTACTCAAGTATTATGACATGAGTATTCTTTATCACCCAGGTAAGGCTAATGTTGTTGTTTTTTCCTTGAGCAGGTTGTCTATGGGTAGTACCGCCTATTTTGAGGAAGATGAGAAAGAGCTAGCAAAAGATGTGCATAGACTTGCACGATTGGGAGTTCGACTAATGGAGTCCACAGAAGGAGTAGTAGTGGTGATGAATGGGGTTGAATCATCTTTAGTGTTAGAAGTGAAAGAAAAGTAGGATCAAGACCCTATTTTTCTTGAATTGAAGGCAAATGTTCATAAGCAAAAAGTAATGGCTTTTGAACAAGGGGGAGGTGGTGTATTGAGATATCAAGGTAGATTGTGTGTACCACGGGTAGATGAACTCCAAGAGAGGGTCATGGAGGAAGCTCATAGCTCCATATATTCCATTCATCCGGGTTCCATAAAGATGTATCGTGACTTGAGAGAAGTCTATTGGTGGAGTAGTCTAAAGAAGGGCATTGCAGAATCTATTGCTAAGTGTCTGAATTGCCAACAAGTTAAAGTAGAGCATTAGAGGCCCGGTGGTTTGGCTCTAAATATAGAACTTCCGAAATGGAAGTGGGAGATAATTAATATTTACTTCATCACAGGTTTACCAAGGTTCTCGTAGGCAACATGATTTCGATTTGGGTGATTGTTGATAGAATGACAAAATCAACCCACTTTTTGCCAGCAAAGACTACCCATTCAACAGAAGATTATGCTAAGTTGAATATTCAAGATGTAGTTAGACTTCATGGGGTTCCGATCTCCATAATTTTAGACAGAGGTGCACAATTTATTGCATAGTTTTGGAAGTCATTCCAAAAAGGCTTGGGTTCAAAGGTGAACTTAAGTACTGCCTTTAATCCTCAGAAAGATGGGATAGCAGAGAGTACTATTCAAAACTTAGAGGTTATGTTGAGGGCTTGTGTGATTGATTTCAAAGGTAATTGGGATGATCACTTACCTCTTATTGAATTTGCTTACAACAACAATTACCACTCTAGGATCCAAATGGCTCCTTACGAAGCTCTTTATGGGAGAAGATCCAGATCTCCTATTGGATGGTTTGAAGTTGGTGAAGCTAGGTTGATAGGACTAGATTTAGTTAATCAAGCTATGGAGAAGGTAAAAGTTATTCAAGAGAGGTTGAAAACAGTGCAGAGTCATAAGAAATCCTAAACTGATGTTAGAGGGATGGAGTCAGTGTTTGAAGTAGATGATTGGGTAGATTTGAAAGTTTCATGCATGAAGGGTGTTATGGAATTTGGTAAGAAGGGGAAGCTTAGTCCCCAGTATGTTGGTCCTTATCGAATATCCAAGAGGATTGACAATGTAACTTATGAGTTAGAGCCACCACAAGAGTTAGCAGCGGTTCATCCGATATTTCACATCTCTATGTTGAAAAAATGCATGGACGATCCTTCATTAATCATACCAACTAAAGGTATTGGTATCAAGCATAGCTTGTCCAATGAGGACATTCAGATTTAGATTCTAGATCGCCAAGTTCGCAAGTTGAGGACTAAGAAAGTAGCATCAGTCAAAGTCCTTTGGAGGAACCAGTTTGTTGAGGAACCTACTTGGGAAGCCGAGGAAGATATGAAGAGGATATATCCACATCTCTTTGATCCCGGAGAAATTCCAGACCAAGGTACTAATTCTCTTCTTAGTACTCTTTACTTTATAATTTGGCATACTGTTTTTTCATTTTGATTGTTGGGTCTTTGAACTGAGTGTTAGATGTTACATTCTTAGCCTACTAAGAGTAATCTCATTCGAGGACGAATGTTTCCAAGGGGGGATATTGTAACATCTCGCTATTTGAAAGAACTAGAAAGAGTTAGACTTGGAAATAGTCATTTTTCGGAAAGAATGAAAATCTGGAAATTTGACAAAAATTAAGTTAAGTTTGAGATTTGGGTCAACTTAAAACGACCATAACTCCTAGCTCATGATGATTTAGGTGTGATTTCAGATTCCAAGGAAGGATCTTGGATTTATCTTTCCAACGCCACTGAGTTTGCGTGATTTCAATATCATATGAGTGAGATATTCCCATTTGAAATTGGGTTGTTAAAATAAGGAAAGTCGTAGCCGGATTTTAGATGGGTAGTTTGGTCTTTTCCTTACCCTATTATTTTAATTCGTTTTTTGTAATTACATAGGGGTCTAAACTGAACTTGGTCAGTTTACACTTTTGAAAATTGAGTTAGGGTTTTAGAGAAGAGAAAAGAGAAAGGAGAAGCGAGGAAATCGTCAAGTTCTTGAAGCTAGGATCGTGGATTTCGTCAAGGGGTGATCCCTACGAGGTATGTGTGATCACATAGCATTGATTTAGTTCACCCATGCACCAATCATGATTTATTTGAGTGAATTTATGTTCTTGAAGGTTTTAGAAATCGAGTTCTTGATGGGTTTTGTTGAAGTTCTATCGAGTATTTGATTCGTTGAAATTGTTGAGGAGTTGTTGATCGAAATTCTTGATTTTAGGTGTGAATTTGAATATAATCTTGTATGTATTGATGGTATAGTTGATTCTTAGTGTTTTGGTAAAGAACTAAGTTGCAGTAGGGGATTTAGAGATGAAAAACGAATGAGAAAAAGTCGCAGTGCACTGGGTAAGGGCTTAGGGCGCCGCTCCTCTCAGAGCCCCAAGAAGGGACCTCTAAAGTTTTGGCTCTGGAGCGCTGTGCCAACAATATTTTCCCGACCCAAGCCCTCTAAATTTTTTAGGCTGGCGCCCTGCGCCTCTCAGAGCGCTAGGGATGCCAGTTCTTCCCATATCCCCCCCTTCTTTCCTTACTAGTTCCTTAGCGACGTACCTATGTTTTCTAGTCGATCTCTATACTCTAAGGTGCGTCTAAACATCTTGAAATCATCCATAACATGAGATCATGAACCTTGAATCCATAATCCAATTCAAGGAAAGTTAACATCAAAGTCAAGAGAAGTAAGAGTAAAGTCAAGAGAGTTTTCCAAACGTCTTTAAAGAATGTTTTAACTTTGTTTTAAGACTTAAAGTTCAAGTTGAGTAAGGAGTAAGGAATAAAGTTTGAAATTTATTTCTTTAGAAATTATAGAGGGACTATGTATTCCCAAAAAGTTTAAAACGTTATCACATTTAAACAAGAAAAGGAAACCTTGATTTCCAAAGATCCATTGTGCTAGTTTTCAGAAAAGAGTAAGTGCCTTCACAATTAAGCAAGAGAGGAAACTTTGATTTCCAAGATAGCCCTTGAGCTATGTTTTTGAGTAGTTATCTCAAATCACAAAGAGAAGTTTGGTTTTTAAACATAAGCTAGTATCATATTTTGGGAATAGTATTGAGCACCGCTATGGGGAAGAGTTCAGACAACTCCTAGCCCTCATAAATCATGTAGCCAACATGTGTAGAAAAGGGTCACACTTTTTAGATTATTCCTTAGTGCTTTTTAGCATACACTAGTGGATCCACTTAGTAGTCGGGTTCTATACCCTCAACAAGGTATAAAAGGCCCGTGGCAGCGTGAGGAAAAATGTTGTATCATGACAATAGCTCATACGTGATAGTTGTCGGTTAGAGAAACTCCCACACAAGTATTTGTATTCTTATATACACAATTTATTTGTATTTTAATATACAATTCAGAGTCTATATCTATCTTTGCATACACACAGAGTAAGATTGTATTTCTAAATACACAGAGTTGGCATCCATGTTTTAAAAGTTTTTCTTTATACTGCATTTACTTTATTGCATTATATTGAATTCAGTGAAGTTAAGTTGAGTTGAGCCATGTAAGTTCTTTCAAGCTTATGTCTTGTTTTAGAATTCCCCTCGTATACTCGTACATTCAATGTACTGACGCCATTTGGCCTGCAACTTTTAATGATGCAAATAGAGGTAATCATGATTAGCATCCAGTGCATTGTTCATTCTAGTTGAGCTCCAGAGTTTGTTGGTAGGCCTCCTTGCTTCTGGAGGACCCCTTTTATTGTTTTTTTTGTAGTTTTAGTTCATTAGAAAGTCGTGGGTCTGGTCCCAACATCCATCTCATTTGTTTAGAGGCTTCATAGATAGTTAAATGTTAGTTCTTTAGTCTTTTCATTGTCATTTTCTTATGTTGAGACTTGATTTTGCCTTATTGTCTAGTTGAACATTTTCTTTATAGCTTTCTAAGTCTTATTTGAGTTATATTTTATAAGTTAAGTCTTCTGCTCAGTAAGTAAGCTAGGCCAAGGGTACGCTTGGAATCAATAATAGTTCTCGAGTGCCAGTCCCGCCCAGGGTGTAGGCTCGGGGAGTGACAAGAATTATCCATATTCTTTCATAGTTAGAAATTAGCTTTGAATCCACGATGATGAGATTGAACTAACCATTTAGTTTAAAATATTAACTCGGATAAATTGTTAAGTTAAAAAGTATTTCAAAACACAAGATTTTTCACAAGTAATCTTAAGTTTTTCCTTAGAAATTAGCCAAATTATAAATCTGTTGCTCAACGTGTGTAAGCGAATTCTCTAAGATACATAAACCTTCTTTAGAGAACTATTAGAACCCTTTCCCTACTCCTAATTTAATCATGTTTCTTAATATTAATAAATTTTCCAAAGTTGCAAAATGGTTTCAAAACGTTAGTTTTCGAAATTGGGTCGTAACAGAATGTCGACTCCGTCGGGGATTCATCTAGGTTCTAACCAAAAGGATTTAATCATTTGGCTAACTATTATTGTATTAATTGTTACTTTATGCAATTAAGTATTTAAATTTTGAATATTAACTGTCATATTCCAATCATGGCATTTCTGTCATCATAACATAAATGCAGTATGTTAAAAAATTGTTTGGTGAAACTGAAATTGAACTTTTGTATAATTAACTCTTTTTCAGAATAATTGGCAATTTATTGGTACGTCAGGCGTCCAATGGTTGTGGTGAGTTCCAGCCTAAGTTATCCACTTGGGTTTTTGGTCTTTCAAAAGCTACTCTTAGTCAACTAGTGTAGAGCTAAAGCAAATCTCAAATTTATCGCATTTTAAAAATAAGTTGACCCAACACCCGAGGCGTGTTGGGCCCATTAGAAGACCACCTTATGTCTAATTTACCACTAGTCAATATAAGAAGATCATTCAACTATTTGTTAAATTTGAAGGATATGTATGTCGATTTGTGCGTATCATAATCCGTTGAGGTTGGATTTTTATTTTATAGGTAGTGTCCTTGTTTAAGTCATAGGAAGATCATCCTCATCCGGAAAAAATTCAAAAGCATCAAGAAGTTTGGGAATGAAGATTTCATATCAAGCTTAGTATAGTTTACCATTGTACCCCTGCGTAAGACTGATATTTATTTCCCTCTCCTCTAATATGTATCCCCATTTATTTTATTCATAAGGTTTTTATAAATATTTTTAGGGCAATGGAATGCTTCACAAATGATATACACATCTTTCAAATGTTAGGCTTACCTTTGTCTTAAAAGGTCACATGTATGATAGGATGCGTTAAATTGTTTATGTGTTAATTGCTACAAATTTTGTTTTGTTTGTGCTTGTTTGAAACGTGTTCTTATACCTATGTTTTGCTTTGAACATAATTGGTCCTTTATTGTAACACCTCGGAAACTAGTACACCAAACTAGAGCCTTAAGCTAGGGTTCCAAGGTTTGATGTATGTGAAATAGAGTCGTAGATGAGACTTTCCGTACTTTGAATGAGGGTCATAGTAGGTGAACGTCAAGATACATGTTAGACCCCGTAGTTTAGAAGACTACATATGAAATGTTATGGGGTTGCAAGGGCCTAAGATATCAAGGTAGAGTGAAAGAGAAGTTGTTCTCCTAGGTGCCTAGTTCACGAACCTACTTGGCGAACGCCTATTTACCCCCTAGATCGCCTAAGTGAACTTGCCCATTATTGAGCTTGCTGGAAATTTGGGTGAGCCAAGGGTCCACTTGGCGAGACGCCTAGTGCCCTTGGCGAGCCATGGGGTATAAAGGGCTAGGTAAGACGTGAAAGTTAATAAACTTTAAGTGAAAACATTTAGGGTCTTTAGTTCTTTACCAAAGTTGACCCTACATTATTCTATTCCTTTCCTAGAAGCTATATAAGCTTATTAGACCTAGTTTACCTCATTTAAGTCATTCAACCTAAAATCAAAAGAAAACCCATCTTCATCCTCTCCATAGAATATTTCTCTCTCTAGGAAGAACCTCCATTGAAGAAGGAGATAGAGCTTGAAGCTTGGGTCAAGAACAAAGTCCTTTGTTGAGAACTTTCTTTAGAGCATTGATTAAAGGTATGTTTAGATTTTCATCTATGGGTTCTTCCACCCATAGAGTCCCCTAGAAACCCCCAAGATTTGTGAAGAAGAACCCCAATCTAAGCTAGGGTTACTTCCAATGTATGGGTTTTAAGTGGGTATGATTCCAAAGTGTCGGCTACTACTCATATATGATTATTGTAGTGTTGATTCATGATATTATGAATAATTTATATGAATTCCTTATGTAACCCTAATTTCCTAAGTATGTGGGTTTAGATCTTTTGATGAGAAATTGATAGGTCTTGATAGATTTTCTAGAGTTATCACCATGAATAGAACTTATATAAGAATGGGAATATGAAGTCATGAATTGAATTAGACCTATGAATGTATGATAGAATATGAATTGAATGATTAGAATTAGGACTCTATGATGAATTATGCTTAGAATCACATATGACTAAGGCTTAGGGCTAATGTGTAGACTAGTATGATGATTGTGGAATAAATCTTGAAGGTATGGCTTGAAGTCATAATGTTGATCACTATGGATTAAAGAGGAAGTCTAATATGATGAGATAGCTTGTATGTATGTAGAATTTGAAAGGTTTCTCACATAGAATGATGCTAGAGTGAAAGGCTAATTACCTAAAATGAATCATGCTTGTTAGAATAGAATAGCTTGTGGTTGAGTCTTATGATTCCTTCATGGATAGTTGAATTATGTAGCTTGGGATGGTTGATCTCATGGTAGCTTGGGATTTGAGGAATTAATCTCTCCTAAGATTAGCTTAAACTAGCATTGGTAGGATGCTTTTCATGGTAGCTTGCATTATTATAGCCGTGGTAGCTTAGGATTCGGGATCTATACTCTCCTAAGGGTAGTTTGAACTAGCATTGTTAGGATACACTTCATGGTAGATTGACTTGGTGAGGCCAAGACCATTTCATGGTAGCTTACGATTGAGACATCGTACTCTCCTAAGGATAGCTTAGGGTTGAGGATTCATCCTCCCCTAAGGGTAGCTTTCATCCTATTGAATGTTGCATGGTGGCTAGGTTGGTATACGTGTATCCTTCCTAGGATAGCTTGGATTGCATGGTAAGTTGTTTTCCATTGTATATAGGTCTAGCTTAGTATGTGCTATTCTTTGATAGTCTAGAATGATAGATAATAAACATTGAGTAAGCTAGCCTAAAGGAGTAATTAGTGTGAGTGGTAGTATGGGATGCCATTCATACATGGCAGAAGTATGACTTGAAGCTACTAATGTAATGTATGCCTTGCTTGGATTGTTGTTATAGTTGCCTTCCATGATATGATTGACTTAAGTTGATAGTTCCTTGTCAATACGAAGTAGGCCTATAGTGACACCAAGAGATGGTAAATATGAATAGGGTGACTTCAAGAAATGCATATTGTGTGGGGTATTATGGGATGCCCCACATGCATTGCACAAGTGTGCCTTGAGGTTACTTAGGAGTGTAGTGCTCTTATTACATGAAAATCTAGGTCTTGACTAAGGTGGACTGTGACCAAGAATGACCAAAGAGAGGTACTTAGCTTAGGTAGTATTGTGTGATGCTATCTTTGCCTTGCACAAGTATGCTTGTAGGTGGCTTGTGAAGTAGTTCACTTGAATATGAAAGACTAATGGTTGAAGTATGAAATTATGAATGTCCTATGTTGACTTGTGATGTTATGATACTCTATTGGAGTTATGTTATGAATACGTTATTATTTGTTATGATTATGTTTTATATTGGTATGTTAGCTTTCATACTTGGTACATTTTGTACTAAAGCATATTGCCTACAGTCTAATCAAATGTAGGGTGTTGGAGATTGTGTTGCTTTGGAGGCTAGGTTTCTAAGGCATTTGAAGACTTGAAGAATTGGTGAGTCCTCATAGTTTCGAGGACAAACCCGCTATGTTACTTTTAGGTCATTTCTTATGTTTTAGACTTTATGTGGGCTGCGTCCCAAGGCCTCTATTCATGTGATTCATAGATGGTCTTGATACATAGACTTAGTAAAGACTTCCGCTTTTATGAAATGTTTTCAATTGAATATTTTAAAGAAAGTTTTAAATTTCTCGTACTTTTCGATGATCGTATGTTATGATGATGCTAAGGGTTGTATTAGACCCTTTCGGGGTCGAGTACACCCTGTTACGTCTAGGGGGTACCCCTGGGTCGTGACAAACTTGGTATCTAAGCATAAAGTTTTGGGATAAGTTTTAGGATGTCTCAAACCACGTCTAAGTAGAGTCTTATTCATGGATGTGAGTCGCCACACATTTATGAATAGGAGGCTATTGGATGCTTTGGAAAAATCTCAATTCTTCATTCTCCTAGTCGTGCCATAGATCTATAAGCTCTCTCTCTTATCCCTTATTCAATAGTCTTTAGGATGTGACTATTAGAAGTGTTTATGCCACAAAAAGTGAGGGAGAAAGGTTGGTTGAGATGCCAATTAAGGCTGTGTGACTTGGCAAGATTTGAGATGTTAGACTTTGATGTTGTCTTTAGTATGGATGATGCTTTATTGTTTCCTTTATGTTATGAAGATATTTAGAAGAGTTTGTGTAGGCTTACTCCCAAGGGGGAGATAGTGTGCCTACCTAGCAATGTTTTTATGAGGTTTTGCTTGGTTTTTAGTAGAATCCGACTTAGTCATGATCGATTTTTGAAGTATGTTGATGGATTGGCTGAATATGGTGTTTTGAGAAATGCCTAGGTGAGTTGAGTGAATAGAATCCTCTAAGAAGGGTAGAAGTGTAATTCACCTTCGTATAGAATCATTTTGTGTGATGATGTAAAAGTTTAGTGATGCCTAAAAGATTTTGAATAAGCTTGCTCCCAAGCGGGAGGTGATGTGCTTAGGTATCAAGGTCATTGAATATCCTTGATGTTCATGAATTAGGGATTTCTAGAAACTTCCACTTTGAGAGTTGTAGTGGGTATGAGAGATTGCCCTATTATTAATTCTAAGAGAAGACAGGGTAAGCAAGTTGCCTCTAGTAGTGAGGAGGTGGAGCCTCAAAATAAGAATAGGTCTTATGCTCTCCAATTTAGAGAAGATCAAGAGTGATCTCCTCATGTCCCTTCCGGTATGTGCTTCTTTTATGTTTTAGAAAAATCTCTAGATTTCTTGTCTTTTATGACTTGTTATGACTGGACTTGCTGTTCTCCTTGCTATGAATGATGTTTAGAAAAGCATGTGTAGGTTTGATCCCAAGGGGGAGATAGTGTGCCTACCTAATGTGGTTATTATGTGATTATGTGTTGCTATGATTTCTTGATATGCATGCTCATGAAAATGCCTAGGTCTTGTTAGATATGACTTACATGCATTGTTTTGCCTCATGTTGTAGTGTCTTTGAGTCAATATGCATTATAGGCTCCATGTAGTGTGTGTTGAGCATGTTATAGCTAAAAGATGGTAGTTCCTCCTTGAAATAGAATAGATAAAGAATTTCATGCATGTTGGGTAGGTAGATGTAGTTCCTACTCCGTTGTGTTGCATTGATTATGCATAGCTTAGAGTTGAAGTTTTCCTCCTTGGTTGTGTGCATTTAGATGTAGTGCATGCACATTGAGCTGCTAGTCTAGAGTTGTTCCCTTTAAGAAGTGTTTAGGAAAGTCATTCGAGGAAGAATGTTCCCAAGGGAGAGATATTGTATCACCCCGGAAAGTAGTAGACAAAACTAGAGCCTCAAGCTAGGGTTCTAAGGTTTGATGTATGTGAAATAGAGTCGTAGATGAGACTTTTTGTAATTTGAATAAGGGGCTTAGTAGTTGAATATCAAGATACGTGCTACACCCCATAGTTTAGAATACTATTTATGGAATGGTATAGGGTTGCAAGGGCCTAAGATGTCAAGGTAGAGTGAAAGAGAACTTGTCCTTCTAGGTGCCTAGTTGGCGATTGGGCAGTTTGATTTCCCAAGGCACTTGGCGATGAGCCAAAAGGTACCTAAGTTAGCCTAGTGGACTGCCCTTTTGGCCTAGGTGCTCGACCAATTGGCGAGCTAAGTCACAACTCGCCAACCTACTTTAATATTAACTGTCATATTGCATTCATGGCATTTCCGTCACCATAACATAAATGCAGTATATTAAAAAATGATTTGGGGAAACCGTAGCTGAAATTTTTTATTCTTAACACTTTTTCGGGATGATCAGCAATTTATTGGTCCGTTAGGCATCCAATGGTAGTAGTGAGTTTCAGCATAAGTTATCCGCTTGGGATTTTGGTCTTTCAAAAGTCACTCTTGTCAACTAACGTAGAGCGAAAGAAAATCTCAAATTTATCGCATTTTTTAAATAACTTGACCCAACATCCTAGGCGTGTTGGGCCTATCAGAAGACCACCTTATGTCTAATTTACCACTGGTCAATATAAGACGATCATTCAACTATTTGTTAAATTTGAAGGATATCTATGTCGATTTGTGCATATTATTATCCCTTGAGGTTGGATTTTTATTTTATAGGTAGTTTCCTTGTTAAAGTAAAAGAAAGATCCTCCTCATCCGGAAAAAAATCAAAAGCATCAAGAAGTTCGGGAATGAAGATTTCATATCAAACTTAGTTTAGTTTACCATTGTACCCCTGCGTATGACTGATCTTTATTTCCCTCTCCTCTAATATGTATCCCCATTTATTTTATTCATAAGGTTTTTATAAATATTTTAGGGGCAATGGAATGTTTCACAAATGATATACACATCCTTCAAACGTTAGCCTTATCTTTGTCTTAAAAGGTCACATGTATGATAGAATGCGTTAAATTGTTTATGTGTTAATTGCTACAAATTTTATTTTGTTTGTGTTTATTTGAACAGTGTTCATATACATATGTTTTGCTTTGAACATATTTGGTCCATTGTTGTAACACCCCGGAAACTAGTAGACCAAACTAGAGCCTCAAGCCAGGGTTCTAAGGTTTGATGTATGTGAAATAGAGCCATAGATGAGACTTTCCGTACTTTGAATGAGGGGCTTTGTAGTTGAACGTTAAGATACGTGTTAGACCCCGTAATTTAGAAGACTATCTATGAAATGGTATAGGATTGCAAGGGCCTATGATATCAATGTAGAGTGAAAGAGAACTTGTTTTCCTAGGTGCCTAGTAGGGGATTGTGTAACGCCCCTCAAAACAAAGTAGGAATAACTAGAGCTTCACATGTGTTTTAATGGAGTATGGTTGTCCAGAGTCGAGTTTAAAAGAGTTTCGTGAGTCAACGTCAAGGCACGTGCTAGACTCTATGTTAAAAAGGTATTTTTAAATGATGGTTTAAGGAAGAGGCATGTGCCAAACCAAGGGGACAAAGCTTGCTAAACCTTGGCCAAGCTACTGCCCCATGACCACGAACCACTTCACACCCAATGGCCATGACCACGGCTCGTAAAAGTGGCCCTGAAGGTCACCTGGTGGCAAAGCTTGCAAGCCCTTTTAGCGAAGCCACTGCCTCCAAGTTCACGAGCATCACCACGACTCGTGGTGTTGACCACGGATCGTGGGAGCTTCCGTGAACTTGACTTGGCCTTGGACGGCTTGGCAAGTGAGGGAGGCTCATTGCCTCAAGGACCACGGGAAGGGTTTTTAAGCAATCATTTTAATTGTTTGTTATGTTGTGTTGATTTTAAATGGTTTATATGATAAATATACATCGTTTTAAGTCTTTTAACAAGTCATTTACTCTCTTTTCCCAAATCAAATCCCAACGTTCTTCTCTCTCAATATTTCTCTCTCAACTCAAGGAAGAAGGAGAAGTGAAACCTAGGGTTTTAGATTTCAATCTTTCTTCATCAAATTTTCGTGGGATTCATCAAGTCTAAGGTATGGTAACCGTTAATCCTTGATTATGCTTTCTTTCAAGGAGTCTATTCAAAAGGGTTTCAAAATTCTTCAACGAACAAAAAGCCTTATTTCTATTCTAAGCATGGGTTCATTGATAAATTTTTTCCAAAAGCATTATATTGGTGAATAAAGTAGAATTGATGATTTTATATGAACTTTCTTCAAGAATCCATGTTTTCACTAAAACCTTAAATTTGCTATGAGGTGGGTCTATTTCTATAAATTCAAAGTTGATGGAATTATGTATAAAGTGAATTGTATTAATATCTCTTGTGTTGCTTAAATGTTTATTTATGATTAATTGTTGATAATGGATGAATTAAGGGTGGTAAGCCTTATGGGTGAAGTATTGATGATTTTGGCTATGGATTTGGATTATGGTAAGCAAGCTTGAACTCTCTTTATGGAATTGATTGTTGTTGGTAGGTTGAACCCACCTTTGGTGGAAGGGTTATATCTTATTCTTGTGTGGTATTATTGAGAATTGAGGCCATGAAGGGCAATATATGAGTGTTATTATATTGTTGTATTGTTATATATATAAATGAGGCTATATGTAAAGTCTTATATGAAGATATATGTAAATTTTTATGTGAAGCTACATGTGTAAAGGTACGATGTGAATCAGTTTATGTGATCTTGTGATGATCCTATGTAAAGTGGATAGCATGGTGATCTAAACACTACAAGAAATAGCTTTATTTAAGACCAATATTTAGGGACGAGTTAATAATCCCGTCTCAGAAAGTACATATTTTGGGACGAGATTTTATTTCGGTCTTTAATTTTATATGTTATTGTGAAGGTTCTAAATCTGGTCTCTAGAAAAAGTAGTAACTCGTCCCAAATTAAAACTAATTGGGTCTTAATAATTAGAAATAAATTGCAAGGCGGGAACATATTTTCACCAAAAAATTAGCCGCCTAAAAAAATCATCAATTCATTAAAATTCTAAAAGGAAAAGAAAACAAATAAAAGACGCTTCAGTTTTTTCTCAATGAAATCCAAAAGAACCCTATAGCAGCGATCTTGCTAGCTAACAACCAGCTTCCCTTACAACGATCTTAGCGTACGTAGCTCTCAACCAAAAATCTGTGTTTTCTCAAAACAGAGAAAACACAGGTCTGCCTAGCAGCAAACGTAACCCAGGTCTCATTGATCAGTGTTTCATCTCTGTTTTCTCAAAACAGAGAAAGCAGAGGTCTTCCTAGCAGTGATCTCCACTCAATATATATCTTCTATTCACTCAGATCTCAGGTATGCCTCCACTTCTATGAGTTGATTTAATTTTTCTGTACAGTTGATTTGCTGTTTGTTTTGTTTGAGTTGTAACTCGTCTTGTTTGAGTTCTTGTTCTCTAAGACTAGATGTTGATCGTTTTATTAAAAAAAGATTCAGTTTCGTAGTGTGATATGATGCCAAAAGTGAAGGGGATCGATCAGTCCTTAAAGAAGTATGTGTTCCTAAAGATAAATAATAATGAACTAGACTTGAAAAGCGGCACTAACAACTCAATGAGCGAAAACAATATTAAGAGATAATATAGAGAGTGTTCTGTTCAAGTTGAGAAATTTGTTATGAACTACAAGTGAACTACTAACAGGGCAAGTGAGACAAGTGATTGCAGGATATTACAACTGAATAAGTGAATAAAAGATAGTTTCATTTGGGTCTGAAACTAATGAAATATGTAAAACACAATATAACTGATGCAAACTGACCTCCTCTGGTGCTACACATAGAAGATTGAATGAGTGATAGTTTTGTTTGGGTCTGAAAATTGGAAAGCTTGATAACTTTGATGAAGATGCATTCTAATAGTTGTTTAAAACATTCTTTCAATTTTTTCTAATTGGTTCTCTTATTTCTGTCTACTTGTATATCAGCTGTGCATCCTCTTCTATGAGTTTTTTTCCTTCTCTAAATTTAATTTGTTGATTGTTTTCTTCTTATAGCATAGTGTATAGTGTGTGCCTAAAGAATCAATCATATTTTGACGATTATATTAATATGAGCTGATGAATGATGAAGAAAACAATAGGAAACTGATGCAAATTACCTCTTGTATGTGATGTACATAGTAGGTAGAAACAGCGATAGTTTCATTTGGGTTTCAAAACTTGGAAAACTCAAGATTTTTCAATAGTTGCACCATATTTTTTTCTATTCTTGTAAAACAGAATCACTAGCTATTTTTGACAAAACTTTAAGCGCCAAAATTTTTATACAGAGAGGTAAACGAAAAGACCAGCTGCGCTTCATCGATCTTTTTTCTACTCAAAATTGCAGCTGGTCATAAAAGTTGCCCTAGTTTGAGCTCGATCTTAAGAACGCATTGCAACTGATCAAGATTGTCACTCTGCCCTAATCTTAACTTTTTTAGCTTAATCTTGGCGTTCCTCTGCACTAATCGTTTCTTTTTCTTTGTACATTGCTGCTCTGCCTAATCGTTTCTTTGTATCATTCCACTACAACTTTTCTCAAAACAGAATTCTCTGATCGAGTTGTTGTGTTTATGTTTTATTAATGTCCTCTGCCCTAATCATTTTTTCTTTGTATCAGTGCTGCTCTGCCCTAATCGTTTCTTTGTATCGTTCCACCCCAACTTTGCTTGAAACAGAATTCCAGGTTGGTTCGTCTTTTGATCGAGTTGTTGTGTTTCTTCCATATGTTTATTGATGTCATTTTTTTCATTGTTGTGTTCAAGCTACTCTTTTTGTTCTTCCTCTTTTTTTAGCAATAAATAGGTTAATAGTTTCAAAATCTGGTCTCTTTTCTATTGTAAGATTAGTGGGAAGATTATTGGATTGCACTTTTAATAAATAATTTGATTTTGTAAAGTGTATTTTGTGTCTCAAGATTTTTTTAACTTTTTTTGAAGTATAACAGCCAAGTAAACTCATTGATTAGGAAACCTGATACTGATCACTGAGAACACTAGGTTCAGAATATTTTAGTTGAGTTGCAAGGAAGGTACATTATTTTAAGTGATTCCGGGTCAATCATAAGCACCTTACAGGCAGAATTCACGAGCGAAACGGGTGTATCTGCACCAATTTCACTAGCCAAAATTGATTCCTTGAGCCAATGGTAGTTCAATTCCATAGTTGATTGTACAAGTTGAGCGTCTCATATATTGTTTCGAAGAATCACTTCCTGCATAACAGCCACCACCAGTACCTTTCTCACCTCCAAAAGCACCGCCAATTTCAGCTTCATTTGTTGGGATATTTACATTAACGATGCCACAATGACTTCCTTGAGGTTTAATGCACTTAAATATATATTATCTGGATTTAAGGTGAAGATGGAACTACTTAAACCTTGAGGGACAGAGTTGTTGATTTCAACTGCTTCTTCGAAAGTCTTAAACTTCATTGCATACAGAACTGGAACAAACAATTTTTCCTTCACAATTTCAGCATTTGAAGAAATTTCAGCAATTGTTGGATGCATAAAATTATCCTCAGATTCTACGACTGAACCACCTATAAGGATCTTTCAACCCTGGGACTTAATATTGTTGATTCCCTTCTCGAAGTTTTCCGTAAAAGTTTTCTCAAGATTCATATTTCATATAGAGTCCATATAAAATTTTAAGAAACTCACTGTTTCGTGAAGAACATACCAGTTTGTATATATACCACTACGTAGGATGGCTCCTGATCAGTAGGCATAAATGTAATCGTCATATCATGGTGTATACTCCACTGATTTGGATCAGAACTTCTGTTGGTAAATTGAACAAAACGGCAATGTTTGTCTAATGTTATTCTAACATAAAGTATTTGCCT
>NC_064286.1:29823728-29830647 GCF_019186545.1 Solanum stenotomum | reverse complement strand
TTCGCCGAAGTTATCAAGGTTGGGGAAATGGTGGAAAATGGCATCAAGTCTGGGAAGATCGTAAGCCAAGCTGCTTTAAAAGCCACAACACAAGCGCTTCAAAATGGTTCTGGAAATATTGGAGGGAAGAAAAGAAGGGAAGATGTAGCCACCGTTGTATCAGCACCTCGAACCTATGCCCAAGATAATCATACACAACACTACTTTCCTCCCCAAATTCCACAATATCCTGTCCCATATCCTCAATATCCCATTTTTAGCGCACAACCAATTGTTCCCCCTTCTTATCCGCAATGGCGTGCACCACTTCCTCAAAATCATCCATCACCCCCACAAATTCACCAAAATACAACTAGAATTCCTTTTCGTCCTAGAAAAGAATACAAGAAGGGAAATGGAGCTAAGGACGAGTTCACCCCTATTGGAGAATCATATGCTAGCTTGTTTCAAAAATTAAGAACGTTGAATGTTTTGAGTCCTATTGAAAGAAAGATGTCGAATCCTCCTCCGAGAAATCTTGATTATTCCCAACACTGCGCATATTGTTTAGATGCCCCAGGGCACAACATAGAAAGATGCTGGTACTTGAAAAAGGTAATTCAAGATTTGATCGATACTCGTCGAATTATAGTTGAAAGCCCAAATGGACCGAACATCAATCAAAATCCACTGCCCAGACATACTGAAACAAACATGTTAGAGATGATGAATGACCACGAAGAAGTTGCGGTCCCATACAAGCCAATCCTTAAGGTTGAAACTGGCATGGAAAGTTCAGCAAATGTCATTGACTTAACAAAAATGATGCCTTCAGGGGCGGAAAGTATGTCTGAAAAGTTGACCCCATCAAGCGCACCCATCCTAACTATAAAAGGAGCACTTGAAGATGTTTGGGCAAGTCAGAGAGAGGCAAGATTGGTTGTTCCAAGAGGGCCAGACAAGCCTATCTTGATCGTGCAAGGAGCCTATATTCCACCTGTGATCATTAGGCCAGTGTCCCAACTTCCAATGACTAATCCCAAGGCTGTCCCTTGGAATTATGAGCCTACCGTCGTGACATACAAGGGGAAAGAAATCAATGAAGAAGTAGATGAAATAGGAGGAATGACTCGTTCGGGAAGATGCTATGCCCCGACTGAATTAAGGAAAAATAAAAATGACCAAATGCAAGTTAAAAGTCCAGTCACTGAAGGGGAGGCAAAGGAGTTCTTAAGAAAGATGAAATTGTCAGACTACTCCATTGTGGAACAGTTAAGGAAAACTCCAGCCCAAATCTCTTTGTTGTCATTGTTAATACATTCAGATGAACATCGTAAAGTTGTAATGAAGATTCTGAATGAAGCACATGTTCCCAATGAAGTTACAGTGAGTCAGTTAGAGAAGATTGCTAGGAGAATCTTTGAGGTAAACCGCATCACCTTTTCAAATAATGAACTACCACTGGAAGGTACGGGACATAACCAAGGCCTCCATATCACTGTAAAGTGTGAGCTTTCATATGTCACTCGAGTTCTAATTGACGGAGGGTCTGGGGCAAATATTTGTCCATTGTCAACTCTACAAAAATTGAATGTTAATGTTGAAAGGGTACGACCTAACAACGTATGTGTTAGGGCGTTTGATGGGTCCAAAATAGATGCCATTGGGGAGATAGAGCTCATACTAAAAATAGGGCCTGTCGATTTCACCGTGAATTTTCAAGTGCTGAATATTAATGCATCCTACAATCTATTGTTGGGAAGACCATGGGTGCATAGGGCTGGACCAGTCCCCTCTACGTTGCATCAAATGGTTAAGTTTGAATACGATCGACAAGAAGTGATTGTTCATGGTGAGGGGGATCTGTCAGTCTACAAGGACTCTTCCCTCCCTTTTATCAAGGCAAATAATGAGAATGAGGCACTGGTTTATCAAGCTTTTGAGGTAGTGGTTGTTGAGCATATCCTCGAGGGGAATCTCATTTCAAAACCACAACTGCCCATGGCATCCGTGATGATGGTAAATGAAATGCTGAAGCATGGGTTTGAACCAGGTAAAGGCTTGGGGATCTTCTTGCAAGGGAGAGCTTATCCGGTGAGACCACGAAAGAGTCTTGGTACTTTTGGCTTAGGATACAAGCCTAGAGCCGAGGACAAAATGAAAGCCAAAAAGCAGAAGAGAGATGTATGGTCACTTACCAAGCCTATACCACCCATATACAAATCTTTCAACAAAGCCCACACAACAGAATCTTCTGAGTCACTACTCCCAGAGCCAGTGTTGGAGGTTCACGAAGAATTGATTAATTATTTTCAAGATTTATTTGTCGAGGCTGATATGGTTGAACTCGGAGAAGGCACTAGCGACAGAGATGTGCAATTCATTGGTCCTGATGTCCAGCTGAACAATTGGGAGGCCACTCCTCTCCCCATTAAGAATGAGTCTTGGTAGTTTGTCTTGTTTTTCTTTTTGTCATCCGATTTATTCAAGGGTTGTAATTCGGATTTTGTCTCGTCGTTTTATTTCAAACTCTCTATTTTCCTTTTCAATAGGATGTAATTGTGTTTTTATTTCAGTCTAATATATTTATTTTGCTTTCTTCTATACAGTTCTTTCTATGTCGATTCTAGTGATATGACATGCATGCAAAATTATTCACCGGATCTTAAAATCCAATCTAATCTTCGACCTAATCCTAAAATACTAAGTCAAGAAATTGAATATGATGAAGATGAAGTATTTGAAGAAGTAAGCAGGGATTTCAAATCTTTTGAGAATAAATCAAACCCAAATATGAGTGAAACTGAGACGATAAATTTAGGGGATCATGAAAATACTAAAGAGACTAAGATAAGCGTACATGCTCGACATCAAAAGGAGGATATAATTCAGGCTCTGCTTGATTACAAGGATGTTTTTGCGTCATCTTATGATGACATGCCTGGATTAAGCACTGACATGGTGGTTCACAAGTTGCCGATTGATCCTAAGTTCCCTCCAGTAAAGCAAAAGTTGAGAAAGCTTAAAACTGACATGAGTGTAATAATTAAAGAGGAAATCACAAAGCAACTTGAGGCCAAAGTCATTCGAGTCGCTCAATATCCTTCTTGGTTAGCCAACATCGTACCTGTCCCTAAGAAAGACGGCAAAGTTCGAATGTGTGTTGATTATCGTGATTTGAACAAATCAAGTCCAAAAGATGACTTTCCTTTGCCCAACATCCATATTTTGTTGGACAATTGTGCTAAACATGAGATTGCATCTTTTGTGGATTGCTATGCGGGTTATCATCAGATTATTATGGATGATGAAGACGCAGAAAAAACATCTTTTATCACACCATGGGGTACATATTGTTATCGAGTCATGCCATTTGGATTAAAAAATGCGGGAGCAACTTATATGAGGGCAATGACAACCATGTTTCATGATATGATGTATAAAGAAATCGAAGTTTATGTGGATGATGTGATCATTAAATCAAAAAAACAGTCAAATCATGTGCAAGACTTAAGAAGATTCTTTGAAAGGCTTCGCAGGTATAATCTCAAGCTTAATACTGCAAAATGTGTATTTGGAGTACCGTCAGGAAAGCTTTTGGGGTTTATAGTCAGTCGATGAGGTATCGAGTTAGATCCTTCAAAAATAAAAGCCATTCAGGAACTGCCACCTCCAAAGAATAAAACTGAGATTATGAGTCTTCTAGGAAGGTTAAACTACATCAGTAGATTCATTGCTCAACTCACAACAACTTGCAAGCCCATTTTTAAGTTGTTAAAAAAGAATGCCACAGTCGAGTGGACCGAAGAATGTCGAGAGGCTTTTGAAAGGATTAAGAATTACTTATCGAATCCCCCTGTGTTGGTTCCTCCCGAGCCAGGCAGACCGTTGATATTATATATGTCAGTACTGGATAATTCTTTTGGATGTGTATTGGGTCAGCATGATGGCACTGGGAAGAAAGAGCAGGCCATTTATTACCTCAGCAAGAAATTTACTGTTTATGAATCAAAGTACACCCTTCTCGAAAGAACGTGTTGTGCCCTAACTTGGGTAGCACAGAAGTTGAAGCACTATCTTTCATCCTATACTACTTATCTCATTTCTCGTATGGATCCGTTAAAATACATTTTTCAAAAGCCCATGCTCACGGGCAGGCTTGCGAAATGGCAAATATTACTCACAGAGTTTGACATTATCTATGTGACGCGGACCGCAATGAAGGCTCAAGCCTTGGCAGATCATTTGGCAGAGAACCCTATTGATGATGAATATGAACCACTTAAGACCTACTTTCCAGATGAAAAGGTATCATGTATCGATGAAGTTATTCATAATAAGGATCAAGGATGGAAGTTGTTCTTTGACGGTGCTGCTAACAAGAAGGGAGTTGGGATAGGAGCAGTTCTTATGTCTGAATCAGGGGAATATTTCCCTATAACAGCCCAACTTAGATTCTATTGTACCAATAATATGTCAGAGTATGAGGCTTGCATCTTGGGTTTGAGGTTAGCTGCTGACATGGGCATCCAAGAGTTGCTAGTGCTAGGAGACTCAGATTTACTGGTCCATCAAATTCAAGGAGAATGGGAGACTCGTGACCTAAAGCTCATACCATATCAACATTGTTTACAAGATCTTTGTCGACGGTTTGTGTCAATAAAGTTTAGACACATTCCTAGAGTTCATAATGAGATTGCTGATGCATTGGCAACTTTATCTTCGATGCTCCAACATCCTAACGAAGCTCATATCGACCCTTTGTACATACAGATTCGTGATCAACATGCTTATTGCAACATAGTGGAGGAAGAATTTGACGGTAAACCTTGGTTCCATGATATTAAAACATATCTTCAGTCCGGAGAATGTTCTACTAATGCCACTAGTAATTAAAAAAGGACTATTCGGCGACTAGCTAGCGGTTTTTTCTTAAGCGGAGGCATATTATACAAGAAAACACCTGATTTGGGTCTTTTAAGATGTGTAAATGCTAAAGAGGCTTCAACAATTATGATTGAAGTACACTCAGGAGTTTGTGGATCTCACATGAATGGATATGTTGTGGCAAAGAAGATACTTCGAGCAGGTTATTATTGGCTCACCATGGAGCGGGATTCTATACGGTTTGTTCGTAAATGTCATGAATGTCAAATACACGGTGATTTGATACATTCTCCTCCTTCCGAGTTGCATGCGATGTCTGCTCCATGGCCTTTCGTGGCATGGGGGATGGATGTGATTGGACCAATAGAACCAAAAGCATCGAATGGTCATAGATTTATCCTGGTGGCCATTGATTACTTTACAAAGTTGGTGGAAGCAGTAACTTTCAAGTCAGTGACCAAGAAGGTCGTGGTGGATTTCATTCATTTCAACATCATCTGTCGATTTGGTATTCCAAAGGCAATTGTTACCGATAATGCTGCAAATCTCAACAGTCACTTAATGCAAGAGGTATGCCGTCAATTTAAGGTTGAACATCGAAATTCGACTCCTTATCGCCCAAAAGCAAATGGGGCTGTAGAAGCTGCCAACAAAAATATTAAAAAAATACTTCGTAAAATGGTGCAAAGTTCTCGACAATGGCATGAAAAATTGCCTTTTGCTTTGTTGGGTTATCGCACTACAGTTCGTACGTCAGTGGGTGCCACCCCCTATTCGCTGGTATATGGGACTGAGGCAGTTATACCTGCAGAGGTTGAGATTCCATCCCTGCGAATTGTTGTAGAGGCTGAAATTGATGATGATGAGTGGATTAGAACACGCTTGGAGTAATTAAGTTTGATTGATGAGAAGCGATTGACATCAGTATGTCATGGACAATTGTACCAGAAAAGAATGGCACGAGCATACAACAAAAAGGTGCGTCCCAGACGTTTCGAAGAGGGTCAATTAGTGTTGAGGCATATTCTGCCACACCAGGCTGAAGTCAAAGACAAATTTTCTCCGAATTGGAAATGACCATTCATTGTAAAGAAGGTATTATCCAATGGTGCTCTTTACTTAGCAGATATAGAAGGCAAAATGACAGAAATGGTCATCAATGCTGATGCGGTAAAGAGATATTATATATGATGTGATTTTTCGGTATTAGAAACCCTTATGTTTGGACTTGACATTTCAAAGGTTGATGTAATGAAAATTCTTGGTTCTGTGTCTAAGTATTAATTCATATGTCGTCACCCTTGTTGAGAGCTAATTTACTTCCTTGGTTCTTCTGCTTCATTGGCTCTTCAAAAAAAAAAATCAAAAAAAAAGAAAAAAAAAAAAAAAAAAAAATCAATCAACATGAACTACGTTTGACCTGATTCTTGTTTCGATAAGATACGTAGGCAACCCTGGCGTGGGGTTCGGTCTAACCAAATAAAAAATCTAAAATTCCATGTTTGTAAAAAATTGGGGCAAAAGTCATTTTTTTTTCCTATCCCAAAGCTAAAGTCAATCTCATCATTTAAAGTCGTATTTGAGCCTTCATCTTGTCTTTTTTTTTTCTAACCTTGTATAAAAGTTGTGTTTCAATCAAAGAAAGCCCTTTGGATCAACCTTTGAAATGTCAAGAGTAAGTATGTTAAGGGTAGAAATGATGAAACCTTGAGAGAGTCTTATTGGTGAAAACCCTAACTGGGCATCATAAGGCGAATGTGAGTTAAAAGAAACAAAAATGAGAGAGTCTTATTGGTAAAAACCCTAACTCGGCATCATAAGGCGAAAGTGAAAAAAAAAAAGAAAAAAGGTGAGAGTCTTATTGGTGAAAACCCTAACTGGGCATCATAAGGCGAATGTGAGTTGAGAGAAATAAAATGAGAGAGTTTTATTGGTGAAAACCCTAACGGGCACCATGAGGCGAATGTGAGTTGAAGGATTCAAAGTGAAAGAGTTTTAGTGGCAAAAACCCTCGTGGACATCATGAGGCGAATAAGAGTTTGAAATTAGTTAT
>NC_064286.1:29803329-29804873 GCF_019186545.1 Solanum stenotomum | reverse complement strand
TAAAATAAAAACTGACCTCGAGAGGTCAATAAATACCGACCTACAGAGGTCGGTATTGAATAGCGACCAAGCTTTTTCCGACCTAAGCTGGGATGTCGGTTTTAGGTCGGTATTTCAAGGAATACCGACCTCCGGAGGTCGGTATTTATAGGTCGGTATTCACAGTTTTTTTAGTAGTGATAACCTTAAATATTAAGTAGGCAATTGGTTAACATCATTTAAATTGAACTACATTAATTTGTAAAAGATCTTTACATTTTAAATGCATATTAGTTCACCAAAAAGGAATGAACATTCCACTACTAGAAATAACGATTTTTTCATCGCGAATCAATGAGAAATTTGTGTTATAGATCAAGATTTTTCTTTTTCTTTTCATCTAATCAACTCACTGGAAAAATCCTGGTGGGAAACGAGTATCTCGCTGGAATAGTGGAAGAGTTACTAATTTTTCCATACAAAAACATTACTGTTTTTTCTTTTCTCACCAATCTATATATATATATATATAAAGGAGGAACTTAGATAAGGTGATGTGATACTTCTCTATGCCCTCCATTCATATTTATTTTTTTCTCTTTTTTTTGACCATTTTTCTTCATTTAATTAGTTGTTTTATTTTTAATATCTCGTAAAGTCTTTATATTCAAGTACTCAACTTTTCACCTCCCACTATAATATATCTTCTTTATTAGATATAATGTGCATATATTTATAGCTCTCACAATTTTCAACTTTTCATATTCATAACCTTTAAATATTAAATATGAAACCTTATGGTATTCCTCCATTATTTTCTATATAAATTCATATTTTTTGTTTCATGATATTCTATCCAAAGTTATCCTTCATTTTCACCATTGTATTATATTCATGTTTTTATTTGGCTTGAAAAAAAAAGGAAGAAGGCTCTTGAATAGTAATAGGCTCGTGAAGTGGATATTGACAAGATTTTAGATAATTATGTATTGATTTCTTTTCCCTTCTATCTTTTGATGATATGTGTATTGTACTATTTCTTTTTTTCTTTCTTTATTTTTTCTCTCTTTTTGTTCTAATATATCTCTATAATGCCTCTTGAATTTAATTTTTACATGAAGAAAGCTTTTGAATAGTGATAGATTTGTGAAGTACTGAATATCAACAAGAGGAATGACTCTCTACCTTTGTTTGACTTGAAAAAGAAGAAGAAAGCTTTGAATATTGATAGGCTTGTGAAGTGGATATGACAAGATCTTAGACAATTATGCATTGATTTTGTTTTTCCTTCTACTTTTAATTTTAATGAATGATATGTGTATAGTATTTTTTTTTCTTTCTTTCTTATGCATTTTATGATGCCCCTTAAGTATATTTTGTATACGAACTTAAAAGTTAATTCGAAGCACGAGTAATTGAATTTTAGAAGTATGAGAGTTATTTGTTGTATAATTTCTATTTATATAATTTATCTCTTATTTTTCCTCGTAAAAATGTCAATAAAAAAATAATAAAATAAAAGATATAATAATATTATACCAAACAACATGAAATAACCTTTTAAT
>NC_064286.1:29793802-29802715 GCF_019186545.1 Solanum stenotomum | reverse complement strand
GGGAAAAAGGACAAATATACCCCCGAACTATCATAAATGGTATGTCAATACCCTCCGTTATACTTTAAGGTTGTATCTGCCCTTACCGTCATTCTTTTGGGTTGTATATATCCTTGAATCTAACGGATGAACATGTGGCATCATCTAAATGATTGACCCGATTTTATTTATTTTTTACCCAAAAATTAAAAATCCACCCGACCCACAACCAAAATGGATGGTGCTAAAATCCACACTTCATTTTCATCAAAAATCATCCCTTTATTCTTCTCAACCTACCATAACCATGGAATCAAGAACTCATCTTTCAAGGAAGAAGATGACTTGTTCACTAAAACTACTATTTTCTTCACTTTCACTAACATCCCTGCAAGTTATGTGAATCTTGTGTCTTTCAATTTTTTTAAATATGTAGCTTTATGCTTGCTAAACCAAAAAAAATTTAAATTCATCTTCATTTAGCACAGTAGGAAGAATGAATTTGTCACCTTCACCTCAATTAGCTCAAGTTATTGGGTGTTTTATACATCATCTATTTCAAAAATATTTTCAACACATTTCAATAATAACAAATCAATTTGAGCTTGAAATTTTTGATTTGATTGTAGACCCACTTTAAAGCTTGAAGCTTTGTCCATCAATGGTGGTTGTATTTTCTCAAACCCTTTCAACAATAACTAATCGATTTGAGCTTGAAATTTTCGATTTGAATGTAGACCCACTTTAAAGCTTGAAGCTTTGTCCATCAATGGTGGTAGTAGTTTTTCAACCCCTTTCAACAAATAATAAATTGATTTGAACCAAAAAAAAAATGAAATTGATTTCTTGATTTTGATTGAAATAATATGCTTCTAGGTTTTTGTTTGAGAGATATGGAAAATGAATTGAAGATCACTTCTCCTTTTATTTAATTTTTAATGAAGATGAAAAGCTATGTTTTTTACTTTTAGTTTTAAATGTCATGATATTTTAATTTGGGTCATGGATGGGTAAAGTATAGAAAATGGGTGGGTTTTCAATTTTTTTGGATAAATAAATAAATAAAATCAGGTAAGTTATTTAGATGATGCCACGTGTCAATCTGTTAGTCTTAAGGGTATAGATGATCCAAAATATTGACGGTAAGGGTATATACAACCTTAAAGTATAACGGAGGGTATTGACATACCATTTCTGATAGTTCGGGGGTATATTTGTCCCTTTTCCCTAAAAAAATGTAACTCAATGGTTGTTTAAGTGTCTTTTTAGTTTTCATTTCATTTTTATTTTATTTAATAACAATTATAGAATTTTTTTAAAACTTTTATTTAGATTAAAAGAAATTAAAAGGGTCAATTGCCAATAAATGCTTGTATGTATGTGTACCATAATTTACTACGAAATATTTGCTATGTACAACATAAATGAAACTAATTAAAGGATATATATTATAACTTATTGCTTAAGAATAAATTCTCTCTTTTGTTCAATATTAATTGTTAAGTTTAACAAAAAAAAATTCATGTTGGTACTTATCTTGATAATATAATATAATTAGAACAATTAATGATGTTAGAACTGGAGAAAAAAGAAGACATGGCATTGATAGAGATCAAAAATTAATTTTCTAATAAAAAAAAATGGGATAATCCTTTGGGTTTCGCTCTCTCACTCACCTTTTCTGTAGTTTACGCTATTACGCCTACATCCCTTATTTTATTTTTTGTGTAACCATTCTTTAAAATTATATAAAATAAATATAAATCAATTATAACTTGACAAATTTGTCCTTCTTTGTATTAATTTCTTCATATTAATGCATATTATTAAAAACATGACTTATTTAATAAATACTTTAAAAATAAATTTATACTATAATATATATTATATAAATATATATAAACGTGTCCTTTTTTTACCAAACAAAGATTCACACTTCTTCATATTGATTTATTTTTAAAAATTTCATTATATAAGTCATTTTTTTAAATAATGTGGATTAATATGAAGAAATTAATACAAAAGGACAAAGTTGATAAATTATAATTAATTTATATTTATTTTAAATAAATTTAAAGAATGGTTAAAAAAAAAAAATCAAAATAAGGAAGATATGCGTAATATTGCAAATCACAGGGGAGGTGAATTTTATAAAATTGACCCTGAAAAAGTTTAGCGCGGACAAATTCCCTAGTTCAATTAAAATATATGGAAATAGTCACGGAGCATTTTTCAATGAAAAATTTGTGTAACTTCAAATAGTTTTCAACACTTGTGATAATATTGTTTTTGTGAAATGCCTCGAGGTAATGGCTGGCTAATTATCTTCTCTCAATTTTCAAGTTCAAGAGTTGTTGGATCTCTTGCTTTAGTTTCAAGTTTGAAACCAAATTAAGTTAGCGTATAATATTGAACTTTTATGAAGAAATTTGCAGTCCCAATAACGTATACGTAGGTTAAACATGTAGTGACGAAAATGTGACGGGAGCAAAAGAATATTTATTCTTATGGCCTAAATTAAATAATTAATTAACTATAAATTATTTTATTAAAAACATGTACTTAAAATACATTTTAAAATTAAATATAGAAATATGTCTTTTTTTAGGACTGACTAAAAAGAAAATTAAGTAAATCATATCAATTAGAGCAAAGGAAGTATCCTAAAAACATTTATATATAATCTAAACAAATACTTCGAGAGATGAATGAGGCTAGCATGGTGGGGATGGGGGCTACGGAGGTTCGAGGGTGAAGACCAGATAAATTGGAGGGTGGAAAAGCCACATATAGGGTGTGTTTGGTATGAAGGAAAATGTTGTAGACAATGAAATTTTATTGATAAATCCATATTAAATTTTGGATTAATCCATAAATTCATGATATATTGACCAAGTCAAATTACTAGTTAATAAAGTCGGATTAATATTTAAGTCAAAATATATGACTTAAATAAAGTCCAAATCACATTTGGGTCAGTCTATTAAGTTGACAAGACGAGCCCAACTCATGTTCTTCAAGTCCAAGGACCAATATTGCTTGGACAAAAATACTCCTAAAACCCTAGCTCAAGTCTATATAAAAAGGTCTTCATAAGACCAGAAGAAAGAAGGAAGAAAAAAGAAGAAGAAGACACATAGAAATACATAGAGAATCATTGCTCTTCAGTGGTGATTTGCAAGTCTTCTGCATAGAAAGAAGTCTTCGCTCCAAGTGTTGAGTCTCAAGTACAAAGAAGTCTTCGCTCCTAAAGTTGAGCCGCAAGTATTCTATCAAATAAAGAACATCATTGAAGAGAAGAATCAGAGGATTACATATCTTTTCTTAAAGATTTTATAAAGATTGTAACCTTCGCATAAATTCAAATACAAATACTGTTGTTTTCTTGCTATTTTCCTTTCCTGTTTGCTGTATTTCCGGATTTAATCTTGAGACGCTTACAAATTGGCACGCCAGTGGGACAATCTTGACCTCTCATCTCTTCTCTTCAACAAAAACGCCGAGATGACTTTCAAGAAGATCAACTCAAAATCTGCATTTGCATCTAAATCTGGATCTGCATCTGTATCCGCATCTGATCTAAATATGGATCTGCATTTGTATTCGTATCTAGATCTGCATCTGCGTCCGCAAAAACTGATGGATCCAAATTGTGCATTGATAAGGAAAACATCTTTGATATTACTGTGGGAAGCATGAGACTTGTCACAAGGAACCAAGCCAAATTGCTACGACAACAAGCATCCTAAGTGCCATCCAAATCTGTTGCTATTGTCTTTGGTTCATCTCCAAAATGTGTAAAGTCTCCTGCAAAAGCCTCAAAATAATCCATCGCTGAAATGGTCGAGAGGGTTCTTGCCCGATTGAGCCTATCTATATCCAAAAAGTCCTTCGCTTCAGTCGACAATGATGTCTTAAGCACAGGATCTACCTCACACAACATGTTTGCATCTTATGTTTAGGAAAATCAATGTTATTCTCCATTGCCTACGATGAAAATGCACACGATGGTGGTCGAAACTTCTATCGTAGAAGAATAACTTGCATATTTGACGAAAGCAGTTGAAGGCCTATCAAAGCACATCAAAGGTCAAGACGTTCAAATTACCAAGTTGACAAACATGATGGAGAATATAGAGAAAATAGAATCCACTCAATTATGTGAAAATCTTCATGAAACTCAGGAGAAAAGAGAGTCCTTCACAAAACAAGAAACAATCATCGAGGAGTTTCAAGTGTTTGCCGAAGGTCTGATTCATGTTGACAAATTGAAGAATTTCATCAAAAAGGCTATCAAAGATAAATCTGAGTCCACGTCCAAGTCTTCTCTCACATATGTAAAGTCGTATTCCCGAATAATTGATGACCTAAAAATACATGTTGGCTATGAACCTCCTAAATTGCAGCAATTTGACGGCAATGGAAATCTAAAGCAACACATAACACACTTCATTGAAACCTGCAACAATGCTGGAACATACGGTGAGGTAACGAGCTCGTAAGTAAAGTACGGAATGAGCCTTGTCTACGAAGCAGAGCGACCTCATCTTGCTTGCTTTTGGCGAAGCTTCTAGCTCTAAATAATAGGAATTCAGGTATGGCAGGAGTTTGTCCGCTCCCTTAAGGGCAATGCTTTCGATTGGTACACGAACCTTGAGTTTGGTTCCATTGATAGTTGGAAACAAATGGAGAAAGAATTCCTCAATCGCTTCTATAGCACAAGGTGTGTTGTGAGCATGATAGAGATTGCAAACGCCCGTCAAAGAAATGATGAACAAGTCATTGACTTCATAAATCGCTGGAGGAGCTTGAGCCTTAATTGCAAAGACCGCCTTAGTGAAACTTCTGGGATCGAAATATGCATTGGGATCTTTGTTACATATTGCAAGGCATAAAGCCTAAAACGTTTGAAGAACTAGCAATGCGTGCTCATGATATGTAACTGAGTATGACTTCAAATGGACATCAGGAGTTGTCCAACTTCAAAACTTACAAAGAAAATATAATCGACATTAAGAATGAGGACAAGTTTTCATCTGAAACCAAAATTGAAGAGTCTATGTAAGTCGTCGTGCTTCTTAATGTACGAGCCTAAACTGCAAATCATAATGCTCATCGACACACGAGTCTAAAATGCATGTCATAAAACTTCTCAAATTCAAGCTAAATTTTCAAGCTCCAAAGCTCCTCAAATTCGAGTTAAGTCTTCAAATCAAAATACTCATAGCTCATCAAATTCAAGCTAAGTCTTCATGGCGTAAAACTCATCAAATTCGAGATGAATCTCCATGTCGTGAAGCTCATTGAGTTTAAGCTGTCTTCAAGTCACGAGGCTTCTCAAATTTGAGCAAAATCTTCAAGTTTCAAAGCTTATCAAATTCGAGCAAAATCTTCAAATCAAATTGCTCACAAGTCAAAAAATATATGTCATGAAGCACATCAAATTCGAACTAAGTTTTCAAGTCAAGAAGTTTCTCAAATTGGAGCAGAATCTTCAAGTCTCAAAACTCGTCAAATTTGAGCAAAATCTTCAAATCAAAAGGCTCCTCGACGCATGAGCCAAAAATGCATGTCATAAAGTTCATCAATTCTGTTGAATCTTCAAGTTTCAAAGCTCATCAGATTCGAACAAAATTTTCAAGTCAAAATATTTCTCGACGCACGAATCTAAAATGCATGTCATGAAGCTCATCAAATTCATGCTAAATCTCAAATTTCGAAGCTCTTCAAATTTAAGCTATGTTTTCAAATCACGATGCTTCTCAAATGCCAGCCAAGTCTTCAAGTTAAGAAAAGCTTCAAATTATTACGTTTGGCCCTCATGAATTTAAATCTATATGGTCCAAAAAAAATTCCAATAGGTGAAAACCTTGAAAATAAGTGGCCTAGAAAAAATTAGAAAAAAAAAACTCACATGATTTGCATGGAAGTGTAAAGTAAATACATTTTATTGCTTTAAAATTGCAAGAGTTTTTTACACATCATAAAGAAGGAATGAAAATGGACATATTATCCCACACAAAAGGTCTAAGTAGAAAAAAAGAATCAAACATCAAGAAGTGGTTAGTCAACTCCTCTTGACTGTCTTTATCACGTTTGTATCACCTCTTCATCAAACATCATTGCTTTAAATATTTTTATGGATCGATGCAGCCATAAGTGAGCCTCTATCTTTGACATAGGAGCATATTTTGAAGTTTGATTTAATGAGTTGATAATGTGACAAGTAGTTCCTCTCAAAAACTAGGTCAAACTGCGACAAAATCTCTTTCTCTCTATAGCCACAACTATAGAGGAAGAGGTACAAAGTGTGATTCATCACTAAGCTTCAATTTAGAGGAAGATACACTAAGTGTTGTTCTCGTCAAAGCCACAATTGTAGAAGAAGATGCACTAAGTGTGGTTCGTCGCTAAAGCTGCAACTGCAAAAAACAGATGCATCAAGTGTTGTTCATCGTCACAGCCGCAACTGCAAAAAAAAAAGTTTCATGTGTGGTTTGCCATCAAAGTCGTGACTCTAAAAGAAGATGCATCACATGTGGTCTGTCATCAAAGTCGCAACTATAGAAGAAGATGTACTAATGTCGTTCGTCGTTAAAGCCGAAAATACAAAAGAAGATGCACCAAGTGTGGTTCGTCATCAAATTCACAACTACAAAAGAAGATGCATCATCTGTGATTCGTCATCAAAGTCACAACTACAAAAGAAGATGTAGTAAATATGGTTGGTCGTCAAAGTCGCAATTGAAAAGGAAGATGCATCATGTGTGGTTCGTCATCAAAGGTGCGATTGAAGAAGAAGATGCACTAAGTGTGGTTCATTACTAAAGCTGCAACTACAAAAGAAAATGCATCAAGTGCAGTTCGTCGTCAACGACACAATTGCAAAAGAAGATCATGAAGTGTGGTTCGTCTTCATCAATGCCACAATCACTAAAATATTGCACCATGTATGATTCGTCGTCAGAATCGCAACTACAAATGAAGATGCATCAAGTGATTCCTCATCAATTATGGATTATCCCTCATTTTTATGGTGTGATATTGAGGCTGTCTTTGGTCCATCGTAAACCTACAAAAAAAAAAAAGAAGAAAAAGTGATGTGTCTCACAGTGCCAATTGAACGAATCTTCAAATCGGCATAATGATGACAAAATTCTCAATCAATATGCGGCTCTTCAGCGATGATGCAGAGAAGTGAACTCATGGATGTTGTCCAAAGTCAATTGGATGGCTAACTTTAAAAATATCAATTTTGGTGAATTCATAAGAACTTTGACTTTGATTTTTGGATAGGTTGTAGGCTTAAGAGTCTATTTTCTATCGAATCAAGTCTCTCTCCATTTGAGCTCTCCTACACCAAGATGCAAACGTTTTGGTGAGACTCCATAATCTGCAAAATAATAATGAAAATTAATTCTCGTCAATTCATGAAGAGTTTTACCTTGATTTTTAGATATGTTGTAGACTTTGATATCTATTTTCAATAGAAATAAGTCGCTCGTCATTCGGAATCTCCTACAGCAAGATAGAGACGTTTTGGTGGGACTGCATAGAGCTATAAAAAAAGAAGACAGATTTGATAGCAAACTTCAAAATCAATTTCTGTCAATTCAGGAGGGTTTTGATTTTGAATTTTGGATATGTCGTAGCCCTCTGAGTCTAGTTTCTGGAACATCAAACGGATCATGATTTCGATGTTTCTACAAGAAGTTATGAACTTTCTATCGGAGACCTGCTGTGCTGAAAAAAAGGTAACGAAAATTGAGTTTGGTATGCCTCAAGTTGACAGTCAATCATTGTAAGAGCATGTGTATTTATAGAAATCAAAAGTACATAAATTGTGTTCCTATAAATTATGGAAAAACCATATTTAAAACAAAATTATGGTAAATTTTCCTAGGAACCAAATTATGGTAAGCTTCTATAGGAATCAAGTTTGGAAAATTCCATTGGATTCAAGTTATGGAAAATTTCCATTGGAATCAAACATGGAAAGTTTTGGAAAACTCCATAAAAAAAAAAATTCACGAATGCTTCAAGCCTTGTCTTTAAAGGTTGGACACCGCAACAGGCCTCGAAGCAGGGGGCATTTGTAGACAGTGAAATTTTATTGATAAATCCATATTAAATTTTGGATTAATCCATAAATTCATGATATATTGGCCAAGTCAAATTACTGGTTAATAAAGTCGGATTAATATTTAAGTCAAAATATATGACTTAAATAAAGTCCAAATCACAGTTGGGTCAGTCCATTAAGTTGACAAGACGAGCCCAACTCATGTTCTTCAAGCCCAAGGACCAAACTTGCTTGGACAAAAATAACCCTAAAACCCTAACTCAAGCCTATATAAAGAGGTCTTCATAAGACCAGAAGAAAGGAGGAAGAAAAAGAGGAAGACACATAGAAATACATAGAGAATCCTTGCTCTTTAGTGCTGATCTGCAAGTCTTCCGCATACAAAGAAGTTATCGCTCCAAGTGTTGAGCCGCAAGTACAAAGAAGTCTTCGCTCCAAAAGTTGAGCCGCAAGTATTCCATCAAATCAAGAACATCACTAAAGAAAAGAATCAGGGGATTGCATATCTTTTCTTAAAGATTTTATAAAGATTGTAACTTTCGCATAAATTCAAATACAACTATTATTGTTTGCTTACTATTTTCCTTTTCTGTTTACTGTATTTCAGGATTAAAACTTTAGACGCTTACAAATTGGCATGGAAAACAAGTAGATTTTGGACTTATTTTCTCATGTTTGGTTGGTGAGTAAAAAATATTTTATGGAAAAGATTTTTTAGTGTTTGATTTATGAATGAAAATTATTTTTGAGAAAATATCTCTTTTTTTTCCTAAAGAGTAGAAAATAATTTTTGAATTGAAATTGAAAATATTTTTTAAAAATAAACTTAAATTTTTTTTGGGGGGGGGGGG
>NC_064286.1:29701552-29793495 GCF_019186545.1 Solanum stenotomum | reverse complement strand
GGGGTGGGGTGAAAAACAAAAATTGAAAGTATTTTTTAAAAAACAAACTTTAAATTTATAATTTTTTTTGGGGGGGGGGGCTGGGGGGAGTGAGGTCGAGGGTAGGGGTGGGGTGAAAATAAAATTTTGAAATTGATTTTAAAAACAAACATTAATTTTTTTTGGGGGGGGGGGGGTTGTTAGGGGCTGGCGGGAGGGGGGTCGGGGTAAAAAAAATAAAAAAAATTGAAGTTGAAAAATATTTTTTAAAAATAAGCTTTAAATTTATATTTTCAACCAAAAAAATTAATATTTTCAACAAAAAAAATTGTAATTTGAAGTTGGAGGAAAATTTTGGAAAATGTTTTCCTTAAGTTTTGAAGGGAAGCCATTTTCCTTGAATTTGAGGAAAATGAGTTGATTTGGAAAGTGTTTTCCAAAACATTTAACCCAATCAAACATGAGAAAATTGGAAAATATTTCCTTCATACCAAACACACCCTAGTCCATATGAAATGTCATTTGTAGAACTTGTTTCCTTATTTTCATTAAGGAAGTCATTTTCCCATTTCTAAGAAACTTGTTTTCCTAAAATATTATTTTTCAAAAATTTTAACCAATCAAACATGACAAAGTAGCAAACATTTTATGAAAAATATTTTTCTCCGTACTGAACACGCCCTTATAGTACTATAAAGCTGTGAACTAGTAATATAAATAAATAAAGCGGAAAAAGGGTCATATTTGCCCTTGTACTCTTAGAAAAGGATCATATTTATCCTTCATCATACTTTTTTGATATATTTGCCCTTACTATCCAACTTTGGGCACATATTTGTCCTTGTACAGTTAAGTATTGTGTCACCATTTTTATTAGTCTACGTGGTGCCTACATGGTGCCTACGTGGCTATATATTTTTATTATAATTAAAATTTTACTTTCTATTTAGTATTCTATTCTGCCCATTTAGTAAAATCCGACCCAACCAAAATAAAGACTCATTAACTCGATTCCAATACCCATTAGCCCTAATTTCTATACCCATCATCTTGCAACGCTTCATAAGAACAATGGTCGAGCAGAAGCCACCATTGATTCCTTCTTCCCTATGCCATGAGACATGTTGTAGACCCTCTCCCAATCATAAAATGTTAGTTGCTATGTTTTAGGACTGCAACCTTTTATTTATTTACTACAGTAAATTAGCTTTAGTTTTCTTCAAATAACTTCTTTACCTAGTCTCTAGGAGTTTGTTTATCTTCAGCAGATGTGTTGCTGATTTTTAGGACCATGAAGTTAGTTCTTTATTATAAGTGTAAGTCTTAGGCAGTGAGAAATGATTGAATTGTCAAATAAAGTTATCTCTTCTTTCTTGTTCTTCATTGCTTTATAGTTCTAATCTTTCATCATTCTTAAGTTCTCCTTTGTTCGTTTTCTGGTTTCCACATTAATTTAACTACAATAACAAAGCAGCCGGAATGACCACTAAGGTGATGATCTTGTCAAAACGACCTTTCAAGTATGTGTGCTTGTGGACGGGAGATACTGGATGATAATGCAAATTGACACTCATACGACTGTCAAACAGCCTAAAGTTAAGAATTTGAAAATAAGCAACTAAAGGATTCATATCACAACTTTCACATAGGCTTGGGTCAAGAAACTCTAACTTGATGAGCGTATATATGAAATGCCACATATTTACCATAACATGACAACAAATAATTTGGTTATGCACTTCAAAATATGCAACTAGAATAAAAATTCCAAGGTAACAGAGTCATACCACAAAAATTTCTCTAAAATTCAAAAAAAAAATAAAAATCAGATTGCCTCAGCTCTTAAGCCTTTCAATAAACTGGTTGATTCCTTTCTATTTGCAGAGCCTGAATTAGTAATACTTAATAACTGCAAAAGAATTCTACACTTAGCTTGTGGACGCTTTGGTAAAACTTTTGCTTCTCAACAAGCTTTTCTCTATGATAAAAAGTGCTTCTTCTGAGATCTTGTATGCTAGGGTTTTGCCCTGATTTTCTTACCATAATTTAAGATTTATTTTTCTTTAAAAAAAAGACAAAATATTAACATAAATGTTTTTACTTTTCCTGAAAGGAAAATATAATATTCTTTCATATTTGGTTTATTCTCTCCTTTTAGGACTCCTTTTCTAGTAGGAAAGGTTTTAGGACTCTATAAATATAGGTTTGTTTCTTCTAACACAATCACAATAACATCCACAATGTAGACGTTTAAGAGTTTAGTTTATGGGGAGATTTATTCTCTCTAAAGTTTATAATATTTTTCTTTTATATTAGTTTTCATATAATAATATTATGTTTTTAGTATACGTTTTTGTTATCTGATTTATCAACTATATGATTTACAAATTGTAAGCTTTCGCATGACGCCCTAATCACCCCTTCATAACCCAACATTGTAAAGCTACGGAGAGAAAGTTGAAGGCCGTTGTCTCTGTATTATCATGTTTTGATGGCTAAATTAATGTGAAAGGATGGGTATTGGAATCGGGTTAATGGGTCTTTATTTTGGTTGGGTTGAATTTTACTAAATGGGTCGGATAGAATATTAAATAGAAAATAAAATTTTAATTATAATAAATATATATACACATGGAGCCACGTAGGCGTCGTGTAGGTGCCACGTAGACTAATAAAAATGGTGACACAATACTTAACTGTATAAGGGTAAATATGTGCCTAAAATTGGATGGTAAGGACAAATATATCAAAAAAATATGATGACGGATAAATATGACCCTTTTCTAAGAGTACAAGGCAAATATGACACTTTTCCGTAAATAAAGTAAACAAAGTCTCCATCTTGTCTTGGTAATACAATTGCTACATGTGAATGGGGGGCGGGGGGGTGTAGAAGCAAAGAGAAAACCATGGAAATATTCTTGGATACAATGAGTGATCATAGGGTCCAGTGGCGGAGCCACCCTATCTTTAGGGTTCATCCGAATTCCTTTCGATGGAAAGTTATATTATTTTTACATGGTTAAAATAATTTTTATGTATATATAGTAGATATCGAACCCCCTTAGCTACTTCGTGTGTCTATTTCTTCAGATTTTGAACCACCTAATTAAAAATTCTGATTCCGCCACTGATAGGGTCCATCAGAATTTCCATCCATATATGTCAAAAAGATGATTAATCCTCTTATCAAACCCTGCCAAATCAAATTCCAATAAATACAATTGTCTACACACATACCTCCCCTTATCTGCAGAGGAAATAAAAAAACAAGAGTTGAAGAAACTACAATAATAACTCCCACTGTCCCACATACTATCTATCCCCTATGGCATATAAGAAAAGACACTTGCAAGACCCCAAAATGAATATTGAATTATTTTCTTTTACTAAAGTTTGATTTACTTGAGTCAAAATTCTTTCACAAATAGCCTTTTTATCTTCGTGAAATAGTAATAAGATTCGAGTACATTTTATCTTTTTTCCAAACCCCAATTAATAGTATTTTACTCAATATGTAATTGTTGTTTCATAGTTAACCAACCCAACCACCCTTTTGACCTACAAAGAATGAGAAAAAAATTAGTTGATGCATGTATCATTGTAAATATATTGTACTAATTCAATTGTAATTTGATCTTACACATAAGAGTGTTATTTAGAGATTACTTATACACATGAAGGGGGTGGATCATATATGCCTGCTATTTCAACTTAATGAAGAATTAGGTTCTTCAGTTACAGAATCTACGAACACAATGATTTTACGTGAAAAACTTCTTTGCTCAAGGAGTAAAAATCATGACCTATGATTTTCCTCAAAACGTCACGAAATAACATCAACGATTTTAGATTACAACTATATAATATAACCAAATGAATTAACTCTAAAATACCACTACTATTAAAAAACTACTAAATACCGACCTTATGAGTATTAATTGCTTGTGACAGTAGCTAATTAAGGTTGGTTAATTAGAGCTTAAGAGATTTGTGACATTAGTGCTTGGAGAATTTTTCTTCCTCTTGGACAGATTTACAAGTAAGTCACTTTGATCTAAAAGAGAATAATTAAGCATACATTAATTTTTCTGTGTATGGAATAGAATATTATACATTATATTGAATCCTTTGATGAATAAAATACTTTTTTGACTGGAAAAAGGAAGAGATCTATTGTTATCTTTGAAGTTAAGCTCAATCCATCATTGTGATTTGTGGAAAATCCAAGAATCAACTCTAACGTCTCATCACCTATGAAGTTTTGACTCTTACCGCCAACCCCCCCCCCCCCCCCACCCCCGCAAGTGACAAAAACACTTTTTAAATATATTTTTTTTTAAAAAGAGTTTGATATAACCTTAATTTTATTATCTAGAGTTGATATCCTTGGTATAAAAATGGCTCACATATATATCGATATTGTTATATAAATAACTCACATATATTCCTATAGTTATAAAAATGGCTCACATATACCTTTTTATCTTAACTGAAGTGAAAAATTAATTTTTTTTTATTTTTAATTCCAAAAAAATTCATCTAGGGGTATGTATTGTCATTTTCACATATGAGTTTTTTTTACTTCTTTATTTATCATTATTTAAGTTTCTTATTCTATTTTTTCCTTCCGTTCTTTGGTGTAGAAATATAGAATTAAAACAAATGAAGTATGAGTGGAAAACGAGAAAAAAGTAACAAAAAAAAAGTAAAACTAATTTTTTTAGCTATATTGTAATTTATTTTTGTATTTATAAAAACAAATCGGTGTATATATGATAATTTTACAAGAAAATTAGTGAAAAAATAAATTTGACCGTCAAATAATGAATTCAAATCAGTTGTTGAATTAAAAAAGAAAAAAGTACGTGTGAGAAGGATCAAATATACACTTACATTTTAAAATTAATTTAAAATTTATTTTTCACTTCCATTAGAGGAAAACATATATTTGAGCCATTTGTACAGTAATAGGAATATATATGAGTCATTTTTATAACGAAAAATATATCAACTCTAAACGACAAGTTGAAGAGTATACCATGCCCTTAAAAAATTGATTAACAAAGAGAGAATTATATGTGAATTCTGGAATACTCAATATAATTTGCCAGAGCGTATGACCTTTTTTAAGACCAGTCTACACATTTTGTTTGTTAGGCAAGTTATATATTTGATGGATGAGTCAAAATAATTAGAAAAAATGGCTAAAATAATATTTTATATTATGATCGAATTTACAGGAATACACTACTGTTTTATAGAGTCCTATGATTTTCACCTCCCATCCCATTGTAATATTTTTTAAAGTATTTTTTTGTTGATAATTATCAGTTAATTGAATAACAAATTAAGCTGTGTTTTTTTGTATATACACATGTTGACAAAAGACAAAAAAAAAAAATTAAAAAATTAAAGGGGTTTTATTTAGAGCAACTTTCACATATAGCAAACAAATTCATATTTGTATGTTATAGCAAAGTTTGCATAATTGCGCTCCATAGCAAACATAAATATGTATATTTGGCTATACATATAATCTGTTTTGGTATACATATACAAAAAGATCAATTGTATAAAGTGAGAGAGGCGAGTGAGCGAGCGAGATCTGGGAGAGGGGAGAGAAGGGAACGAAAATATATGTATGTATACAATTTTCACGCATTTTATACATTAGCGTTTTTATATAAAGTTAGACAGGCGAGTGAGAGAGCGAGATCTGGGAGAGGGGAGAGAGAGGAACGAAATATATGTATATATACAATTTTCTCTCGCTTTATACAAACACAAACACATTTTATACAATTTACGTTTTTTGTATAAAGTGAGAGAGGCGAGTGAGAGAGCGAGATCTGGGAGAGTGGCGAGCGAAATCTGGGAGAGGAGAGAGAGGGGAACGAAAATATATGTATATATACAATTTTCTCTCGCTTTATACAAACACAAATGCACTTTATACACTTGCATTTGTATAAAAAACGAGAGAGGCGAGGGAGAGAACGAGAGTGGTGAGCGAGATTCACCAGGAGAGAGGTGAAATAGCAACAGTTTGCTATGAGGTACAATTAAATCAAACTATATTTATAGCATTTAATTTGAGTTAATAGTTTGCTATTATATACAATTTTCCCTTTTATGAATTTACACTCTTCGAATTAACAAAAAAATTGAACCCTCTCTTTTACATTATAATATTTCTATCAAGAAGCTAGTTGAATAACTTGAAATTTAATCTCCTTCATCACTATAGTTTTTTGATAATCAGATTTTGACTTGTGTCATATCAAAAAATGCCTTAAGAAAATATTCAAAGGTACACAAAATATGAATGTATTACTGTAAATCCAATCATAATTTAAGCGTTATTTTAGCCATTTGTTAAAATTGTAACATTCATTAGTCAAATGTAAACATAAAACATATACTATTTTGTGTCAAAAACATATTTTTTATTTGCATCAAATAATAATATACACTACTATCCAATATATTTCCCTTTTGTCATTGAGCTAAATTTCACATTTAAAAGTGAACAACCATCCAATAGATTTCCCTGTTGTCATTGAGCTAACTTTTGTTAGGATTTTGTCCTGATTTTCTTATCATATTTGAGTTTTACTTTTCATTTGAAGGAATGTTAAAGTATTATCATAAATACTTTAGCTTTTCTTGAAAGAAAAATATAATGCTATTGCAAATTTGGTTATTCTTTTCTTTGTGGAAACGTATGAAATCCTATAAATTGAAGACCCCCTTTTCTCTATACCATGAACACTATAGCATCCACAATGTAGTCATTAAATAATTTACTTTATGGGAAGATTTTCTCCCTAGCATGTTTATGCAATTTTCAATATTAGTTTATTATATGTAGGACACTTGGCCAAATCATATTAAATATGTTTTTAGTATGCTCTTATTTGTTATCTGATTTATCACAAACATAATTCACAATTATAAGATTCTGCATTACGCCCTAATTCTTTCGAACTCAACAAATTTCACATTTGATAATTTTTATTTTGCAGACAAGTGCTCATGTGCTAGCGAGGAACATAATTTAAGCAGTAAGCTAAAGAAAATTGTACATTATTAATAGAAATTTAATCAATAATATTATGTTAGTTACTATTATTCTTGTTAGATTAGTATTTATAATAAAAGTAAGGAGAAAGTACATAAATTATCTTCTAAAAGTAAATTAATTACTTTGATTTGTCTTCTCCCTTACTCCTATACCTCCTTTTGTTTTGAAGTCCTCGTGAGTTCTTCTTCTTTTTTCTTTTTTTTCTTTTTTTGTCATTTTATTTTACGCTGTTTTTGTTTTTTATTCTTTTCTTTTGTTATTTTGTCTTTTAGCAACAATCAGTGTATCCTTGTTGTAACAGCAATTAATGCATCTTTAGAGTTATAGTAAAAGGAGACTTATGGATGCCTTCGGCGCCAAACTATCTGCTTGACTAACTAAATTTAGATACACTATCAATCTGTCACATGACATAAAAAAAGATCTCAAATTTTTATAAAAGCATAAACTCTTAATAAAAAAAATATAATACATAAATGTGGTATTTAACTTAGTTTCATTTCACATTTATGACCCAAACATTGAATACACATAAATAGATACTTTAACTTGTATAAAATTGAATAAATAGACACATGAGTCCTACGTGACATTATACACCTAGGACACCTCATATGATGAAAATTGTCATGTAGAATGCCACATAGGATGCGTGTCTATTTGTTCAATTTTATATAAGTTTAAAGTGTCTACTTGTGCACACTCAAAATTGGAGAGCATAATGTGAGTTGATTTCAAGTTAAAGAGTATATTTATGTATTATGCTTAACAAAAAATCGAAAGGAGTATTGAAAACACTCCTAAACTTGGTGAGAATTTAGGGGTGTATTTTCACTCATGTTACTAGATTGATAGTGTATTTAAGTTCAGTTAGTCAAGTAAATTAATGTTTTTAATGTTGTCAATAATTCAGAATGACACTAATAATTCACGTCAGGTTTAGGAATATTTTCAATAATTTTAAATATACAGTAACATAACTTGTTTTTTATGGAGAAAGAAAAAAAAAAGAATTGAATAAAATTAGAAGAAAAAAATAAACAAAGAAGGAGTAAAAAAAGAAAAAAGGAAGGAGAAAAAAAATAGAAAAAAAAAGAGTAAAAACGAAAAAGGAGAAATTAACTACTCCATAAAGATATAATGGGGCATGTGTTATTATTTAGTGTAGAAGATATCAATGTAAATAACATATGTAATTAATTTGCTCCTCGTGAATAAATATGTTATTTTCCATAAAAATAAATAATCTATAATTATCTTAGAGCTTTTAATTATGTAAATAATTTTCCTAAACACCATCATCAATACAAAAGGTTAAGGGTCCTAATGCTTAACAAGAAAACAAGAATAGTAGTAAAATAAAATGTAAAAGAAAAGAAAAATAAGACCAAGCATCATTCAGGGAATTGTGGCATATTGAAAATAAACGTACCTACGGATCCGACAATCTCATGATTTCATTTGTAAAAATTCAAAGCAGTAATGAATTGTCTCTTTCAAAATAAAAATAAAAAATACTAATACAAGTTGAAGCAATAAGAGATGTCCAAAACATCCCTTCAATAAGTGTATTGGAGATGAGATGCCATTATTTTTAATTAAAGATTTCAAATTTAAATTTTGAAAATTAAGAAATCTATCCGATCGAGCTAAGACTCAGGGTAAGGATAGTGGAAGAAGACTCAAAATACTTTCAAATCAAAATGGATTTATATAAAGGATCAGTTCCTAGGCCATTTTTATTTACCTTGGTGATCGATGAACCGACACGACATATCCTAAAAGAGGTCATGGTGTATGCTCGGATGATATAATCTTGATATTAATGAGAGAGGTGTCGAAATTAATGATAGACTAGTGGTATGAAGACACATTCTAGAGTCTAAATGGTTCAAGTTGAGTAAGATTAGGATTGAATGCAAATTCAGTGCCGCGACTTACGTGACAGATGTGGAAATGAAGATTGATACTCAATTCATCTCCAATATAGGAGGTTTTAATTAAGTATCTTGGATCAATATTAATCCAAGGAAATATGGAAAATTGACGATGATGTAACGCATCATATTTGAGCGCGGTCAATAAAATGGAGGCTAACATTTGGTGTCTTGTGTGATAAAAATGTGTCACCAACATTTAAAGGTAAGTTTTACAAAGTAGTAATAAGACCAAATTTTTTGTATGGGCAAAGTATTGGCATGATAAGAACTCGCATGTTCAAAACATGAAAGCGACAAAAATAAGGCTGTTGAGATGGATGTGTGGAACTAATAGGAAAGATAAAATTAGAAAAAAAGAAATTCAGAACAAGATGGAAGTGACATCCATGGTGAAAAAGATGAAGGATGCGAGATTGAGATGGTTCAAAAATGTGAAGAGAAGATGCACAGATACCCCATTAAGGAGATGTGAGAGATTGACCATGATGGACCTAAGGAGATGTGGTAGAGATAGGACAAAAAAGTATCACAGAAGGTGATTAGACAAGACATATAGCTGACACACGTAAAACTTACTAATTACATGAATCTAGATAGGAGCATTCGAAGGTCGAAGATCATAGTTGTAGGTCGTGGAGCATGATATAAATTTCCTTATCAATATTTCTTCTTCTACTACTAATATTATCGTATTCCTTAATTGTACTAGTACATGTAACTTCGTTTAATTTGTGTTAGTTTTCATGTTATTTGTGATAATTTTCTTTTTTTCAAAAAAATATTTTCATCATGATTTTCTTTTTGTAGTTTTATTTCCTTCTATTGCCTACCTTAATGTGCTCAACTTGAGTATAGAGTCTATCAAAAATAGTTCATCTATTTACGTGAGGTAAGAGTAAGATTTGCGAGCATATCATCCTTCTTAGACCCCACATGTGAAATAATACTAAAAATATGTTGTTGTTGTTGTTGTTGTTTAAACTTCTATAATAGAGTGTACTGGAGTTCTAAAATTAGATCCAAAATTTAGTACTCATTTATCAAAATTCGACGTATATAAACAAGTTACATCAGTCTTCGCATAAAAAGAAAATGTCAAAATATAGATATATACAGAGAGGGGGAAAATGATGAAAGAATGTGCAAAATTCCATGCAACAATAATTAGGAATTGAAAAGTGAATTGTTTTAAAATTCATGATGACTAAGGGTGGGTGGTGTGGGCATATTTTATCAGATACTTGGTAGGGTCTTAATTTAACACTTTGTTCTTTTCTCTTTGTATCTTTCCATTAGAGAGAATGTTCCTTTGCTAGCTGCTCATACTTAACATTCATTCAACTACTCAATCCCACTAATTATATAGTAGTATATTTTAATAAAACTACACCATCCTCATTTTTTTTCTTATCAACTTTTCATCATTCATATTCATATAGATAATTATTACTGACAATTGAGTTAATATCATTACATTCAAAGTCGATAAAGTTTTTATATAGAATGTTTGTTGTAAATACCCATATTTATTAGTGACACTAAATCATATCATATCATATCATATCATATATTACTAAAAGTGGGAAGCTCCAACCTTTAAAGTTGGATTATCATTTTACCCCTTCATTATATTAAAATGTTATAAATTATTTAATTAATTAAATAGTAAAAATAAAATCATAATTCACCCAATGCTTAATTACATGCATGTTTCAGATTCAGAAACAAAATTCTGCGTGTTTAGATAAATAAAACGTCAAAACATCTCAAATTCTTGGCTACGTTAATTTAGAAACAATTAATATTTAAAGGAGGCTACTTTTTTAAATGTTGTCATACTAAATGTTAATAATAGCTAAAATAATGATAAGAAATAATAATTTCTCATTTTACAAGCTTTCCAAAATTAGTTTATACATTTCCGGAATGAGTAATTAAAAACTTACAGTAGCTTATGACTTTATATGATTTTCTATAGGGATAAAGATCCGGTCAAGTATAATTAGGTCAAGTAATGTTCAATGGCATCATAGATTCATGACATGTGTATTATATAATAATTTATGGTTGAGATCCATTTAATAATAAAAACAACAAACCCGTCAACTATTTTTATTTTTTAAAATTATCAAATAAAGAATTAAGTGTACCCTAGCTAATATTTTCAAGAAAAAAAATAAGATTGGCGGGAATATGCGGACTTCCTGACTTTTTACCCGCCAAACCTCGTACTTGTATTGGATTTTTAAAATTATACTAATTTTAAATAATTCAACACTTTTGAAGAATTCGAGTAAATATATTTTTATAATTATTTAAAAACCTCCAAATAAGTTTATTTTAAAATGTATTATCATGTTCTTTAGTTGAATTATTATTTAGAACTCAATGATGTTTTTAAGTTTGATATATTTTTGGAGATTACTTCAGAATTTGGAGAAAGCATGTGTGAAATTACTCCTGAAGAAGTTTGGCGGGTAAAAAGTCAGGAAGTTCGCATATTTTCGTCAATCTTATTTTTTTTTCTTGAAAATATTAACACGGGTACACTTAATTGCTTTATTTGATAGTTTTAAAAAATAAAAATAGTTGACAGTTTTGTTGTTTTTATTATTATAATGAGTATATAATTTAAATGGATCTCAACCATAAATTATTATATAGTACACATGACATGAATCTATAAGGCCATTGAACATTACTTGACCTAATTATACTTGACCGGATCTTTATCCTTTCTATAACACTAATATTATAAGTTCAAAAATACTTTAAAGAGATAATTTTTTTTAGAAAGAGTCTTTTTCACTACCCCATTAACTACACATACATACAATGTATGTTATTTATTAAATTAATAAATTTATATTATCTTGAGCTCGTAGTTATAAAATTTTTGCAGAAATTGAAGAGTTGTCTTTTCATTATTCAATAGATTATTATATTAGTCAATTTCTCCATATATCAGTTCACACTTTTGCATTACTCTTCTTTTACTCAACATACTTCCTTATTCATTGTTAGGTAAATATATTCTACTGATTTTTTCTTCTCTTCCTCTTATTACAATTTTTCATTTTTCATTCCAATTTTTTGATACTATTTTTCCTAATTTTGTCTTTCCTTTTTTTTTTTTTAATAGAAGTTGTTGTGTGCAATCCATATTATAATGCAAAAAAGGAAAATTGACTTAGTGTTTTCAAAAATTTAGATATAATTGTTGTTATGCATTTCAAGTTTTCTTTATATATACACGGTTGAATGTTAATGTATAGATTGAAAGTTTCTCAATGAAATGCAGGGATATTGCGAGGTATGATTGATTAAACTCATTAGAAATACATAATCTTATTATAATTATAGTTTGAAATTTGAGTATATCTATACACGGTTGAATGTTGATGTATAGATTGAAAGTTTCTCAATGAAATGCAGGGATTATTGCGATGTATGATTGATTAAACTCATTAGAAATACATATTCTTATTATGATTATAGTTTGAAAATTGAGTATATCTATTTTAATTTCTTATCTTATACATGTTTTCCAATTTATATTACAATCAAATATTTTTTGTCTTTATACATAAATTTATAACTATAGACATATATTATGCAACCATATAATATGAGATATACATGCAACGCACGTGTCCAGGTACTAGTATTACTATAAAGGGGAACAAAAAAAGTTAAAAATTGAATTACAGTTTTATCCCTACTATAAATTAAAATTTTATGAAATATTTCACTATTTAATTAAAATATTAAATTGTATCATTTTAATTAACATGTTAATGACTTTTACACTTCCTTAGATTATTTTTTAATTAAAATATATAATTTAATAATATTTATCATCTATAATCTATATGTGTATAATAATAAATTAATAATAATAATAATAATAATAATAAAAATAAATCCAAAAATCTCTACATAAATTAGGCAATTTTTTTTCTCATAACTTTTTCCGTAACTCCTCTCATAAATAATATAATTTATGTGGATAAAATATTATCCTTTATGATAAATAAAAAAATTTAATAATTTAAAAGGGTCCAAATCTCCAAAATGGAGAGACACACGTTATTTGCTTTAAATATTCATATTCATAACTCATATTCAATTATCTGTTCAATTTTTATACTTTTGATATCCATAACTCACATATTTTCATATCCATAACCTCTAAATATTTAATCTAAAATTTTAAGATATCTTTTGGTATTTCCATTTCTGTCTATATAAATTCAACTTTTTAATTTCATGAAACCCCTACCAATGATATCATTTTTACTCTATAGTTAAAGTAGATAAAGAAGACTCTTGAATTTTGATAGGATATGGAAGAAAGAGTCGATCAGAACTCGAAAAATTATGTACTAATTTTATGTTTATTTTTCTGTCTATATTATTATCGATCAAAGTTTTAAGAAGTATGTATACGTTGCAATTTTTTCCTTCCCTATTTTTTGTGTGTGTTCTTTCTCTACTAGACATTTTAGTTTAGTTTTCTATGAATGCTTCAGTGTGTTATAAGTCTGTATTCTTATTTAAGCTCAAATTAGCCATTTGTGACTTTATTGAAAATTTGCTAACTATTAACGAAAGTTCAAAAGTTACACTTGGTTGCTTAAAAAGAATTAATTTGAAACATCAAAATAGGCCCTTCATTTGGTGTTTTTTGGTTATATTATTAAAGATTTATTTATAATTGTTTTATTATATTACCCATTACCTGCTCTTTACACATATCTTTCCATAACATTTTAGTCATTATAGCATATCTATAAAAATTCACATGAAACACATGTGTCCAGAAACTAGTATAATATAAATTTGAATAGAAAAAATAACTAATTTTTTTCAGGTCTCTTTTGTGTACAATAACGATCTTTTATAATAAGACTATAAAACTAAACTAAAATACTCCCTCTGTCCCTTTTTAGTTGTCCACTTTAGAAATGACACACATATTAAGGCAACAATGATTAGCACAGTGAAGTTACAATTTTACCCTTATGACAACTTTTCACTTCAAAATTACAACCACTTCTTTGAATTCAAGTGAAATAAACTGGAGGGAAACAACATACACTTTTACAATTTTCAAGAAGTGTAAATAAGGGTATAATAGGAAAAAATTTGTTGTCCTTTCTTGATTTGTCAAAATGGACAACTAAATAGGGACAACTAAAAAAGGAAATATGGACAACTAAATAGGGACGGAGGGAGTAAAAATTATAAACAACTAGACCCAAACTCAATATTATGAAATTATGACAAGAGAATATTGTCACGACCCAAAAATGGATGTGATGGCACTCGTCGTATCCCACCAAGACAAGTCAGCCTAAAACCCAATCATTTCTATAAAGTGCGGAAATAAAGCAAAGTTCAATAACAATTACTATTACGAAAACAAGTCAACTTAATTCAATCCCCAAAACATGGTTGTCACATGCACAAGCCTCTAATGTAAATACTAGAATTGAAATAAAATACGCAAGTCTCAAATGACGGTGTCTTTCAAGTAAAAACAAAATCATAAACAGGAGTAAGAAGGTTCGCTGAGATGACAAACAACTACCTCTCATATCTCCACAGAAAGCCTCGAAAACGAAGAGAATGGAAGGTATCACGAAGATCCGGGCTCGTAACCTACAAAAGATTGTAGAAGCAAGGGGTGAGTACCAAACCACACGGTACTCAACAAGCAAACCTCTAAACACAAGATAAGGGTACAGAATACGGGTACTCCTTACACCCTATCCTAACCTCCATAACTACAACCTGCATAAAACTAGCCCAACCTAACAATTCACAGTTTACAAAGCATACAGCTCAACAACAACACTCTAACAGATTATATATTCTCAATAACAACTCAATATTCATCAATAACAAGTTTCACAGAAAGGCACTCACAAGATCAGCAACACACAAGATCAAGTTCATCAATAGTAAAAATGTGCAATGCAATGTCAAGTATAGTGATGCATGTCTAACCTAATGATACACACCCGCTGTCTCTCAGTTCGGGACCCATGGGGGACATATTTGTCAATGTATCCATCGCGGCACGCGATACGTTCCTCGAAATATAATATCCGTCGCGACGCGCGACACGTACCTCGAAATATAGTATCCATCGGCGCGCGATGCGTCCCTCGAAATGGTACATCCTCTTTAATTTCTTATTCTTTCTCAATGCACATAACACTTGTCACAACCATGTCTCAGAACAATGCAAATGACATGTTCTCACAAATAATTAGGAGATGACCATTTTCACAACATTGCACAATTCACAACAACACAATCATGATACAACTTCAACAATGATTCAACAAGTCTTCCAAACAATTCTCAACACATCACACAAACAATTGATCACATTACTCCCAAACATATACCACAAGGAAATACACGAATTCCATACGCTTAACAAGGGTTTAGAAATCCACTTGCCTCAATCGATCAAGAATTCACTCAAGGACTTGAGCCTTCCCTTTTCGTTGAGCTTCCAAATCAATGCAATCTATTCAAGTTCATAGTCACAATAAGATTTCGAAACTAACAACATCCATATTACTATAGGTTTAGCCTAGACCCATATGATCACCCAAATCTATAATCAAGTTCCTAAGTTTTAAGCTTAGGGTTAAGTTTCAACTCTTTTCCAATATCATAATTCGAATGGTATTTATATGATACGATAGATCTAATAGTTAATTACCTATCTTAATATGCCAAAACTTAACTCATAATGTGATAATAATAAGAGATTAAGCCAAAGTACCAATCATCCACGGAAAGAACACCACCTCCGAACCTAAGAATACATCACTGTATCTCCAATTCAAATTCCTAATTGCTAACCACACATAGTGTAGCAATCATTACCTATCAACTTTTCATTAAAGTTAGTCACACAATTTTTCCAAGACCCACTTTGAACAACTACCAATTTCCATTCACCTTATCCTTCCATTTATGACAAATATTTTGTCTTTTCTCTTTTTCAATGTTTAGCAATACACATCAAATTATCTATAATCAAATCACCCAACCAATATATTAAAAATTGATTCATTATACGATAATAAAAATAAACTTACAATCGGTACCGTACAACTTAATCAACTTACAGTGACATACTGTATACACCATTCTTAATTCCTAATGATTAATTCAAAAAAAGAATCATTGCCCAATCATCACTCCATTAATACCAATCCATAATTGGTAAAGAATGAAGGGTAAAACAAAAGAATACACTGCACCTATCTAATCTACAAACTTACGAAGCAAATCATCCCTTTCCTACCTAATATAATATTATTTCCACACATATACATATATAGAAATTAATGAAGAGCATGCAGAGCACTTGACGCAGTACCTGAAGCAGATCGAGACTCGCGATGCCGAAACCCTTCGCCCTTTTCTTCTTTTCCTTTTTCAGTTATGACCAAAATATTAAGCCCCAAATAATTTAATTCATTTTAACCCATGGTCAAGTGGTATAGAGTCTTTAATAAATGATCACTTTAACCCACTAACTATCGATTAATTAACTTAAGTTAAATGAATAGTTCAAAATTTCCAAAAATGACCTTCCGGGTCATCACATTATCCACCACTAAAAATCATGTTCGTCCTCGAACATAAGGTGAAAGAAAGTACTTGAAGCTTCAAAAAGCCGAGGATATGGCACGCATGTCAGACTCTGTCTCCCAAGTTGCCTCTCCCATTGATCGGTGCTTCCATTGCACCTTCACTGAAGCAATCTCCTTGGTCCTAAGCTTTCGAACCTTCCTGTCCAATATAGCTATAGGTTCCTCCTCAAATGTCAAGTCTGGACCCAACTCCACTGAATCGAGTGAAAGCACATGTGACTCATCCGGAATATACTTCCGAAGTATAGAGAAATGGAAAACAGGATGAACTGCCGACAAACTAGGTGGCAAGGCCAACTTATAGGCCACCTCTCCCACTTGACTCAAAATCTCGAAAGGTCCAATAAATCTAGGGCTAAGCTTGCCCTTGTTGCCGAACCGTATCACACCCTTCATAGGTGACACTTTAAGCCAAACATGATCGCCCTCCATAAACACTAAGGCTCTAACTCTCCGGTCTGCATAACTCTTATGTCGACTCTGGGCTGTCAACAGTCTATACTGAATCATACAGACTTGCTCTGTAGCATTTCTAAGAAAGTCAGTATCCAAAGAGTCCATCTCTGCCAAATCAAACCAACCAATCGGAAACCTACATCGTCTGCCATACAACGCCTTAAATGGGGCCATCTGAATACTAGAGTGATAACTATTGTAGGCAAACTCTGCTAAGGGTAAATGACGATCCCATCTAGTACCAAAATCGATCACACATGCTCGGAGCATGTCCTCCAACACCTGAATCGTCCGCTCGGACTGACCATCTGTCTGAGGGTGAAAGGCTGTACTCATATCTAGCTGAGTACCCAAACTATGTTATAATGCCTTCCAGAAGTGAGAAGTAAATAGTGAACCTCGATCTAATATAATAGAAACAGGAACCCCATGTAGTCGCACAATCTGACTGATAGATAGCTCGGCTAACTTCTCTGCCGTATACTTCACCCGAACCGGAATGAAGTGGGCAGACTTGGTCAGCCTGTCAACAACAACCCAAATGGATTCATAACCACCCAATGTGGTAGGCAAACCCACAACAAAGTCCATAGTGATCCGCTCCCACTTCCAAGTAGGAATAGGCATCCTCTGAGATACACCCCCAGGACGCTGGTGCTCACACTTGACCTGTTGCCAAGTCAAACACCTAGAAACAAAGTCTGAAATATCTCTCTTCAACCCACACCACCAGTAATGCTGACTCAGATCATGATACATCTTCGCTGCTCCCGGATGGATAGAGTATCGGGAACAATGGGCCTCTTCAAGAAACAGTTTAGTCAACTCGCCCGTCTTGGGCACACAAATCCTGCCTCCGATCCTCAAGACACCTCCTTGGCTTCCCCTCTCAATACTCTATCTCGAATGAGACATAACTTCTCATCATCAAACTGGTGCACACAGATCTGCTCGACTAAAGAAGACCGAGCCTCAATAAAAACAATCATCCCATTACTCCCTCTGAGATATGCAACCGGATAAGTCTGTTAGCTAACATCTGAACATCTCTAGCCAATGGTCTCTCCTCAATACTAAGTGCTGCAAGACTCCCCATGCTAGGAGTCTTCCTACTCAAAGCATCGGCCACAACATTGGCCTTCCCCGAATGATATAGAATGGTCACATCATAGTCCTTTAGCAACTCAAGCCATCTACGCTGCCTTAAGTTCAGATCCCTCTGACTGACGATATACTGAAGACTCCGATGATTAGTGAAGATCTCGCAATGCACCCCATACAAATAATGACGCCATAACTTAAGTACAAATACCACAACCGCCAACTCTAAATCATGAGTAGGGTAGTTCTTCTCATGGGTCTTCAACTGCCTAGAAGCATAAGCAATCACCTTCCCTTTCTGCATCCATACACCACCCAAACCGACTCCTGAAGCATCACAATACACAGTAAAGTCTACGCCCTCCTCAGGTAGAGTCAACACAGGAGTCGAAGTTAACAAAGTCTTGAGCTTTTGAAAACTCTCCTTACACTCATCAGACCACTGAAAACCTACACCCTGTCGAGTCAATCTAGTCAATGAAGCTGCAATAGTAGAGAAACTCTGAACAAATCGTCGGTAATAACTTGCCAATCCCACAAAACTCCGAATCTTGGTAGGAGAAGTAAGCCGCATCTAGCCTCTAACTGCCTCAATCTTGGTCGGATCTACTCTAATACCCTCCTTGGACACCATGTGTCCTAAGAATGCCACAGAATTAAGCTAGAACTCACACTTTGAGAAATTGACATATAATTTCTCTTCCCTCAATCTCTGAAGTACAATCCTCAAGTGTCGGACATGGTCCTAAACCAAAATGTCATCGATGAAGACAATCACAAAAGAATCAAGATATGGTCGAAATACCCCGTTCATCAACTCCATAAATGTTGCAGGGGCATTAGTCAATCCAAAGGACATCACTAAGAACTCATAATGCCCATACTGAGTCCGAAAAGCTGTCTTAGGGATATCTGATGCCCTAATCTTCAACTGATGATATCCGGACCTCAAATCAATCTTAGAGAACAATGTTGCCCCCTGCTGATCAAATAAGTCATCAATACGCGGAAAAGGATACTTATTCTTCACTGTTACCTTGTTTAACTATTTGTAATCAATACACATCCTCATAGTCCCATCCTTTTTCTTCACAAACAACACAGGGGCACCCCAAGGTGAGACACTAGGGCGAATAAACCCCTTACTCAATAAATCCTGCAACAGATCCTTCAGCTCTTTCAACTCTTATAGAGCCATACGATAGGGAGAAATAGAAATGGGCTTAGTGCCCGGCTCCAAATCAATAGCAAAATCAATATCCCTATCGGGAGGAACACCTGGAAGATCAGAAGGGAATACATCGAGAAACTCCTGAACCACGGGAACAGAATCCATGGAAGGTGGTTCAACACTAGTGTACCGAATAAAAGCTAAGTAAGACAAACACCCTCTCTCCACCAATCTCTGAGCACGGATAAAGGAGAGGACCTTGCTAAGATAAGAGCCATTAGCGCCCTTCCACTCAACCCTTGGAACACCAGGCATTGCCAAAGTCACAGTTTTAGCATTACAGTCAAGGACAACATGATGAGGAAAAAGCCAATTCATACCCAAGATAACATCAAAGTCTACCATCCCTAGAATGATTAAATCTACCCAAGTGTCATACCCCGCTAGAGAAACAAGACAAGATCGATACACTCGATCCACCACTAAGGGCTCACCTACGAGTGTAGAAACACGAATCGGTACAGTTATGCTATCACATATCATATCAAATTCAGCAGCAAAATCGGTGGACACATAAGAAAATGTAGACCCTGGATCAAACAATACAGATGCAGATCGATGGCATACTGGGATGATACCTGTAATAACAGTATCAGAAGTCTCCGCTTTAGGTCTTCCCAGGAAATCATAACAGTGGCCCCCCGACCACTTCCAGCCTGGGTGGTAACTCTACCCTCACTCTGCTGAGCTGTAGTGCCACTATTAGAAGCTCTACCGCCTCTACCTGACTGAACTCTCCCTCGGCCTCTACCCTGTGGTACCGGTGGTCTAGCCTGAAATGAAGAATTAGGTTAGAACTCTCCACGACCCCTCTGGGAAGTACACTGTTGCATCAGGTGATCAGGATCTCCACAAGAAAAGCAAAATCTCTGACCCGAGAACTGCTGTGCGGACCTTGGAAACTCTCTATAATTGCCTCACCCCATAGGTCGCTGCTGTGAACCGTACGAGCCTTGACTTGTGCTATACGAACCTCGAGGTAGCTGACCACCCTCGGATGTCGGCATAGATGCATGAATGGGTCCCCGATGCTGAAAGGAACCACCCTCTCTGTGTGATCCCCTACCTCCAGATGAGGCACGATGAAATTGACCTGATGTATGGGTCCCTCTTAGGGTCCCCAAACTCCTCTCTCTCCATCAATTCTGCCTCTTTTGCGGCACTCACAATGTACTGGAAGGAAGCCCCCTCTCTAGATGCTCTAAACACAGCCGATCTGATAGAGAAAGTCAGCCCCCTCACGAATCTATGAATCCTCTCCGTCTCATCTGGAATAATAGCCAAAGCATGCCTAGACAACTGGCAAAAACGGGCCTCATACTCTGTAACTGATAAGTTGTCCTGTCTCAGATTCTCAAACCTTAAACGACTCTCCTCTCTCATGCTCCAAGGGATAAAACGGTCATGAAAGGCATTGGAAAACCTCTCCCAAGTCACTGGAGGAGATCCAACTGGGAAAGCCCCTAAATAAGTTCTCCACCATTCTTTTGCTGGCCCACGAAGCTGGAGTGTAGCATATCGATGTGACTCAGCTAATCCAACAACTTCTAGTAACTCTCGACATGTAGTCAGAAACTCATGAGCGTCCTCACTCTTCCCACCCTGAAACTGAGGTGGGTCCATTTTTTGAAATTTCTCATACCTACGCTGCTCATCCTCTGTCAGAACAACCAATGGTGCACCTTGACCCCTAACTGCTGGTGCAAGATCATTTTCAATCATAGGATCCTTTGGTGGCTGCCCCACCGCATCCTGAATAACTGGAGCTTCCTACTGCTCTTGGGTCTGTGCCCCGTCTCTAGTCTGAGAGTCTTGTGGTGTGGCGGTTGCATTACCACCCTGAGTAAAGCTCTCAAGCACACTTAACACCCTCAATAATGTATCCTGAAGCAAAGGTGTGACTGCAGGCTCTGGAGGAACCTAGTCCTCTCTGTCATCAATCTGAGGCTCTGGAGAGACCTCTCTAGCATGACCTCTCACTGGTGCTGCTCCACGGCCACGACCCCTGGCTAGTGTCGTTCCACGAGTACGACCTTTAGCTCGAGCTCTACCCCTACCCCTAGCTGGGGCCTCAACAACTTCCTCGGGAAGTGCCTCCCCTCTACCACTAGTAACAGTCGCTCTAGTCTTCGTCATCTGTCAAAATAGTATACAATAGCTCAGTACTAAAGAAGGTAATCACGCACGATGAGAAAGAATGAACAAAAGGAAGTTTCCTAATAGTCTTTATAGCCTCTCAGAGATAAGTACAGATGTCTCCGTACCGATCTTTGAGACTCTACGTAGACTTGACTTGTATACACGTGAGACCTATGAACCTGGGGCTCTGATACCATTTTGTCACGACCCAAAAATGGATGTGATGGCACTCGTCGTATCCCACCAAGACAAGTCAGCCTAAAACCCAATCATTTCTATAAAGTGAGGAAATAAAGCAAAGTTCAATAACAATTATTATTACGAAAACAAGTCAACTTAATTCAATCCCCAAAACATGGTTGTCACGTGCACAAGCCTCTAATGTAAAATACGCAAGTCTCAAATGTCGTTGTCTTTCAAGTAAAAACAAAATCATAAACAGGAGTAAGAAGGTTCGCTGAGATGACAAACAACTGCCTCTCAGATCTCCACAGAAAGCCTCAGAAACGAAGAGAATGGAAGGTATCATGAAGATTCGGGCTTGTAACCTACAAAAGATTGTAGAAGCAAGGGGTGAGTACCAAACCACACGGTACTCAACAAGCAAACCTCTAAACACAAGATAAGGGTACAGAATACGGGTACTCCTTACACCCCATCCTAACCTCCATAACTACAACCTGCATAAAACTAGCCCAACTTAACAATTCACAGTTTACAAAGCATACAGCTCAACAACAGCACTCTAACAGATTATATATTCTCAATAACAACTCAATATTCTGATACGCTCAAATTACACCTCCTTACAGAAGTATAAGCGGTCGTTATCAAGTAAAGAACCCAACTTGTAGGTTGGGGTTGATCCCACGAAGAAAATGATTTAGACTTTACTTTAACCAACAATTATATTCAATTAGTCAAATTACTTCCAGAAATAGGTAATTAAAGGGGGGGGGGGGTCTGTTTGTGTGAAACAAATAGTAATAATTTAATAAGTAATCAGTAATCAAAACTCAACTTTGGTTGTTATCAAGATAAGAGAAATAACTAGGGTATCCGTGTTCCCCAAAAGCTCATAACGCAGTAATCCTAGTAACAACAATCCTTTCCTAGTGTATTACATGCAAAGTGATAAGTTAGGTATCTCTAAATCCTTGGTCCGACATCTAGAGAATTTCACCCTGCACCTTGGTCCGGCTACTTGTGTATAATTTACTAACCCTTACATTTATCTCATATTAGACATCATAATCGATGTTTGACTTAGTTATTACTTCACACCAATCAACACTAGCCTATTAGATAGTATCACACTAAATCTATGTTGATAATTCTTTTCTTGTTGTTTACCTCCTTGGTCCGGCAAGTAGCAACAAGGCGAGTTCTAATGCGTGGACTCGTTAAAAAGACTTCTAAACGAAAGAATTATAAATGCATGCAAAACACTATTCAAGAATTGCTTATGTACTGTTCATACTTTGTTAATCGCTCATGGTTCCCACAACCCTAGTTGCGGGTTTAGTTACCCATATTAGCAAGAACACAATTCATAGTTTTAGATGAAGAAATCATGAACTTACGTCAAGAGAATAATAAACCCAGAAATTCAACTTAAATTGCAAAACCAAAATCTTCAAAACGCACTTAGGAAATCAATAATTGCTAGAGTTGCAAATTAATCTCCAAAACCACAAAGTAAAACTAGAATAATAATGTCTAACCCCCCAAAACGAGGTTTACATGCCCTATTTATAGAAAACAAATCCTAAATTAAAAGGGAAATAAATTAAGGAAAGTTTGTTCAGGCACGCGTCTTCATTCCACGAGACTGACTTACGGACCGTCGATGGATCTATGGTTCGTAAGTCCCTTCCGTCAGCCAGGACTTAGAAAATATTTTAGCTTCCAAAAATCAGCTTCTCTGAAGCAAACGACGGACTTACAGTACGGATCGTAGATCGATCTAAGGTCCGTCAATCCCCTCCGTAGCTTCACACTTAAAATCTTCAAAAATCAGGTACTGTAACCCTTGCAGTATCATTCTACGGATCAATCAGTACGGTCCATAGATCAATCTACGGATCGTTAATGGCCACCGTGGTTCCACACTTGGTCAGATTTCCCTGATTTGTCATCCATACCTTGCCTGCTGATCTACGACCATCACTCACGGACCGTCAATGGACCTACGATCCGTAGATCACCTCCGTGAATGCCCTTTTTCTGCATTTCTTTCATCTGTCTCTATACTTCTGCGCTTGAACATCTTTCCTGCAAAATACAATAAAAACACATAAAAACCAATACAAAAAGGCCTTAGACACACACAACTTGTAAGTTAAATGTATTAGAAATACCGTAAACTCATGGTATATCATATTCATCAATAACAAGTTTCACTGAAAGGCACTCACAAGATCAGCAACACACAAGATCAAGTTCATCAATAATAAAAATGTGCAATGCAATGAAATGCAATGTCAAGTATAGTGATACATGTCTGACCTAATGATACACACCCGCTGTCTCTCAGTCCGGGACCCATGGGGGACATATTTGTCCATGCATCCATCGCGGCACGCGATACGTTCTTCGAAATATAATATTCGTCGCGGCGTGCGACACGTCCCTCAAAATATAGTATCCATCGCGGCGCGCGATACGTCCTTCGAAATGGTACATCCTCTTTAATTTCTTATTCTTTCTCAATGCACATAACACTTGTCACAACCATGTCTCAGAACAATGTAAATGACATGTTCACACAAATAATTAGGAGATGACCATTTTCATAACATTGCACAATTCACAACAACACAACCATGATACAACTTCAATAATGATTTAACAAGTCTTTCAAACAATTCTCAACACATCACACAAACAGTTGATCACATTACTCCCAAATATATACCACAAGGAAATACATGAATTCCATACACTTAACAAGGGTTTAGAAATCCACTTGCCTCAATCAATCAAGAATTCACTCCAAGACTTGAACCTTCCCTTTTCGTTGAGCTTCCAAAATCAATGCAATCTATTCAAGTACATAGTCACAATAAGATTTTGAAACTAACAACATCCATATTCCCCTCTCCTTAGTGTGTCGAATTGCTTCAATATATGTGCATCTTTACTTTTCCAAGTATTCGTATGAGAAAAGGGTAATTTCAGCAGTAGCTTTGTGATTCCTCCTGTCAATCAAATGAGGTCCATTGTGTCATTTGAGCTCTTATGTAATTCATTGGTGTTACATTTCCATCTTGTGTTATTGTTACTGCCCTAAGTGCATATTCACATGTTTCCTACTACTGATCCACAGTTCTGATGCTCAAAAATAATTATGACCACCAAAATAACAATCTCAAAGATTAAAGAAACTATATGAAGCGGTATATGTGTAAGGGTGGCAGCCCAGGGGTAAAAGCCTAGCATGGGTCGATCCCAATTTGTGTATAAGGGTGGCAGTCTAGGGGCGAAAGCCTAGCATGGGTCGATCCCAAATTTATATATTTGAGGACAACATCTCAGGGGTTAAAATGCCTAGCATGGGTCATCCTCTTTTACCACTGATCAGTTGGTTATTTGTATCACATGCTTTACAGAGATCGCAATGTAAAGAAAATTACAGAAAAGAATATAATGTACATGATCCCACAACAGCAACAAGGGTGGTCTTTAATCTAATCTATGTATTTACATATTGATACTTGATTTCAATTGAGCTCTTGTTTACATATGTTATTGCCTTACATATTCAGTACATTCTTCGTACTGACGTCCCTCTCGGGGGACGCTGCATTTCATGCTGAAGCCGCAGGTACTCCAGCTAGTAGACTAATGTATAAAGTGTGGTTGTGTCTTGTCTCTTAACAATTGTGGCCTCAATGGCCAAGTGTTGTACATAAGTTTTGGGCCTGTCTATGTCGGTCTTTTATCACTACAGTGCATATAAGCTTGTCATAACTTCATAGTTATCATAGTTAAATGTATGGTAAGTGCATGTTGGAAGTTGGTTCTCCGGGCCATTTAGACATCGGGTGCCTGTCCGTCTTAATCAGATCTGAGGCGTGACACAAACAACCACCAGTTAAGAGAATAAAATCACCCAGCAAAGGACCTCACAAGGGAAGAAAGCATTCAAACATGATCGACAATCTTATTAGCTTCCTAATAGTACAGCCTTACAATAACCATTTAAATGACTATACTTACATCAATATGAATATATGCTTACTTACTTGGTTAGAAAAATAATCCAGTGGCCATTCAGTTGAAACTGTTGATGATGTATGCATGATATGTGACTGTTGAGCAGCGAAAACTATATGCAGGTCACACCACAACTGAAAAGAGAGATAAGTGAGTAGGAATAACTATGAGCTAGTTTAGTTGTTTGTTTTTTAATATTTACAAGTGTTATCAAGAAGAAATTATTCTATTCGATCAAAAATTATTTAGTTCGACCTAGTCGATAGGGTGCTTAATATATTGAACTTCTCAAATTGGAATAAGATTGGAATACTAAAGTTACAGTGGACTATAGCAAAGAAGAAAAACAAGTTAAGGATTCATAACTTTTACTTCAAAGATAACTCTATAGATAATGTCCCTACACCTAAACAATCTGGTTGGGTGGTTAAAAAAGTTTTGAATGCAAGATCCTTATTAGCTAGTGAAACTCTCTGTTGAGTTTAACTGGACAGATTCATAGGGTGTGGTGGGTTCATAAAGTGTGCTTATAAATAATTTTTTCCACAATATCCTATAACTACATGGAAGAAATTCACTATGGAAACGAAAATTTGGTAAACATCAGCTAATCCTCTAGGTGCTACAAAGAAGACTAACAACAGTTGACACATTAACAATATGGGGTATTTAAGTTGAGCTTTGCAAAATGTCAAAACTATAAAAAAGTACTATAAATTATAATTTTCTCATACAACAATAAGTAATTATCAAAATACAGGACTTTTTAAAAGCATTGTTGAACTTAAGTGTGGCATAATTAAAGTGTATTATTGTTCCCTACAGAATACAAATACCTTGATCGAGAATCAAAAGGAGAAACAGTCTCGCGACTTTTCCCCTCAATAAGCATCATGTGCGATAATAAAGGCATGCCTATTAGAATGGGTAACATTAAACATATTAATTAATAGAAGATGCTTTACATCATTAGTTCCTTTCCGTTTCTTTTGTGAAAGATTTTCTAAGTCATTTACAACATCATCAACCATTTGAATCACGAGGTCGAGTCTTCTTCACTACATCTCAATCTTTTTGGGAATTATCATTAGCATAAATCACTTGAAATGCTTGATCCACTACAATAAAAGGCTCATTTGTTTTTAAAAATCTACTTGAATTCACACTTACAAACGCATATATACTCATCTCTTTTAACTTTCCTTTCTCTGTTTTGAAAAGCTATAACATTTCTATTGAGAGTTGACTTAAATTTGTGATTTGCCAAAATCTACCATTAAAATACAGTACAACAAAAGTGACAGAGAATCTCATTTACACTCACAAAACCTATAAGATATTCTACTTAATATATATACTCTGGTAAATTTTTATTAGTTTGTTCCAACTTTAATAATAGTAAGAGCAGATGTAGTAAATTGAAGAGGAAAGAACATATACTGTTTGAGGTTGAAAAGAAACGACAAATTTGAACTAGTTGCAAACCAATTTGCTAATTGAATATAGTAGATTACAAAAACTAAGGTTTCAACAACAATGACAAGAACATAGCAGTGTGATTTCACATATTGTACATTTTTTTTTAAAAAATGACTACTCCTTCAACTAGGACTCCCAAATCAATAATATTGAAATAATTGCACAAATAAATTACCAACAGATTGTGCAAGAGAAGAAGATTAAGAGTTACTTTAGCAAAGTAAATAGTAAAGAAAATTTAGAAAAGAAAAAGATAAACTCGCAGAAGAGGAGGCATACCCAAGATTGGGAGTAGATGAAAATAGATTTGGGCGAACTGATGTGCTTTCTCTGTTTTGGGCGAACTGCTGTGCTTTCTCTATTTTGGACAAGCTGCCTCGTTGAGCTACAAACTCCATTCTTTGCTGAGTGTTGGCTGAGAAAAGCGATTTGCAGAAGAGCTGCTGCTAGGGCACAATATAAAACCGAGATAGTATGTATTGAAAAATAAAGAGTTTTTGTTTTATTTTTTAAGAATATTAATTCTTACTTTTGGTGGCTGATGAGGTTTAATGAAAATATATCTTTTAACTTTATTTTAAAAACTTTTTAATGTATGTTTGAGCGCACTTTTCTCCCGCTACCACTCTCAAGTTTTAATTTGGGACCAGATACTAATTTATTTAAAGACTAGATTTAGTACCTTCACAATAAAATATAGAATTAGGGACTAGAATATAATCTCGTCTCTATATATGTACTTTCAAGGACGAGATTATTAGCTAGTCTCTAAATGTTGGTCTTAAATAAAGCTTTTTCTTGTAGTGGTTCTCTCTCTAAAAACTCAAAGTATTTTTCTATTCAGAACTCTACTTCACTCTTTCTCTAATTTCTCTCTCCTTTGGATATTTATAATTTCCCAAAATTAGGCCCAAAACCTAATACGCGGCCCTTTGGTGACATTAGTCGGGCTTGCTGAGCTCGTTTAAAGAATCACCTTTTTCTCCTCATCCCGTCTTTTCATGCTCAGTCCTTTCACATTGGTGAATCGCCGAGTACTACCTCTAATTGACTTTCAAGCATTCGTTCTTTCTTTTTACACCATCATTTTCGGTGATGTGAAGCAAGTATGCATTTCTCACTTGGCGCATCGCCTTATCTAATGGAGTTTGCCGACCTAGCGCGATAAACACAGGTGTTATGCACTGTCATTTTGGGTGAGGTCGTGCTCATTAGGCGATCCACCCTTCTCGTTTGGCGATCAACAATGTATAGTTTGCACATCTTTTTACATTTTTGTCATTCTTTCAAACATCACTCCTTGCCTTGTCTATTTTCCTTCATAGCTGCAAATCATCAATATTACATCACAATAGGAAAAAATTAGGCATTGAAGACACTATATATTGAGCTAAATAGACCTCATCAACTATCCCAACTTAAAATTTTGCTTTTCCTCAAGTAAATCAAGAACACAATTAGCTCAATAATGGTGTCTACAATAGTACTCAATGCGAGCTAATATGCAAGTTCCATATCAAAACTACTCTCAACAATATGCTACACCCAATCATGATAAAAAAAAGCTTCAGATGATGACTAGCCGGTCTCAACACAAGCTCAATCTTACTTTAGATTCTCGTCTAATACAAGAACATGTTTCAATAAATGCATTCAAATGCCCTAACATCAAGAATGATTCCATGCTCTCATAAACCAAATCAACAAAGGTATAAGAATTTAATGTAACTCTCACTCTCACAAAAGAAAAATATATGTAAGCTTTGTCTCGTAGGTTTGGTTATTTTTTCTAATTACCACATAACCTTGCTCATGCAAGATCTCAATGGTCTTTTAGGCTTGTAATGGGGCTGAGGGTTGAGGTATGGTCAATTTGACTTGGTGACTTTAACTTTTCAAAGCATTGTTACAATCCTCTTCACCTATTCTTAACTTTTCATTCATTTTCATTTAAGAACTCAAACTTTAATTTTTCACCTCAATTTCTTTGGGATCCTCTTTATTTCATTTACTTCTCTTTTTCATTTTCATTTTTTAAAAGCATTGTCATCCCAATGACTTTTTTATTAGGAGGGGTTCCTTCTTTTTGTAACAAACTCTAAAGTTGAGTCTTATTTCATCTTTCTTTGCCATTTACTTAGCTTTTATTCCTCCCTTTCCACACCCCAACTTAGGATTTTGTCCTAAGTTAACTATTCAAACATAACAATGCTTCAAAAAAGATTTTCAGTGAGAAGGTAAGGACAATTTGGTTAAGAGGCATTCTTTTGGTTTTGCCATAAAATGTGTTAAGCTTAAATGATGCCAACATGAATGCACATCCTCACAAGGTAGTCAAAAGAGATTATGGACATTTGGGTTCTCTCTTTGAATTTTTTCCCAAGATCATGTCTCACATTCACCAAGATTCAAACAATTGGACTAACAAGGCAAATTCTAGGACTCCACATACATGCTTTCAAAAAGACCTCACCACACATAGCACTTCAAAATATACTCATTTAGCACATCCCGAAAAGATCAAAAGTGTACTTACGATTTTCATTGCAAGGCTCACAACAAAACATATCTAGTCAACAAAAGATTCAATGAGATCGCTCAAAAAGTGCAACCACATAAATTTCATTCTCGCAACACCAACACTCTACGCCATGCTCATCATGAGTACTATTTAAGACATCGATATTGAATACAATCGATCCTCAAATTGTGATAAATGAAAACTTCAAGCATTTCATGATTTTCAAAACACTTTGGGGATTGCAACATGGTTTGCAGAAATAAGAGAGAACGAAATAGATACAAGAGACACACTTCATCCAAAAGAACACTATATAACAAAATACAATAAAAAAGGGAATAAAGGTAAAGTACTACAATTATCCAAAACTCAAAATAATAAAATACAATAAAAAAGGGAATATTGGTTCAAAGGCCCTCACCCCACAAAAAAATAAATAAACGAGTGTCCTCAATGCGATAAGAAGAAAAGTACGGGAGGTAAGGGTCCCCGTAAGGATATGCCTATAGAACACTTTCATCCGGAGTCTCTAATGGGGAAGACTCAAGAGGGGCATCAATGCCCGTCAAAAGGATCAACGCACACAGTAGGGAAGACTCAACTAGGGCATGTATGCCCGTCTCAACAATCAGAGGAATGGGGGAGTCTGAAGTGACTCCACTAGTGCCAACCGCTGAAGTCTTTCGAAGGGATCGCTCTAGGGTCGCTTGAAGAATGACCTTCTTGGTCTCTTAAATCTAGTCAAGGTCTGAGCAATCCTATGCTCCTCACTCCTCAACTCCTCCTCGTCTATCTCCTCTGCCAATGCATCCTCAGCCCCTCAACATCATCATCATCATAAACAACACTCGCAGGTGTCTCATGTTGCTCACTTGGAAGAGACTCAGTACTAGGCATCTCTGGCATAGAGGTAGGTGCATTTAGTAGGGGAACCTCTCCCCATAACATGGAAATATCAGTGGACTCAACTAGGTCACCTCCGCTCGCACTTTGGCATGCAAGTTTCTCATGGTGTCTAGTGCACCAGAACTACCCTTGACCTTTTCCTAGGCCTCAAGTCTAGCAGTGAGGTTATACAGCCTGACACCATGGCCCTCGACCAACCCCTCACATCATCTGAGGCTTTCTTAATATCCCGATCAATGATCTTAGGCATGTCTATCTCAACCCGGGCAACTGCAATATGTGTCGATCGGGAAAGGCTAACCATATGATAAATCATCACCTGGGTCAATGAGGGAGGGGTGATAGGAGTGAGGGAAGGTCTCACAACAACAACAGAAGATACATTAGTACTAGAAACAACAGGAGTAGAAGGCACAGTAGAAGAAATATATGTCTGCTCCACAAAAGGAGCAAGAGTGCTAGCCTCAACTGCTAGTGTGGTGGGATCAACCATGGGAATCGTGTCTGGTGGTGATGGCTTCGTCTGAGCTGCATCATCTCGCATACACTCAACCTCAATTCATCAGATATCACTGGAGGAGGTTGGTGTGATCGTCACATCTGTATATTCTCTAAATGGGATTTCTTCCATCTCACACAACTGTGTAATAAGTATCCAAAATGGGAGAGAGGTCTACTCCTTCCTAGCCCTCGATAACGCTCAAATCACCCTCCAAAACCAATTAAAAGAGAGCGATCATAGTTAGTAAAAACCCAACAAAGATTCGAGGTCGAATCCCACATGTAATAGTATATCATAGAGAGTTCCTTTTCAAGAAATTTGGACTTTCAATTATCTCATTTGCAATAGTAAGAAAAATTGGGTGGATTGTAGCACTAACTTAATATAAAGATTTGTTTGTCAATTCTCGTAATTAAACTAAAGTATCAAAGAAATCAAGAGTTAACAAGCAATATAGGGGTGCGAGGATTGGAAATCAATGTCACATAGGGGTGATTCTGCTGCTCTATAATGATGAACATTCATGAATAGGGTAAGTCATCTTCATTGACACTAATCATCTTTTGATCTAAAATCATCTATGTATAGAATCTCCTTTTGGTCTCATCTAATAATAATCTTAAACAACTCAAAACCTTACTCTATTATCTCTTTCATGATTAGGGAAATTAGATCCAACCCATAACCTCTCTCTCAAGCAAGCTACATACATCAAACCTAAATTGCTAGTATTGAAATAATTACCCACTCCAATCAATCTCTTTCGAGCAACAATCGAAGATCGGGAGTAGGAATTAAGTTTGCAACCTTAAGCGTTGATAATTAGACCAAATACATGCATGAAAAACAACAAAACAGAGCATAGCACAATACCCACCACATTAAATCAAAACCCAACCCCATTTGAGCACCTTTAGATCTTGGTGTTTTAGCCACCCATCACAAAAAGTAAGCAAATTATACCTTCCATGAAAGCAGTCATGGGTAACATGAAATCAATCAATTAAGAGTAAACACATTCAATCTTCAATTAATCAAATTCAGATTCCAAATTGTAAAACCCTAAAATCTAGAAAAGTGTTCTTCAAAGGTGAAGTGTCCTTAGACTCTCACTACTCAAAAGCTCTCAAAACTCCTAGAAAATCTACTAAAAAGACTTCTTTCCAAAAACTCTCCTAAAAATTATATTCTTTGGGCTATATATACTTTCCAAAATTTGGCCCAAAAATCCACCATGCGACTGACTCGGCGATATTAGTCGGGTCCATTAAACCTACTCGGTGAATCCCCTTCACTCCTCAACTCACCTTATAATGCTCTAGGCTTCAGGTATTTGAACCTCAGTTGGCGAACTCAATTAGTCAGCCTTTCACGTTTGGCGAATCGCCGAATTCCACCTTGGTTCGCCTTTTAAGCATTTAATTTTTGCACTGCTTATTATGGGCGATGTGCATCACGACTATCGTTCTCACTTGGTACATTGTCTTCTTTATTGGAGTCCACCAACCTTCTTTAGTAGGTAAAAGTGCTATGCACTGTCAATTTGGGTGAGGTCGTACTCAGTTGGCGATCCACCCTTCATGTTAGGCGATCATTAATGTTCGCTTTGCACTTCTTTTTGTATTTTTGGCCATTCTTTCAAAGATCAGTCCTTGGCTTCATTGCTGCAAATCATCAATATTCAATTAGAAAATGATAAATTTAGGCATCGAGGAAACTAATTATTGAGCTAAATGAACCACAAATAAGTGAAAATATATCACTTATCAACACCCCAACTTAAAATTTTGCTTGTCCTCAAATAAATAAATAACACAAAAAGCTCAATAAGGGTGTCTTAAATGAGTACTCAATGAGAGCTAACATGCAAGCGACATAGCAAGACTACTCTAAATATCATGTTACCATCAATCATGATCAAAAAGTTTCAAATGACTAGCTATTCTTAACACAAGCTCAAGCTTACCTTAACTTCTTGTCTAATGCAAGAACATGTTTCAACAAATGCATTCAATTGCCCTCACATCAAGAACGATTCAATGCTCTCATGAAGAAAATCAACAAAGGTAATATGAATCAATGCAACTCTCACTCTCTTAAAAGAGAAACATATGCAAGCTTTGTCCCATATTTTTCAATCATCAAACTACCTACTTCATGCAAGATCTCAAGGGTCTTTTAAGATTGTAAGGGGATAAGGATTAAGGTGTGGTAAGTTTTGATTGGTGACTTATACCTTTTCAAAGCATTGTTGCAATCATCATCACCTCTTCTCAAGTTCCTTTTATTCTTTTCTATTTGATAACTCAAACCTTGACGTGTCACTCAATTTATTTGGAATTGCCCTTTTATTGCCTTTACTTCTCTTTTTCATTTTTTGTTTTTCCAAGCTATTTCCATCACAATGATATATATGTATATATATATATATATATATATATTTCTCTTTCATTCATCCTTCCCTTCCACACCCCAATTTAGGATTTTAGCCTAAGTTCGCTAATGCAACAATACAATGCTTCAAAAAAGATTTTTGGTGAGAAGGTAGGGGTAATTCTATTCAAGAGGCTTCTTTTGGTTATCAACAAATACGTTAGGCTCAAATGGTTTCAAAATAGATTCACACCCTCACAAGGTAGTCACAAAGGCTTTATGGAAAATTTGGTTCCCTCATTAAATTATTGCCCAAGATCATGTCTCACATTCACCAAGATTCACACAATTGAAATAACAAGGCAAATTCTAGGACTCTACATGCATGCTTTTGAGTAAGATCTCACCACACATGGCACTTTGAAATACACTCATTCAGCACATCCTAAAGAGATCAAAAGTGTATGTGCGCTGTTCATTGCAAGGCTCACATCTAAACACAACTAGTCAACAGAATATTCAAAAAGATCGCTCAAAGGTGTAACCACATCGATTTCATTCTCGCAACACCATCGCAATACAACATGCTCATCATGAGTACTATTCAATACATCGATATTGAACACGATCGATCCTCAAATTTTTATCAATGAAAACTTTTAGCATTTCATGATTTAAACTCATGGGGGGTTGCAATGTCAAGGGAGAACGAAATAGAAATAGAGAATCAAGCTTTAACACAAAGAGTACTCTAATATAAACACAAAGTACTACTACAACTGTTCAAAACTTAAAAATAACATAATTACAAGCAAAAGGGGAATATTGGCACGAAGGCCGTCACCCCGCCAGAAAAATATAAATGAAGTGTCCTCAATAAAAATCAAAATATAAGTAATGGAACACTGAGATAAAGGGTCACTCGAAAGGATATACCTGTTGAACAGTCTCATCTAGAGAGTCTCGGGTGGTGAAGCCTCAAGAGGGGCATTGATGCACGACAAAAGGAACACTGGAGGTGGTATGGAAGGCTCAACTGGGGCATCTGTTCCCGGTGCAGTAGTAGGAGGGATGGGAGAGTCTGAAGTGGCTCCACTAGACCGAAACTCTGAAGTCTCTCGAAGAGATCTCTCTAGAGTTGCATGAAGAATGACCTCCTTGGTCTTCTGGAGCTTTGTCAGTGTCTCAACAATCCCCTGATTATCAGCCCACAACTCTTCCTCATCAGTCTCCTCAGCCAACTTCTCCTCAACCCTCTCACTCTTATCCTCATCAAGAGTCTCATTACGCACAACAACCTCATGCTCAAAAACCAGTACATCTGGGAGGGGAAACCCTCCCCAAAGCATAGAGATGTATGTCAACTTTAACTGGACCACCTCTGGTCGTATGTTAGAAATCTTATCCCTCATAATGTCTAGTGTACCAGAGCTACCCTTGGTTTTCTCTTAAGCCTCAATCCTAGTGCAAAATTATCCTTCCTCAAAGTATGGCTCTCAATAGCCCCCCTCACACTGGACCACCCGCTCATTTAAAGGAGCCAAGGCCTTCTTAATGGTATATTTGATGAGCTTGGGCATGTTTGTCTCAACTCGGGCAGCTCAAACATTTGCTGACCAGGCAAGGCTTCCCGTGTGGTAGATCATGGCTTGAATCAAATGGTGACGAGCAATAGGAGAGGGGGAAGGCCTCACAACAGTCGTAACAACAATAAAATAAGGACTAGTAGTAGAGGAAGGTGTGGACATACCTACCTACTCTATAGAAGAAACATGTGTGCTAGTCTCTTATGCCAAGGTAGTGGGATCAACCACAAACGCAAAATCATGTGGTGGCAGCTTCTTCCAAAATTCATCGTCCCATAAATACTCAACCTCGATTCTCCAAATGTCATTAAAGAAGACCAATGTGATCCTAACATCTGTTTTCTCCTGAAAGGGAACTCCTGCTCTCTCGCACAACTAAGTAATGAGCGTCGATAAGGGAACAAAGGTCTGCTCTTGACTATCCTGGAGTAATATATCCTCCACAATTAAGTCACCAACATCGATCTTCTCTGTCTCAAATAGAACCCATTAACACTGACTTTGGATGTCGGAGTATAGATTTCTTTTGGGATAGATCACGTTGTTGCTAATAAACCCAAACAGTATCTTGCCACAATGTTCAGGTCTTTCTTCTCTATTTTAGCATCTTCGACCATCTAAGAAAGGGTAGACTCACCAAATATATGAGGGGTCAACCACCCCTTTAATGCATTTAAAGTCTTCGTTATCAGGGTCTTATACTCATCAACCTAATTATCCTGGGTGCACAGTACTACATTAATTTAAGTGGCATGGCACTAAACCATATTACCCCGCACTTCGACTTCATCCACTATTTTCCAAACATTACCTTTCCTATTCTTCGGCAACACCTTGACATAGGCATCATAAAACCTTTGTACCCACTTTGACACATAGGTTCGTACACTGCTCTAACTTGTGGATTTTGATAGCCGCCCACATGGCTGGATACTCACTCATGACTCCATTCCGTCAGTCGAGAGTTATCGCTCCTCTAAAATTGTCAGTTCCCCTTTTTCCACTAAGCCTATTCAAAGCCCTTGTATCTATTATAGGGAGAACGTGAGAATCAAGATTAGCATCTTACGGAGGTGACACAAATTTTGAGCGAATATTCACCTACTTAGTGGTGATGTGCTTTCGTACTATCTTGCCCCAACTAGTAGGGGTCTGAGGGTTTGTTTGTTGGGTACAATGCCTGTTTAGTTGAAGAGAAGACTCTCTTTCTAATTCATTCTCGAAGTAAACCACCTAATGCCCTTTGTTCTTGCCATTGTCTACAAAGCGCACTTTCAAACCAACGATTTGTGAAGGTTAATTGAAATTGAATGCACATAATCATAATTGAAAAAAACTCTTGAGGCTCGCTTGACGAGAAGGTAGATCACCAAATAGGATCGGCGAACTCTAGTAAGCTCTCCGAATTGGACAACAATAAATTACTTAGGTCTCAGGCATAAAAGATCAAATCAATACCAACTCAGTGATTCACTGAGTTGGTTTCGACGGGTTACAACAAGTCAGTCAAAACTAACACTACAAAAGGAAAGATCATAAGCAATGTCCTCTCCCACTCGGCGATTCTCCATAGGGGTTCGGCGGACTAAGACAAGTCCCCTGAATGGGACAGTGCTGAAGGTGATGCATATGTGTAACGACCCAAAAAAAATGAACTAGTGAAACTAGAGCCTCACATGTGAGTTTGGAGTTGAGAACTTGATGAAATGATGAGAAATGACAGTGACGTCCGGAAACTAGTCGTTTGAACTAGTAAGTTGTAAGGGTCTTGTCGTTGAAGTTTGGAGTGTTGTTTAAGGGCTTAAGGGGTTGATTAGCTAGTTGATTAATCACCTTTATAAGCTAGCAAGACCTTAAGCTAGGTCATGAAATCATTTAGAACCGAGACCCTCAAAACAGTCCCCTAAAAACAGTTTTTAGTTTTAAGTTAGGAGTGAGGGTCAACTTTAAATGGTCATATCTTTTAGCTCAAAATGAATTAGGTGGACCATTACCTATCCAATTAAAGGTATCTGAGTCCTCTTTCCAACGCCACCGAGTTTGCCCTTTTCCGATCTCGGAGTAAAAAGTTATGCCCAAAATAGTGAAGCACTGTCAGCAAGGACGAGCTTAGACGGGTTTAGTGGAAACTTTTAAGTGGGTCCTTATTTCTTTTCCTAAGTTGAGCCCCTTTTATTATATGCCTTTCCTAGCAATTATAAAACCCTTCTAGACCAAATTCTTCCATTTTAAGTCACTCCAATTAGAATTAAAAAGAACTCACCTCCTCTCAAATACTTTTCTCTCTACAATCCTCCATTTTAAGAAGGTCAAGAACTTGGAGCTAGGGCTTGGATTGAAGGTGGTTTCTTCATCAATTTTCTTGGGGAATCTTAACAAAGGTATGGTGACCCTTGATCCTTGATTATCTTTCCTTCAAGGAGTCCATTCAAAAGGGTTTCAAAAGTCTTCAAAGAACAAAACTTCTATTTTCTATTCTAGGTATGGGTTCATGGGTAAAATGTTTTCAAAGTCATTATATTGGTGAATTGAAGTTCTATTTATGATTTTAAGATGATTTTTATATGAAACTTCTTCAAGAACCCATGTTTTCATTAAAAGCCTAGAATTTGCTAATGAAGTGGGTTTAATGCCTATGATTTAATGTTGATGAAATTGTGTTTAGATTGGATTGTATTGTTGATTTATATGGTTTTCTATACCTATTTATGATGAATTGTTGGTATATGGATAATTGAGGATTGTGGCCTTATGGGCAAGTTATGGAAGAATTCTCTTGTGGTAAGAAAAATGGTTGGGACTTGAGTGTTGTTGATTATGGCTTTGGAGGATGGTAAGTTGGCTTAATCTCATATTATGGATAAAAAAATTGTTCTTGCTTGGTTTGATCCACTTATGGTGGAGGTGTTTAATTATGGAATGTATTGTGACCATGGCCTTGAAGGCATAGTATGAGAAATATAAGTGTTACATGACATTTTTATGAATGGACATTTAATGGAGCTAATGTGATCATGTTATGAACGTAAATGTGTTATTATTGAAAGGATTTTTCTCAATTTGACACTCATGAATGTTGATGATAGAATATGAAGGATTCTCCAATTTATTGCATATCTCGAATTGGTAGAGCTTGTGCATCATTTTCTTGTTTAAATGATTATATTATTGGTTGTTGAATCCTCGGATCGGTAGGCTAGTAGCACCCTTCCACTCATGATAATAATGAACCTTGGAATCGGTAGGCTTATCGCACCCTTCCATTAATGATAGTAATGAACCTTGGAGTCGGTAGGCCTATGGCACCTTTCCATGAAGGTTAATGATGAGACTTGAACCGGTAGGCCCATGGCACCCTTTCAAGAGGAGTTAATGAGCTTTCCTAAATGAACCTTGAAACGGTAGGCTTAAAGCACCCTTTCACGTGTTAATGAATGTAATTTGGAGTTGGTAGGCCAATGGCACCTCTCATATGTGATAATGTCAAGGTAACGAACTATTCTATGGGAATGTAGGCTAAGCACCGAGTGGATTTGGTTAGATGGAAACTCCCCCAATGGTTAGGCATGAGTTTCAATGATCGTCTACCTTATCCCATAAACTATGTGCCCGCATAGGTAGCTAGTGGATCCATTAAGCTATATATACCGGTCTTCCTTAGGCAAGTAGACCACCTCTTTACGGTGTGGGGACTTATGACACCGGATTCCATGACAAGCTCTCATGGTCTATGTCGGTTAAATGCTTACTTCCCATCATGTGAGATTTCATTATGGTTTCTTGATAGGCTCTACAAAGTGTAGGTAGTAGTATGGGATGCTACCTATACATTGCACGAGTAGGCTTGGAGAGGGTCATAGTGAGTTTCTCTAAATCCTAATGTATGTGACACAATTGTGGCCTAAATAAGGTTATTAAAGAATGTTGGCTCTCAAATGCTTAATATGAGATGCATGCTATACTTGGGTTATATTATGAGTTATTTTCCCTTGTCATGTCTTAATTAATGATATACCTCTTATGTATGAATATTGTGCAAAGGTGAAAGAAAGGAATGATAAGTTACTTTAAGTGACCTAAATGTGGTGCCTTAGTATGGATGGTGGTATGGGACGCCATCCATACATTGCACGAGGTATAGCATAAGGGTTGCTTGAGGTGAAGGTCCAAGGTAAAGGTTTTCATGTTGATATTGTTTAAAGGTGATATTATGACTTACTTGATGTTTATGCTTGTCTTGTATGTCTTTTATGCAACTGTTCATGATACTTCAAAAAGTGGCATAATGCATGGTTTCTAGCCAAAATGTCCCTTTTAAAGCATGTTTTGCATGGTCATCATACTTAGTACTTAATTGTGCTAATTCCATATTTCTCTATTTTCTACTAATGTAGGTTCCGGAAAGTGAGCGTGTTCTATAGTAAGCTTGGAACTTGAAGTTCTTCCAAGATCATGTGGTATGTCCTCATATGTCGAGGACAAGACTTTTCTATTCTAATTTTATGATAAGGTTCTTGTAATAGACTTAATAGACTTCTTTTGATTGTAAAGGGCCGTGTCCCTACTTATGTTTTGTGATTGTGTCTAAGATAGCCATGTGAGACTTAGACTTCCGCTGTGTGTTTTTAAAGTTGTTTTAATGAAGCTTGAATGTAAATAAGTTTTTATTTCCGCACTATTATCATTATTGAATGCAATGAATGACTATGTGGCTTGTATAAGACCCCTTCGGGGTCGAATACGCCTTGTTACGACTTGGGGGTGCTCCCGGGTCGTGACAATATGCTAAGGAAGGCGAGCTAGGTTTTACTCAGTGATTTGCCTAACTTCCTTGGTGAGCTAAGATTAGCTTGCCGAACAGGAAATATTTAGCCCCGTGCCTAATTCTCTCAGATAATTCAACACACACAATAAATACTAGTACCTTCCAACATAACAATCCAGCTATATGATTTTCTACCCTTGGGGACTCAGATTTATCCCATAAACCACTAAGCATTTCAATAATTCATGATTTTTCATTTAGAAAGTAGTCAACCTGTCTATTTATAACACCTAAGATTTGGAAAAGAAGGAAAATATAGTTTTGGGCTGGTGTCTGTGTTTATAGGTGCCATCTACGAACCGTTGAAGCTTCTACGAGTTATAGATGACAGTCATAGGAAGCAGGAAAATATTTTTTTCAAAGCAAGTCCCAACACCCTTTTTACGGTTCAGTAGGACGGCCCATAATTCCATGTACGAGTCATAGATAGGTCTCGTAGGTGACCCTAGATTTAGTGAAATTTTAAAGCTTAAAGTTGATTCTTACAAATGGCACGTACAAACCACTAGATGACCAATGAACCGTACGTGGGATCCGTCAAAGAGGGGTGAATTTTAGGATCCCAATAATATCTCTATGTGTGATTAGTATGGTCCGAAGAAGAAGCTACGGACCATCAGTCCAACCCGTAGGATCAAGTCAATAATTATTTTAAGGGTTTTTTTGGTCTTTTTCCTAGTTGATTAATTCCTAAAATGGGTCGTTTTGATCCTAATCCTAGACCATATATGCGTCTTTTAAGCCTAAAAGTTAACTATTCTAAATCATTCTTCAAATTCCCCCAAATTCCTCCAAGTTCTTCCCCAAAAATAATTTCTCTGTCTAAAGCTTAAAGAATAGTCTAGGGTTTCAAGATAAAGTTTCCAAATTCACCATTGATTGTGGGTTTTTGACATCAAGGAAAGATAGTATTCACCTATGGAGTCCTTTCCTCCATAGGTTTCCTAAAATCTCCAATTTTACATGTTAGAATTCTCCAATTGAAGTTAGGGTTTTACTCAATCTAATGAGTTCTTTTAAATTATGATTCAATTGATTTTATTCTATATTTTTATACATAAATTGAAGTAATTACATGTTTTAGTTGAATTTACCTAAACCCATGAATGATCCATGATTTCTAGACTATGATCCTATGATAAAGCTTATGAACTATTAAAGATGAATTTATGAAGAGATGCATGATTATTTATGAAATTTATAAATAATTTTAGGTTGCTTTAAGAGTAAAGCATCGATGTAGTTTTTGTTGTGAAAGGATTTCTCACATACTAGTCAAAACATTATTGAGAAAGGGTTTTCTCGCATAAAGGATTCATAAGGTTGAAAGGTTTTCTCATCTAAGTTGAATTAAGATTAATGAGCTATTCTAAATGCACTCTAGCTTGGGTTGACTACTTAATTGTGCCTTTCCAGGTATAATAAGACAAGTTAAGATTAATGATTATTCCGTGAGATTTATGCTTAGCACCAAGTGGACAAGCATTGATTATCTATTTCCCATAACTATCTTCCACCATAGGTTTGTCTTAGATAAACATTAGCTAGTGGATCCACTTAGCTCAACTTTATGGTTCTTACCTTGGAAAGTGATGACATCTCTTTTATATGTGGGATAGACACTAGATTCCATGTTATAGCTCACATGGTCTATGCCAGTTAAAGGTAAACTTCCCACAATAATGAACTAAGGTTACTTTCTTAAGTAACTCACAAATGTTTTATAAGATGCGTAGCTTGCATTGACAATGACTATGACTTATATTTTCTAACATGCTATTTTATGATTTAGTTTGGTCATTGCATGTCATACAAAGTCCCTTTTATCATGATTTCATAACTCTTATGCATTGTTATCATACTTGGTACATTCCATGTACTAATGGATACATGTGCCTACATTGTTTCATTAATGTAGGGTCCGATGCTCCTATTCCCTATACTCATGGCTAGTTGATTCGTTTGAGTTTTGAAGATTGGTGAGTCCTCATGATAAGGGCCAAGACTCTTTTATCGCTTTCATGTAATTTTTGTTTTCAGATTTTTTATGTAATGTATGGGTTATGTCCTAATCACTTTTATTATGATGTAGTAGATGACTTTGAGACTTATGTTTAAACTTACGCTTTTGTCAAACTCTTTCATCTGAAATGATACTTTTAAACTCTTTACTTAACTTGTTATTTAGAGCACGCAATTTAGAAAGGTCCTAGGATGTCTCATAAGCCATGTCGAGTAGAGTCTTGTTCATGAGTGTGAAGTGCGTCACATTTATGAATGAGAGGATATAAGATGTTTAGGAAACTCCATTTCTTTCATCACTCTAAAGTCATGTGATAGAGTTTAACTCTATATGCCTCTCTCCTAATCCCTATCCAATGCTTTTTAGTATATGACAACTCGAAGAGCATACGCTAGAAGGGATACATGTGAGAATATGGAATGAGAAGCTCCTTAAGTTTCAGTTAACTGTTTGGCCAAACAAGTGACTAATGCAGAGTTTAGGTCTGCTTTTCAAGTGTTGGCTCAAGTCATAATGGCTCAAACCAATAAGGAGGGTGTCGTCCCCGTGAACCCAAATGTGGGTATGATATTAACTAGAGTGAGAGACTTCACTCGAATGAATCCTCCAGAGTTTCATGGTTCCAAGGTTGAGGAAGATCCTCAAGAGTTCATTGATATGTGTATAAGGTGTTGATGATCATGGGAATGACGTCGATGGAAAGGCTTAATCGATCGTTTATCAACTTAAGGGTATTGCTTAAGTTTAGTTCGACCAATGGAATGAAGAGAGGGTGGTAGATGCATGTCCTCTTGATTGGGAGAAGTTTAAGGTTGTGTTTCTTGATAGGTTCAGATGAAGGAGGAAAAGTTACTTAAAGTTCACACAATTGTCTAGATATGCTCCTACTATAGTTGTCGATCCTAGGGCAAGGATGAGTAAGTTTGTTTTGGGAGTGTCCGAGATGGTGGTTAAAGAATGTTGTACTGCCATACTCATCAGTGATATGGATGTTTCTTGCCTAATGGATTATGATCAACAAATTGAAGAGGAGAAACTTAAGGAAAAGTCAAGGGAGGCAAAGAGGGCCAAGACGGTTGATGGGGACTTTTCACATTCAAGGTCTGATGGACATGTTCATCCTAAGTTTCGACAAAAGTTTTTCGGTCAAGGTTCCTCCAATACTCTTACTCTTAGATATAAAAAAGATAGGGTATCTAACCTTAAACCTCAAGGATAAAATGGGGGTGGATCTTTATTGTCTACTTGTGCTAGGTGTGGAAGAAACCATGAGGATAAATTCCTAGCCGGTTCCAATGCATGTTTTGGTAGTGGAAAGACGGATCATAATATCATGGATTGTCCCTTCGTTTCTAAGAATCAAGGAGTTAATCATTGACAGGCTCAACCTTATTATTCGTCAGGTTCTAGTGGGAGTCAAAAGTAGAACAAATTTTATGCACTTGAAACTCGTCATGAGCAAGAGGGTTCTCTTGTTGTGGTTACTGGTATGTTGAAAGTCTTTATTTTTTATGTTTATTCTTTGCTTGATCCCAGTGCTACCTTGTCTTTTGTTACGCCATATGTGGCTATGAGGTTTGATGTTCTTCCAGATGTGTTGATAGACCTTTTTTCCATCTCTACTCCTATTGGTGAATCTATTGTGGCTAAGAGAGTATATAGAAGGTTTTCCAACTCCTTATCCCATAGAGTCACATAATGATCTTGTAGAGCTTGATATGATAGATTTCGATGTTATTCTTGTTATAGATTGGCTGCAGTCATGTTATACTTTTATTGATTATAGAACCCGAGTAGTCAAGTTTCAGTTTCCAAATGAACCCATCCTAGAATGGAAATGGGGAAATTCTATGCCTAAGAGTCAGTTTGTTTCTTGTCTAAAAGCTATAAAAATAATTTCTAAGGGTTGCATATTTCATCTTGCTTGGGTTAGGGATACGGATTTTGAAACCTCTACTCTTGAGTCAGTCCCCGCTGTTTTTAAGCTCTTTACTTCTATAATCTTGTATGATGTATGATAGGTAACTTGTGTAGGGCCTCTCGAGGTTCTGTATGCCATGTTACGCCTAGGGTCCGCTTTGGGGCGTGGCACTATCATTGGGCAAAATCATTAAATTGGGTTAACGCTGGGCTACTCAGACTTCACCCGCATTTAATTCAGCTTAGACCCAACATATTTAGCAACTTAATTTCACAAATTAATCAACACAATCACGATTCAAAATTATACAAACATTTAAAATCAAAATCACATGGGCACAGTTCAAATCAGGAAATGCGATGCTACCCATTGAAATCATACACACAATATCAGTCAGAGGGCTCAAGCCCACACCCACTACACATTTTAAACTAAACATCATCAGCAAGAGTTGAAAAATCAACCTTAATGCCAAAAAATGATCAAGAAAATGAGGGATCGAGGTTGGGTTGACACGAAATCTAAGAAAACACACTATTAGTACTTGGAAACTTTCACAAGAGACTCACAAACACTCAAAATATGCAAAGTGAGAGAAAGGAATAAAAAAGGCTCTTTAATTTCAAAGGTTTTGATTTTTGAATTTGAAAAGACCCTCTAAATTTTTATGTTAGGCCCGTTCAGCGATCTTGACTAATATCGCCGAATTGGTGAATTGCCAATTTGAGCTTAAGCTTGCCGAACATGCCTAAACAAACACCAAACCTGAAGGCTGATTCAATAGACCCAATGGAGTCTGCGTAGTGCACTTCGGTGAATCGCTCTTTGGAGTTTCTGAATGCTGATCTTGACAGTACACTTTTACATCTATTTAAGCTAAGAAGGCGGACAAAGATTAGTTCGCGTAATGTGTTCGACGGATCGCAGTTTGGGTTTTGCATGACCTATGGTCCCTTATCAATCTTCCAACCTCTTCTCAATCTCCACTCACAACACACATTATTCGAAAGTAATAAAAACAAAACTAAAGACTTGGGTTGCCTCCCAAGAAGAACCTTATTTAACGTCATGGCACGACATATTGCTCAAACTCAATAATCAATTTTGGAGTTCAGGATGGTATCACTAGGCAAAGTTCCCTTTTTCCTTGGGTTTAGATGAGTAACAATTTGACCTATTTGGGTCTCGACGTTCTTGATATAATCTAATTGTAAAGTCATCGTCTAAGATAAACTGGAGAAGTCATTTTTCAAATGCTTCAACACCTTATCGGACCCTTTAACCATTTTGTAGAACCTTACAAGCATGTCTTTCATCGGACTTCCTTCTAGCCCAACTGGTTCTTTTGGGAATGGATCCCTTCAAGACCATATCTTTTTTCATCTCCCTATTTGTCAAATTTCCACCCTGCTAGTCTTTCCAAACACCATCGCTATCCATTTTCCAACCTTGGTTCCCACCTTGTCGTTGATAATTAATGTGCAAACTCCCCATATAATTTCTCAAGTGCTGAACTTATTTGTAACACCCTGAAAATTCTATGACTTAAGTTAGAGCCTCACCTTATGAATAATGACTTAAAAAATAGTTAAAATGATGTTTATAAACCTAAACTAATGTAATTGACTTGGTTTGGAAGAGTAAAAGTCTAAACGTCAAGAAACGACCACGACGTTCGGAAACTAGAGAAAAATGTGTTCTAGTGTGTCCTTAGGTTTTGGGTAGGTATGGGCGTGTCGTATGATGGTATAATCTTGTAAAAAGACTTAAAATAGGTAAATATATGTTTATAGGGTCAAAACATTTGAATACGACGCCCCAGGACCACCCTAAGGGGCCCCAAGGGGGACACCAACCTTGGACAAGCAAGCTGCCAAGGCAGCTTGCAAATTGCTCTTGGAGGGAACAAGGGCGCGTCGCGGACTTGTTCCCCCAAGGAGCAAAAAGTTTGTTCGCGACGTGGTCGTGTCAAGGACTCTATGTTTCGAAATTTAATTCCAAATATCTTCAGGGAACAGCTCTGCGTCGCGGACTTGTTCCGCGATGAAAATGCATAAAATCAGAAATTTATTTTTACTTCATTAAAGAGTCCTTTTAAGTGAGGGGTATTTAGGGTACTTTAGGGGACGCGTATAAAATGATTTTTAAGTCAATTTACCTCACTTTTATCACTCAAACACAAAACCCCAAAGATCTAAACCTAAAGTTCCTCCTTCTCTCTACTCTCTCTCTCTTCTCAAGAACTCCATTGAAGAAGATTGGAGCTTCAAGAAGAAGATCAACTCTCCAAGGTTTCAACTCGGATTTTCGTGGTTAATTCATCAATAAGGTATGGTTGCTTATCACTCTTGGGGTTCCTTTCCCCAAGAGGGCCCCTTCAAGATGAATTTCAAAATCTCCAATTATTAGGTTTCAATCCAAAAACGCGGGTCTTCTTTCTAAAGTGAAATTGATGTTATGAACTGACTTGGATTGGTGTTATATGAACAATTATGGATGAAGTTATATTGTATTTGTGGTTTCTTGAAGAATTCCCCATGTGATCCATGTTTCTCCTTCTATTCCTAATTATAACCCTAGTTTGTGTTGGATATTGATGGAAGGCTATGAATTGAATGTGATGTTATGTAATTCATGTTTGTATGATGATTCTACCCTAGGTTATGTATAATTTCTATGAAATTAGGGTTGGGTCTTTGAATGAAGCCTTCAAGGCTATGAAGGGAATATGTCAATTGCTTATATTGATGTTGATTATGTTATTACTTCTTGAATTACCTTGTATTATGTATTGGTTATGAATTGCTTGTTAATTGAAGTATGAATGTCCCATGAAGGGCAACAAGGTATGAAGGTTGGTTCTTCTTTGAACTCATGTATGAAAGGTGAATTACTTAGATTGTAATGATGCTATACCTAATGTTTTGTTGTGGTGTCGATGACCTAGTTTTCTCATCCTTAACCCTCTACACCTGAATTAGCTATGAAGTATGTATTTATATTATGGTATGATTGCTATATGATTGAAAGGTAGTTCTCATGATTATAGTGTAATGTAAAGTGAAAGGTTTACTCACTTGCTAAGTGTCTCTAAAGTGAAAGGATTGTTACTCACTTATGAACACATATGAGCTATTATGGTAAGATCTCTACATAAGGGTCTATTAAAGGCTAATGTGAACTTGTGTGATGACTAAAGATGATTTCAAAGGGGAATTAGATGTTTACCGCTGAAAGGGCATGTAAATGAGATGGGGGTCTCACGTTTAGTAAGTCCGGCTCCCCACATGGGTTTCCTCACGTTTAGTAAGTCTGGATTACCCACAGTATGTGTTGTCTCATGAGATGGAAATCCTCACGTTTATTAAGTTAAGATTTCTAGAAGCAATCTCCTTGACCCTTAACTATGTGCCCACATAGGACTTTAGCTTAGTGGATCCACCTAGATAGCTATGTAGGAATGGTTACACCTTAGGCAAGTGTTAACCCTCTCTTTTCGGTGTGGGAGTAGAACACCGGATTCCATGTAGTTCTCATGGTCTAGGTCGGTTATTGCAATATTTCCCTAATGTAAAAGTGAATGAAGGTATTAAAGGTGTGAACTCATACTAGGGCTTTCTTAAGGGTTTCTACATAGTGTAAGGGAGGGCATGTGATTTCTCTTGCACATTGCACTTATGGGATTCTAAGGGATGGTTGCAGTAGTGTTCTCTTACGATTATGATGATTACGACTTATGTATGTTGAATCTATGTTATGTATGATCATTATGAATATGGTAAGTTATGATGAAATATGATCTTATGAATGTATGCATAAAGTAGGTTGCTTAATGTGATACTTGTCATTGAATAGAGTTATGGGGTTCTATTCTTTGCATTGCACTAGTATTGCTTGGGCTGTCTACATGTTGGGATGATATTATGTTGGTTTGGATTATGATACTTAATTTGTGTGCATATTGGATTTACTTGGCAAAAAGCATGTTTTGAATAAAATGTCCTTTTATGCATGTTTTATTGGTTTTTATGCATAGTAGCCATACTTTGTATGTGTGTTGTACTAACCCATATTTTCTTCCTTTTCCCCCAAACATTTAGGTTCAGGCCGTTGAGGATTCAAGCTTACTTTTCAAGACATTTGGAATTGCTTCCCCAAGTTAGTGAGTCCTCAAGTCCGAGGACAAGACCCTACGATCTACCTTCTATGTTTAGTTCTTTGCTTATATTGAAAGACATTGTTGTACTTCCTATTTTCAAGACTTCTTATTGATGTAAGGGCTAAGTCCCATTTTTGATATTTCTATGTCTCGATGGTGCATTGTGACGAAGTTAGATTCTATGTTTCATATATTAAGTGAAGTTGAACTTCCAAAGTAAAAGTTTTAAGTTTTCCGTGATTTTATTCTATGATATATGCTATGAAGAAAGCTAAGAGCATGTATAAGACCTCTTCGAGGTCGAATACACCGTAACGACTATGGGGTACTGTCGGGTCGTTGCATTATTCAGTGTATAATGCCTCATATTTGGCATCATCAGGCACTGGCCACTGTTGGTTCCAACCACATTTACCGGCATGGTTCCACCTCTCCCAACATGTTTGGACAACAAATTGATATGGGTCATCATTCTGGCCATGTTTTCATCTCGTTCATGGTCCTTCTCGACTTGTTCTTTACTTATATCCACTTGTAGAGTAGGCACTTGATCCTCTGTAGTGTGCCATGCTTAGTTGACCTTTGTCATATCATCTAACAATAGAGTAGCTATATCATATAGTTGTCTCATCGGATAGAGGTGCCCAATTTACTTCCCATTTTTGGAGGTCTTTCCAAAGTGGGCTTGGTACTCAAGTGAAACTTAGTACCGCATTTCACTTTCAAATGGATGGTCAAGCGGAACACACCATCCAAATCCTAGAGGACAAGTTGAGAGTGTGTGTCATTGACTTCAAGGGTAATTGGGATGACCACCTACCTTTAATAGAACTTTCCTACAACAATAGCTACCACTCGAGTATTGCTAAGGCACCCTTTAAAACACTTTATGGTAGAAGGGTCGATCTCCGATTGGGTGGTTTAAAGTAGGTGAATTTGCTATTCTTGGTCCCGCGGTAGTCTATGAGGCTACGGAAAAAGTTTGACTTATAAGGGATAGGTTGAAAACGGCTCATAGTCGGCAAAAGTCTTTTGTCGATAATAGAAGGAGAGATCTTGAATATGAAGTAGGTGATTGGGTCTACTTAAAAATCTCACCCATGAAAGGGGTGATGAGGTTTGGTAAGAAGGGGAAGCTTAGCCCCTGGTATTTTGGGCCTTATGAGATTTTGAAGCGTGTCGGAAAGGTTGCTTATGAGTTGAAATTTCCCATCGAATTGGTCCCAGTTCACCTAGTGTTCCATATTTCTATGTTAAAAAAGTGTATAGGTGACCCGGTGTCCATTCTCCCTCTAGAAGGTTTAAGGGTGAATGAGAACCTTTCTTATGAAGAGGTTCCGATCGAAATCCTAGATCGTCAAGCTAAGAAGTTGAGGAATAAAGAGGTTGCCTCCGTAAAAATCCTATGGAGAAACCACCTAGTTGAGGGTGCAACATGGGAGGCCGAGGCCGACATGAAGTCCCGCTACCCTCATCTCTTTCCTCCTACTCCTAGCATAGTTGAGGTAAGTAGTCTCTCTTAATTTGGTATAAATTGAGAAAAATCATGTGTGTTGATGATTATGACAGGATTTCCTTGTATGTGCATATTTTTGTGAAAATTCATGCTTGACTTGTATTTTGAGTTTTCATGAATTTTGTTTCTCATGGTTGATATTGCACCCATAGATGTTGTGTGATGCTGTCTTCATGAGAGTTGTAATAAGCATGCTTGATGTTGTCTTGTTAAAGAAATGTCTTGTTGATTGCTTAATATGTATGTTTATGCTCATCGAATATGGAGAAGGTAGTTCCTGCTATACTTATGTGAAGTAAAGAGTTTTGAGCATAGTGATGTTTTGGATTAAATTCCTATATGATATGATGATATGATGTTGTTGATGTGACTGGTTGTTGTGCTTCTAGTTTGAGTCATTGTCTCCCTTGAAAGAAGTCCTAGTGACATTCGGGGACTAATGTTCCTAAGGGGGGATATTGTAACACCCCGGAAATTCTATGACTTAAGTTAGAGCCTCACCTTATAAATAATGACTTAAAAATAGTTAAAATAATGCTTATAAACCTAAACTAATGTAATTGACTTGGTTTGGAAGAGTAAAAGTTTAAACATCAAGAAACGACCACGACGTTCGGAAACTAGAGAAGAATGTGTTCTACTGTGTCCTTAGGTTTTGGGCAAGTTTGGGAGTGTCGTATGATGGTATAATCTTGTAAAAAGAGTTAAAATAGGTAAATATATGTTTATAGGGTCAAAATATTTGAATACGACTCCCCGGGACCATCCTAAGGGCCCCCAAGGGGGACCCCAACCTTGGACAAGCAAGCTGCCAAGGCAGCTTGCAAATTGCTCTTGGAGGGAACAAGGGCCCGTCGCGGACTTGCTCCCCCAAGGAGAAAAGAGTTTGTTCGCGACGCGGTTGTGTCGCGGACTCTACTGTCTCGAAATTTAATTCCAAATATCTTCAGGGAACAGCTCCGCGTGCGGACTTGTTCCGCGACGAAAATGCAGAAATTCAGAAATCTATTGTTACTTCATTAAAGAGTCCTTCTAAATGAGGGGTATTTAGGGTACTTTAGGGGACGTGTATATAATGGTTTTTAAGTCAATTTACCTCACTTTTATAACTCAAACACAAAACCCTAAAGATCTAAACCTAAAGTTCCTCCTTCTCTCTATTTTCTCTCTCTTCTCAAGAACTCCATTGAAGAAGATTGGATCTTCCAGAAGATCAACTCTCCAAGGTTTCAACTCGGATTTTCTTGGTTAATTCGTCAATAAGGTATGGTTGCTTATCACTCTTGGGATTCCTTTCCCCAAGAGGCCCCTTCAAGACGAATTTCAAAATCTCCAATTTCTAGGTTTCAATCCAAAAACATGGGTCTTCTTTCTAAAGTGAAATTGATGTTATAAACTGACTTTTATTGATGTTATATAAACAATTATGGATGAATTTATATAGTATTGGTGGTTTCTTGAAGAATTCCCCATGAGATCCATGTTTCTCCTTCTTTTCCTAATTATAACCCAGTTTGTGTTGGATTTTGATGGAAGGCTATGAATTGAATGTGATGTCATGTAATTCAAGTTTGTATGATGAGTCTACCCTAGGTTATGTATAATTTCTATGAAATTAGGGTTGGGTCTTTGAATGAATCCTTCAAGGCTATGAAGGGAATATGTCAATTTCTTATATTGATGCTGATTATGTGATTACTTCATGAATTACCTTGTATTATGTATTGGTTATGAATCGCTTGGTAATTGAAGTATGGATGTCCCACGAAGGAAAAGAAGGTATGAAGGTTGGTTCTTCTTTGAACTCTAAGTATGAAATGTGAATTACTTAGATTGTAATGGTGTTATACCTAATGTGTTGTTGTGGTGTTGATGACCTAGTTTCCTTATCCTTAACCCTCTACACTTGAATTAGCTGTGAAGTATGTATGTATATTATGGTATGATTGCTATATGATTGAAAGGTAGTTCTCATGATTATAGTGTGATGTAAATTGAAAGGTTTACTCACTTGCTAAGTGTCTCTAAAGTGAAAGGATTGTTACTCACTAATGAATACATATGAGCTATTATGGTACGATCTTTACATAAGGGTCTATTAAAGGCTAATGTGAACTTGTGTGATGACTAAAGATGATTTCAAAGGGGAATTAGATGTTTACCGCTGAAAGGGCATGTAAATGAGATGGGGGTCTCACGTTTAGTAAGTCCGGCTCCCCACATGGGTTTCCTCACGTTTAGTAAGTCTGGATTACCCACGGTATGTGTTGTCTCATGAGATGGAAATCCTTACGTTTAGTAAGTTAGGGTTTCTAGAAGCAATTTCCTTGACCCTTAACTATGTGCCTACATAGGACTTTAGCTTAGTGGATCCACCTAGATAGCTATGTACGAATGGTTACACCTTAGGCAAGTGTTAACTCTCTCTTTTCGGTGTGGGAGTAGAACACCGGATTCCATGTAGCTCTCATGGTCTATGTCAGTTATTGCAATATTTCCCTAATGTAAAAGTAAATGAAGGTATGAAAGTTGTGAACTCTTACTAGGGCTTTCTTAAGGGTTTCTACATAGTCCTTGGCAACTTGGACAACTTAGAACGATGTTTGTCCCGCATATCACTAGGAAGATCGGGATCTTTACAAAGGGCTTTATAAAGCTTTCATCTCAATTCATATTTAGCCTAGCCGCGAGCAATCTACGTTTGTGATCTCATATATTTCGCTTCTCCGACATCTTACTGAGTTTCCCCCTCATCTTTTTGCAAAAAGCCGCTCCACGGTGGTAAAGTCTCATCTTGTGTGTTAGCCGAAGTTACAATAGTAACATTGAACCCTCGAATATGTTCGAAGATCTCAAAATGATCTTCCAGTTCGGGGGAGAATTTTCAAAATTCCGTTTCCATCGAGAATTGAATTGACCTTGCGGTTAAGACAGGTCCTGCATCTCCTACCTAATGCAATTGACCGACCCGCCATTTCTTTCCTTCAATAATGCCTTCGCTTCACTTCAAGCCTCCAGAAAGAAGGCGTTCTTTTGCATTGCACTTCTTCATGTCTTGGTTCACCGTTGTTCTAAATAAGTCAGATAGTTGATCGAGAAGGATACCCGGTGCTAGGGTATTGATGCAAAGATGCAAAAATGACTCCATGTGTTTTTTTATTAACATAATATTCTGCATTACAAATATATCCTAACACCCGGGATGATGCTACCTGATCCACTAGCGGGTGGTCCTCTCCTTAGAGTCAAGTGGCTTTCAGCTCCTCTCAAATCCCATTTTTCATCGACAGGTAGGGTGAAGACCTTTGACCTGGGCTGGGGAGGGATTGGGGTCACTTTTCTTTAAGACTTTAGTCCGTAACAAGGCTCGAAGACCTCCGGCTGGATTTGAAATGGATCAGGTAGGTAATCAAGCCGGTACTTGCGGATTCAGGGGCGGCATCAAGTCGGAAGAGTGTTGCAGAAAGATAAAGATCATCAAAAAAGTATAGTAAGCCTTCTTGGGGGCTGGAATCGGCATTTTCGGCCAAGGCAGGATGATCCGTAAAAAGTCTAAGAAATTTAGAACAAGAAGTTCTGAAGTTTAAGGATTAATTTCTACCAGGTGATGTCGAAGAGGAATTCATAAATAAGTTTAAGAATCTGAAACAGGGTTTTTCCAAAATTATAAAAATTCTCGTAGAATCGAGAATGAAGTTTTCATTATGTACATGCCAGATCATGAATTAGTAACTGCTTCCAATTTCCAAAAAAAAATACCAATTGTGTCGAACTTTTCATTTTTGGAATAGTTACGGAATCTCCATGAATAGGATCAAACCTTATTCGATGGTATTTACATGAGTGTAGATTGAAAAATATATTCAAGCTGCACTTGTGGGACGGGACTATTCGGTTGAGTCTCTTCTTGCGAAGAGGCACCAGATCAGGGGGCTCATCTTCTCACCAATGGGAGAAGTTTGCGAGAAGCGTCTGTTCCGCTTTATCCTTTCAATAATTATATTGAATAAAGACAAATTGATCCACTGGTATTTCAACGCACTTGTAGGATTCTAAGGGATGGTTGTAGTAGTGTTCTCTTATGATTATGATGATTACGACTTATGTATGTTGAAGCTATGTTATGTATGATCATTATGAATATGGTAAGTTATGATGAAATATGATCTTATGAATGTATGCATGAAGTAGGTTGCTTAATGTGATACTTGGCCTTGAATAAGGTTATGGGGTTCTATTCTTTGCATTGCACTAGTATTGCTTGGGCTGTCTACATGTTGGGTTGATATTATGTTGGTTTGGACTATGATACTTAATGTGTGTGCATATTGGATTTACTTGGCAAAAAGCATGTTTAGAATAAAATGTCCTTTTATGCATGTTTCAATGGTTTTTATGCATAGTAGCCATACTTAGTACGTGTGTTGTACTAACCCATATTTTCTCCCTTTTCCCCCAAACATTTAGGTTTGGGCCGTTAAGGATTCAAGCTTACTTCTCAAGACACTTGGAGTTGCTTCCCCAAGTTGGTGAGACCTCAAGTCCGAGGACAAGACCCTATGATCTAGCTTCTATGTTTAGTCCTTTGCTTATATTGAAAGACATTGTTGTACTTCCTATTTTCAAGACTTCTTATTGATGTAAGGGCTAAGTCCCATTTTCGATACTTCTATGTCTAGATGGTGCATTGTGACGAAGTTAGATTCTATTTTTCATATATGAAGTGAAGTTGAACTTCCAAAGTAAAAGTTTCAAATTTTCCGTGATTTTATTCTATGATATATGCTATGAAGAAAGCTAAGGGCTTGTATAAGATCTCTTCGAGGTCGAATACGCCGGTAACGACTAGGGGGTGCTCTCGGGTCGTTGCATTATTCAGTGTATAATGCCTCAAATTTGGCATCATCAGGCACTGGTTATTGTTGGTTCCAACCACATTTACCGGCATGGTTCCACCTCTCATATCATGTTTGGACAACAAATTGATATGGGTCATCATTCTGGCCATGTTTTCATCTCGTTCATGGTCTTTCTTAACTTGTTCTTTACTTATATCCACTTGTAGAGTAGGCACTTGATCCTTTCTAGTATGTCATGCTTAGTTTACCTTAGTCATATCATCTAACAACAAAGTAGCTATATCATATAGTTGTCTCATCAATCCAACATGGAATAATTGACCAGCCACACCTTTATTTACTAGGTCAAGACTGCAGTAAAAGTAATACAATAGCAAATTGTCGGGAAGGCCATGCATTGGACATTGCAAAGCAACTTCTTGAACCTCAGCCACGTTTCATTTTAAGGCTCACCTCCATTACGCTTGAAATGTTGGATTTGGAGAGGAAGTTTAACCATCTTCTAGGGTGGAAATAATCTCTCTATGAAGTAATCATTTAGCTCTTCCCATGAAGTGATTGATTCATTTGGCAACTTTACAAACCACCGGGTAGCCTCTCCCGTTAAAGAGAACGGGAATAACCTCAACCTTACAGATTCTTGGTATTCTTGAACACAAATGGTCCACATACCTCCTTGAAATTCCTAAGGTTCTCTTGGGGATCTTCATGAGCTAGACCCCTGAAAATTCCTTTGATCTGAGGTAGTTGCATCATAGTTTCGGTGATATGAAACACCGTCCTCCCAGTTGTAGGAGGTATCCAGATTGCTCCCGTGGTTTGACTGACATTAATAGGATGTCATTTAGATCACCTATGTTGTTGTTTTGACCATAGTGACTGTAATTGTCACTCCCATGGTTACTCATTTTTTCAACCTACAAATCAGCCAACAACAACACCAAACAACAAATCTAATACAAATAAACCAAATTAAAATCTAATTTCTCAATTAAAATTCTCAACCACCAGTCCCTAGCAGTGGCACTATTTTTGGTAATGCTCAAATCACCCTCCAAAACCTATTAGAAGAGTGAGTGATTGTAGTCAGTAAGAACCCAACAAAGAGTCGAGGTCCAATCCCATAGGGAATGAAAAATCATCGAGAATTTCTTATCAAGAATTTTGGAGTCTAAATTAGCTCATTTGCAATAGCAAGAACAATTGGGTGGGTTGTACCACCAACTTAATATAAAGCTTGTTTATCAATTATCACAATTCAACTAAAGTATCAAAGAAACTAAGAGTTAAGAAGCAATCTAGGGGTACGGGGATTGAAAATTGATGTCACATAAGGGTGATTGTGTTGCACTATAGTGATTAACATTCATAAATAGACTAAGTCATCTTGATTGACACAAATTATATTTCGATCTCAAAGTATTTGTGCATAGAATCTCTTTTCGGTCTCATCTAAATGTCAATCCTAAACAATCCAGAACCTTACTCTATTCTCTCTTACAAGAATAGGGAAAACAGACCTGACTTATAACCTCTCTCTAAAGAAAGCTACAGTCATCAAACCTAAATTTCTATTATTGAACTAACAACCCACTTCAATCAATATCTTTAGGAATTAAGTTTGCAATCTTAACCCTTGAGTTAACCCCATGGTAATTAGACCAAATTCATGCATGATCATCAACAAAATAAAGCATGGAAAAAAAAATACACACTACATTAAATCAACACCCAACCCCATTTGAGCACCTCTAGATCTTGGGGTTTTAGCCACCTATCATAAAACGTAAAGAAATTTTACTTTCCATGAAATCAGTCATGGGTAACATGAAATCCGACAATTAAGAGTAAACCCACTATGGATTCAATCTTCAGTTTCTCAAATTTAGATTCAAAATTGTAGAACTCCCAAAAGCTAAAAAAAAGTGTTCTTCAAAGGTAAAGTTTTCTTAGACTCTCTCTACTCAAAAGCTCTCAAAACTCCCAGAAACTCTACTTAAACAAACTTCATTCTGAAAACTCTCCTAAAATTTATATCCTTTTGGCTATATATAATTTTCCAAAATTTGGCTACTAAGTCCACCATGCGATTGACTGGTGACATTAGTCAGGTCTCCCAAATCTACTCGGTGAATCGACCTTCGCTCCTCATCTCGCCTTATAATGATCTAGGCTTCAGATGTTTGAACCTTAGTTTGTGAACTCGATTGAGTCAGCCTTTCTTGTTCGACAAATTGTTGAATACCACCTTGGTCCATCTTTTGAGCATTCAGCTTTTGCACCGCACACTCTCACTTTGCGCGATGTGCATTAAGACCGCCATTTTCACTCGGCACCTTGGCTTCTTTACTAGAGTCCGCTGACCCTCTTTAGTAGATAAAAGTTTCATGCACTGTCAATTATGGGTGAGGTCGTACTCAATTAGCTATCCGCCTTTCATGTTAGGCTATCAACAATGTTCACTATACACATCTTTTTGTATTTTTGGCCAGTCTTTCAAACAACAGTCTTTGCCTTGTCAGATTGTCTTCATAGCTGCAAATCATCAATATTCGATTAGAAAAAGACAAAGTTAGGAATTGAGAACACTAATTATTGAGCTAAATGGACCTCAAATGAGTGCAAATATACCACTCATCACCCTCATCAATATCTCATCGGCTATAATCTCACCCACATGTATGTGCTCTCTGTCTATGATCCTGCCTACCAAGACTACCTTCCCATGGAAAGTGATAGACTCGTTCTGCAACTACATTATGTTAATGCTGATGAAGCCAAACAAGTATCTTGCCACCACATTCAAATCCTTCTTATCAACCTACACTCACAACACATGTTATTGAAAATAATAAAAATAAAAGAAAAGACTTAGGTTGCCTCCCAAGAAGCGCCTTATTTAATGTCGTGAAATAACATAGTTCTCAATTTCTCGACAATCATTCTTGGGGTTTCGAATGGTGTCACTAGGCAGTGTTCCCTTTTTCCTTGGGTTTAGATGACTGGAGATTTGGCACAATTGAGTCTCCAGCTATTTGATAGACACCGAGTAAGAAGTCACCATTTGAGATAAAGTGGAGAAGTCATTTTTCAATTCCTTCAATACTTATCGGATAATTCATCCTTGTTAAAGATCCTTGTAAGCATATCCTCAGTGTGGCTTCCTACTACCCAACATATTCTTTTGGACATGGATGATCATGGGGAGGCACGTACATATCTTTTTCCATCTCCATATCTCTCTAATTTTTGCCCCGCCACTCTTTCCAACCACCAACTCTATCCTTGTTCCAACCTTGGTTCCCACCTTGTCATTGATAATTAGTGTGAGAACCCCCATTTCATTTACAAAGTATTGAACTTCCTCATTTTATAATGCCTCAAACTTGGCATCATCCCGACACTACCCACTGTTGGTTCTAGCCATATTTACTGACTTGATCCACCTCCGATGACATGTTTAGACAACAAATCAAGTTGGGTCATCATTTTTGCCATGTTTTCATCTCTTTCATGATCCTTCTAGATTTGATTTTTCTCAAAATTATACCATGCTCGGTTGACCTTGGTCATGTCATTAGCAATAAAGTAACCACATCGTACGGTTGTCTCATCAATCCACCTTAGACTAACTTATTCACCACACCTTTATTGACTGAATCAAGGTTGTAATAGAAGTATTGTAGCCGCAAATTGTTCTGAATGCCCTGTGTTCGACATTGCAAAAGTAACTTTTTTAACCTCAGCTACGTCTCATGTAGAGGCTCACCTCTAATATGTTTGAAATTTGGATCTGGGTTCGAAGTTTAACCATCTTCGAGGGTGGAAAGAATATCTCCAAGAATCCATCATTTAGCTCCTCCCACGAACTGATAGAATTATTTGGCAATTCAGCCAACCATCTTGTAGTCTCTCCTGTTAAAGAGAACAAGAATAACCTTAACCCTACGGACTCTTCAGAGATATTCTTGAACACAAATGGTCCATAAAACTCTATAAAATTCCTAAGGTGTTCAAGGTTGTCCTCATGAGCTATCCTCCGAAAATTTCCTTTTAGTTGGAGCAATTGTAACATTGTTTCAGTAATGTGAAACACAACCCTATTGGCTATGGGAGGTATTCGAATGCTCCCGTGGTTTAAATGACATTTATTTCCATTTCATTAAAATAACCCATGTTATCATTTTGACCATAGTGACTGTCGTTGTCACTACCATGATCACTCATTGTATAAGACTTGTAAATCAGCCAACAACAACACGAAACAACAATCTACTACAACTAAACAAAATTAAATCTAATTTCTCAATTAGAATTTTCAACCACCACTCCCCTATAGCAGCACCATTTTGGATAACACTCAAATGTCCTCCTTAAAACTAATTAAAAGGGACATCAATTGTGGTTAATAAAATATTCAACAAAGAGTCGGGGTCAAATCCTACAGGGAATGATATATCGTAGAGAATTCCTATCAAGAAATTTGGATTGTAAAATTGCTCATTTGTAATAGTAAGAATAAGTGGGTGGATGATTCTACCAATTTAATAAAAGCTTTGTTTATCACAATTATCACAATTAAACTAAAATTTCAAAGAACTAAAGAGTTAACAAGTAATCTAAGGGTGCGGGAATTGGAAATCAGTGTCACGTAGGGGTAAGTGTGTTGTTATATAGTGATGAATATTCATGAATAGGCTTATGCATCTTCATTGACACTAATCATCATTCGATCTCAAAGCATCTATGCATAGAATCTCCTTTCGATCTCATCTAATTGCCAATCTAAATAACTCAATACCTTACTATGTTCTCTTTTTCGATGCAGAAATAGGGAAAATAGATCCGACCCATAACCTCTATTTTCAAGAAATTTAAATATATCAAACCTAAATTGCTAGAATTGAACTAATTTGCAACTCCAACCAATATCTTTCGAGCATCAATCGGAGATTGGAAGTAGGAATTAAGTTTGCAACCTTAACCCATAAATTAACCCCATGCTTATTACAAAAAAATCATATATGACCACCAGCAAAATATAGCATAGATCAATACCCACTACATTAAATCAACACCCAACCCCATAATTGCACCCCTAGACCTTGGGTTTTAGCCACCCATCACAAAGAGTAAATAGATTATACCTTCCATGAAAGCAGCCATGGGTAACATGAAATTAAGCAATTACAAGTAAAATCACTTTGGATTCAACTTCAATTTGTCGATTTCAAGAACAAATGTTGAAAAACCCCAAAAAGGTCGAAAGTATTCTTCACAAAAGTAAAGTGTTCTCTCTATAAAGACTCAAAGTATTTTTCTATTCAAAACTCTACTTCACTCCTTCTCTAATTTTTCTCTCCTTTGGGCTATTTATAATTTCCCAAAATTAGGCCCAAAACCCAATACACGACTCACTCGGCCACATTAGTCAAGCTCGCCGAGCTCATTCAGCGAATCGACTTTTTCTCCTCAGCTCGCCTTTTCATGCTATAGGCTTCAAGTGTTTGAATCTCAGTTGGTAAAAATCATTTGAGTCAACCTTTCACATTTTGTAAATCTTTGAGTACCACCTCTGTTCGTATTTCGAGCATTCAATCTTTCTTTATTACAGTGTCATTTTTGGCAATGTTCAACAAGGTTGTTTTTCTCATTCGGTGCATCGCCTTCTCTAATAGAGTTTGCCGACCTGGTGCGATAAACACAAGTGATATGCACTATCATTTTGAGAGAGTTTGTGCTCATTAGGTGATCCTCCCTTCTCGTTTGGTTATCAATAATGTATAGTTTGCACATCTTTTTGTATTTATGGTCATTCTTTCAAACATCACTCCCTGCCTTGTCCAGTTGCCTTCGTAACTGTAAATAATCAATTATAGAATAGGAAAAAAATTAGACATTGAGGATACTAAATATTAAGCGAGATAAACCTAAAATGAGTGCAAATCTACCATTCCTGAGTCATCAACATAAAGCAAAACGATAATAAATTCACAATCAAAATTTTTTTGCACAAAAACACAATGATCTGAAGAAGCCTTCCTGAAGTCCTGCTGACTCATAAAAGAACCAAACTTCATGTACTATTGTCTAGGAGATTGTTTTAGACCATAAAAGCTCTTCTTTAACTTGCAAACATAATTCTCTTTTCCCTTGACTTCAAAGCCTTCCAAGTGCTCCATATAAATTTCTCTATCTAAGTCACCATGGAGAAAAACAGTTTAACATACATTTGTTAAACCTCTAAGTGATAGCATCCAAGGAATCTTTACTACATTAAAGGATAAGTATAAAGCTTTAGAAACTCAAAAGAGGACCATAAGAAGATCTCAAACCAAGGAGTTCAATAATAAGTTCAACGGGCTTCAATAGTTGATCCAAAGGTGTCTTGTTTGGGAAGCACAACTCAAGCTCAAGGAGATGAGTTTTCCAAAATGCTACAACTATTTGGTGGCCCAAGTCAAATTCCAAGAAGAGGAATATTAGTACCCAAAGTTTAGTCTTGAAGAAGTCCAAACTGATGCAGAAAAAGGCTTGAATCAGCCCAAAAGAAGGCCCATTTCAATCCTTAAGTGGAGATAAATTGAGCACCCCAGTAGAGCCAAAAAGGGGCTCAAATTAAAAGCCACGACTAAGGGGGTCCACAAAGTCCTTAATTTAGCCACAACTATTAGGGTTTTAGTTTTACCTTAGCCCCCAAGCTAGGGTTTTATTTATCAAGTTCAACATTGTTCATTTAGGGTTTATTAGGGATATCAACCAACTTAATTATTCTATAAATATGAGTGATTTTTCATTCATTAAAAATACATTAGATTGATATTAATAATATTTGAGAGAGTTCTTTGGAACCTTTGTAAGTTATTCTATGAGAGTTTATCTTTAAACCTTTAGTAGTTTCATAGTTTAAGGTATGAAGTAATTTCTTCTTATGATTTTTGTGATTTCTTTTTGGTAATCTTTAGAAGGTGATTAATTTATAAATACTTATTATTTTCTTTAGTTACTCATAAAGCGGTCAAGATCTAAATATATTGGTTTGATTCAATTCTCAAGTAAAGGCGTTAGATTTCTTCCATAAATCTGTGTGTTGCTACATGGATCTTTTCAAGGCCTTAGAACATTAAATCATTGGAAATTCTTGGATCCTCCCTTTGAATTTTCCATATCTTTTTTTATTTAGTTTTTGTTTCTTTTCTATAACAGCTTCCGCACTCTAATTTACAACTCTATATAGTACCTGAAGAGCCAAGGTAAACTTAGTCATAGGCATGCTAAATGGGTGGAGTTCTTTGAAAAAATTCCTTATGTATTTGCCTACATATAATGTAAGGAGAATGTGGTTGTTTATGCGCTCTGAAGAAGGTATGTTTTGATCTCTACTGTTACTTCAAAGTTGTTGGGTTTTGACCAAATCAAGTAACTATATGCTAATGATTCTGACTTTGGTGATTTTTTTTAAATGTAAGTTGGTCCTTTTGAGAAATGTAATCTTCAAGATGAATTTCTATTCAAGGAAAACAAGTTGTGTGTTCTTAATTGTTCTTTGCGTGAACTATTTGTTAGGAAAGTACATTGTGGAGGGCTAATGGAATATTTTGGTGTATATAAAATTCGGGAAATGCTTTCTGAACATTTTTATTGGCCTAGCATGAGAAAGGATGTTGAAAAAGTGTGTTCTCATTGTCTTGAATGTAAACAAGCTAAGTCTAGAACATTACTACATGGTCTTTATACCCCTTACCTATTTCTAATTCCCCTTGGATTGATATTTTTATGAATTTCATATTGGGGATGCCAAATACTAAATATGGTATGAATAGTATATTTGTGGTAGTAGAACAATTTTCTAAAATGACTCGTTTTGTCCCATGTAAAAATACTAATGATGCATCTCATGTGGTTGATTTGTTTGTAAAATAAGTGGCTAAATTGCATGGAATACCTAGAACTATTGTTAGTGATAGGGATGACAAGTTCTTAAGTCACTTTTGGAGAATTCTTTGGGGAAAGTTGGGACCTAAATTGCTATTTTCTACATCTTGTCACCCACAAACTGATGGACAAATAGAAATGATTAATAGAACTTTAGGGAATATTTTAAGGGCCGTTTTGAAAGGAAAGTTAACTTTTTGGGAAGATTACTTACATATTGTGTAATTTGCTTATAATAGGACCTTTCATTCTTCTACTAGTAAGGCTCCTTTAGAAGTTGTATATGGATTCAACCCTCTTACTCCCCTTGATTTACTACCTTTGCCTACTAATTATTTTGCTAATCTTGATGATAAGAAGAAGGATGATATGATGAAGAAGATTCATGAACAAACAAGACTTACAATTGAAAAGAAGAATAAAAAAGTTGCATTGCGAAGGAATAAAGGAAGAAAATAAATCGCTTTTAAACCCGAGGACTTGGTTTGGGTGCATATGAGAAAAGAAAGATTTTCATTCAAAAGAAAGACTAAGATAGATCCTAGAGGAGGTGGTCCATACAAAATACTTGAAAGGATTGGAGACAATGCTTATAAACTTGATCTACCTGGCGACTTCCAAGTTAGTGCTACTTTTAATGTTTCTAATCTTTCCCATTTTGATCCAGACTTGAATTCGAGGATGAATTCTCTTCAACAAGAAGGGAATGATAGAATCCAAGGAAGATTTACTCCACTGAAGAACAAGGATGAAGCTTTAGAAACTCCAAGGACGCCCATAACAAGATCTCAAACCAATGAGTTCAATGATAAGCTCAACAAGCCTCAATCGTTGATCCAAATGTGTCTTGTTGGGAAAGAAGAGATCAAGTTCAAGGAAGATGAATTGTCCAAATGCTACAACTATTTGGTGGCCAAAGTTGAAGTCCAAGATGAGGAATATTGGGGTCCAAAGTGATGCAGAAAGAGGCTTAAAATCAGCCCAATAGGAGGCTAATTTCAGCCCTTAAGTGGAGCTAAAATCAGCAGCTCAATAAAGCCCAAAAGGGGCTCAAACGCCACAACCAAGGGGACCCACAAAGTCATTAATTCAGCCACAACTATTAAGGTTTTAATTTTACCTTAGACCCAAAACTAGAGTTTTATTTTATTAAGTTCTAGATTGTTGTTTTAGGATTTTATTAGGGCTAGCAGCCAACTTGTTCTTTAAATTGGGGTACTTTTTCATTTATTGAAAACACATTTGATTGATATTAATAATATTTGAGAGAGTTGTTTTGAACCTTTGGAACTTGTTCTTTGAGAATTTATCTTTAAACCTTTACTAGTTTCCTAGTTTAAGGTATGAAGTAATTTCTTCTTTTGATATCTGTAATTTCTTTTTGGTATTCTTTAGAAGGTGATTGGTTTATAAATCCTAATTATTGTCTTTAGTTACTCGTAAATCGTTCAAGATTTGAATCTATTGTTTTGTTTCGTTTCTCAAGTAAAGACGTTAGATTTCTTCCATAAATCTATGCATTGTTACCTGGATCTTGTCAAGGTCTTAGAACATTAAATCCTTAGGAATTCTTGAGTCTTTCCTCTGAATTTCTTATATCTTTTTTTATTAAGTTTCTATTTCTTTTCTATAATAGCTTACACACTCTAATTTACAACTCTATATTTGTGATCCCCTTAACCTCGTTGTTATCACTAAGTCCAGACTTGAAGCCAAGCCTAAAACCACAGGAATGGAAGAAATCTTCACAATTGGAGAGAATATCTCATCAAAATTAATTCCCTTTTCTGGTTAAAACCTTTCATAAATAATCTAGCTTTGTACCATGGAATTGGATTACCATCTTCAGTTTTCACCCTAAAAACTCAACTATTTTTCAAAGCTTTTTTGACTTTAGATGGCTTAACTAAATCAAAGATATGATTATCATGCAAATTTTATTTCATCTTCCATAGCGTCAAACTACCTTTATTTTTCTTCACTTTTCATGGTCTCATCAAGACTCTCAGGTTCTCCCCCATCAGTCAAGAATACATACTCATTGGGAGACTGATACGTCCAAACCTACACTTCAATTAAGAAGTATAAATGGTAGAAGTAAATTTATAGAACTCAACGTGAGTTGAGGTCGATCCCACAGAGAATTTCTTTACAGAAATAGTTTCACTATTGTGTTTAATAAAATGTTGTTATTATTTCCTAAAGATGGTAATTGTGAAATGTAAATTGGGTTTAGTGTAAGATCCAAGTAACCAATATTGTTGAGATAATCAGATTAAAACAATTAACAGAGTCTTGACTTTAAGGTTGTATTGATAAATGAATGAAACCAGGGTTGTGTTTCCTATGATGTTACAGGTGTTGATTCATGAACTAGTTTCAGGTAATTTATTCTTTGCAAATTACAGGCGAGTTAAATGTATCTAACACATATCAGTCTAGTTAGATAACTTCCACCCAAATCCTCTCGGTCCTAGAGTGTTGACCGATTTTACTCTCGCATCTTATGATGTTAAACTTCTCTTCTCTCGAACTCGAACTCGAACTTTTACTCCATTTCATTAGATTAACGTGACTTTTTCACAACTATCAATTTTCTCTCGAACAATGGATAGATACAGGCTGGGTCTAACGCGTGCACTCATTAGAAGGAATGAATAACGAAAGTCGAGTTATGATCTGCAAATATAAATCACCTTCTACTCGTTCTACGAATCTACACTTAGATTTCATTCATAGTCCTCATAACCCTAGTTGTGGTGTTTATCCACTCATGCTTGAAATTAAATAAACAAAGATATGTAATAGATGCATTAAGAAGAATCACTTACGAAGATTTGCAAATTCAGAGACAATTGATATTCAAGAATCAAATCAAACTTCCAATCTCGATTCAATCGTTAATCGATAAAAACCAAAGTAGAGAATATTTAGAAAGTAGTTACTCGTTCCAGATATGACGAGATAAAACAAAATTATGACCTAATTAATTCAAATAGTCAGTCTAAAAAGTGTCCTACTCGAAGTAGGACTGAAATGTCGGGACTTATAACCGACAGTATGACGACCTGTCAAGGGCTTCACGATCCGTGAAGCCCTCTGTGGACATTACTTGGCATTCTCAAAACACATCTCTTCAAGGCCTGCCCACTGGAAACCCATTATGGGCGGCACCACGGACCGTTATAATGACCACGGTCCGTCTGGGTGTCCGTGGTCTTTACTTGGCCGAATCACATTTCATCTTCTAGAGGTCTTTCCACTAGTTCAACTTTACGAGCAGCATCACGGCTCGTCATGAGGATCATGATCCGTCAGGGCCTCCGTGGTCCTTACTTAGCACTGCCAAAGTTTATCATGTCAAGGCCTTCTCACTAGAAATCCATCACGATCACCATCACGGACCGCTGGACTACATCCTGTGAGGCCTTCTGTGGTCTTTACTTGGTCTAAATCAACCTTAACTCTGCAAAGCCTGCTTACTGGATCTTCTTCACAAGCTTTAGGACGGACTGTGAGAGAGACCATGGCCCATCTTACGCTCAGTGGTGTTTGTTCCAGACTGATTTTTCTTCTTTTCTTTTCTATCTTTCGCGTCCACATGTTTTACCTGTACAAACATAACCAAGCACATTATATCCATATAAATACACTCGATTTTTGCAATAATCCTTAGTTTTGATCATCAAATGTGACAAAATCTCACGGTACATCAACACCCTTATCTTAGAGCCATTACTTGTCCCAAAGTGATGAGAAAAACAAACATTTGATGCTTAAACCCCACAGATAGAATACTAGCATGCAACAATCCTCTCTACCATAATTTGTATCCAAAACCATCCATCTAACATGCAAGGATCAATGTATGATATCCTAGTACTCACAGTCAACCATGGTTATGCTCGTGTAGGTTGTCAGCCAACACAGTTTAACTATCAAATGCAGACACAATGTCCTCACATCAAAGAAATCCCTCACACATGATAATTGGCACTAAGTATGATTCTCAGACTCACAAATAACTTCTATCACTAAGAACAAAAGACCTTAGGCTTGCCCTTGTTTTCTATACTCTATCTTTCAAAAAAACTGGAATAAGATCACTGAAGGACTTTATAGGATTGTAACATAGGCTCGGGCTAGGGAATGAAATATATGGTTTTATGAGTGACTATTTTACCTTGGTTCTCCAAAGTTTAAACAACACACAACTTTATCCGCTCGATTCCATCTTCTCTCATTTCAGTATATCCCAGCAGCCACACCCTTTTTTTTCTTTTTCTCTTTTTTCTATAAACTACTAGCTTCTTTGAACATTCACATTATTCCTGATCAATTTACTCTTTTTACTTTGTGCTTTTAGCACTGACTGAGTGGACCTTCTTTTTTTCTTACACTTTTTCCTTTCTACTCGGGGTGCACTCACCCTAAACTTAGGCTTTGGCCTGACTTGTGGCATCATATATTTTCTAATCTTCATGAGCAATTGATATCTGGTTGTATCCAGAGTATCCTTCTAAGAAATAGTCCAGCCAACCTGTCAAGCATCTGGTCCATGAATGGCATTGGGAAATGGTCCTTCAAGGTCCATTTGTTTAGATTTTTGTTATCCATGCAAACTCGCCATCCGGTGACTGGTCTTTGTGGAATCATCTCGTTCTTTGCATTGTCTACCATACCACCCTTCTTGGGCACATACTGTACTAGGGTAACCCAATGACTATCAGAAATGGGGTACACCACCCCAACATCAAACCAATTTATGATCTCTTTTTGACTGCCTCTTGCATTGGTGGATTTAACCTCTCTCTAGTGCTCTAAGCTCGGGCTACAGTCCTCCTCAACTTGAATCTTATGAGTGCAAATACCTGGAGGTATCCCAATAATGGTCCACCCAATTGCCCTTTTGTACCTTATCAAAACTCTGATCACTGCTTGCACCTGTTCATCATTCAAATCTGCAGCCACAACGACTGGCAAAATATTGTTAGCACCCAAAAGACATACCTGAGGTGACTGGGTAATTGGTTAAGTTCTAGTACAGATGACTCCTCAATAGATGGCTTTGCTGGAGGATTTGGCTTGTTTTTTGGATCCAGGTCTAAAGAAGAATGTGCTCCCATACCATGTAGAGCATTCATAGTCTCTACATAATCATTCTGGTAGTCTGCTTCAAAATTCATAGCATGACTGACAATGTTTCGACAACAAGTCTTTCCTCAATATTAGCTCCCGGCTCCTCTTCATCAAAGACCTCTATCTCAAACACCATATTCATGTCTTGTGGTTACTTCATAGACTTGCAAATCTTAAACTTTACCTCCTCATTATTGAGGCTAAATTTTACCTCTCCACTTTCAACATTAACCAAAGCTCGACCTGTAGCCAGAAATGGCCTCCCCAAAATTATGGGAACTTCAAAGTCCACTTTGCAATCCAGAATCACGAAGTCTGCCGAAAATATGAAACTATCCACTTGTACAAGCCCATCACATAAGATACTTACATGACACTTCACTGACCTATCTATCATCATCAACCTCATCGCAGTGGGTTTTGGAATCCCCAAGCCCTGTTGCTTGTAGATGGCCAAAGGTATCAATTTATACTTGCCCCTAGAGTGAACAGAGCCTTTGCAAACTCAAATGATCCGATGGTTCAAGGTATAGTGAATGCACCTGGATCCTCCTTTTTCTGCACCGGAGACCTCGTAGCAATAGCACTACAATGATGAATATTTTTAGTTAGATCAAAACTTACAGTTCTTTTCTTTGTGACTAAGTCCTTCATGAACTTAGCATATTCTTGCATTTTCTCCAGAACTTCCACCAACGGGATGTTCACTGATAGCCATCTCAGCATAGTTATGAACTTTGCAAACTTCCCATCTTCCTCTTTCTTCTTGAGCCTTTGAGGGAACGGAGGAAGTGGTCTTGGTATCTGCTGTAAAGTCAAAGTTGCCTCTGCTTCTTTTTCTTTCACCTCTGTTGGCTTTACTGTTGGTTGACCCTCTTCTATATCATCTACATGTTTAGCTTCAACCTCTTCTTCTTCATTTCCCTTTATACTTTGTTCCTGCTCACTACCTGCAGATTTTGGCTCATTAATGACCTTACATCTTCTGGTGGTGATGGCCATGCAGTGCAATATTTCTTGGGATTCAGGATAGTTAATGCACCATTCTTCTTCAGCTTCAGTGATGTTGATAGTTGTCCCAACTGTTGTTCTATCTGCTTGATGGAAGTGGTGTGAGCATCCACCAGTTGACTCATACTGGAGAAATCACTTTTCATCTCTTTCACACCTGCGTCTGTTGATTCAACCTTCTGTAACACCTTAGCAAATATATCTTCTAGTTTGGACTCGTTGGAACTACCACTTGCACGATCTCTATTACCAGGGGGACATAAACACCACTACGGTCATTCCTATAACCATCTTTGTTTTGCCAGTTGCCTTGTTCTCTATTTGCTGGCATATCATACTACCCTTCTCTGCAATAGTTTTGACCTGTATTTCAAGAATTATATCCTTGGTTTCTCGAGTTATAATTCTGGAAACCACCTTGATTGTCCAAGTATTTGTCCTCATCATCTAAGTTAATATCCTGATATTTATACCTGTTAGAGGCTCCTACATCATTCACCTTCTCAGAACCTTCCATTATATGTTTCTTAAGTAAATCCATCTCAGTCCTCATGTGGGCCATGCCCTCATCACTTTCTTCTTCTCGCTTCTTTTGTTCACTTGACAGCTCAAATCGGAACCCAAGATCTCCAACTTCAGCATTTCTGGTGTGCCATGCTCTATTGTTCTTAAGGACTTCATCCATGATTTGCACTATCTCTAGAAGTGGTTTTCTCATGATGGAACCTCCACACACTGCATCACAAATAGGCTTAGTAACATAATTTAATGATCTATAGAATGCCTGTTTTAAATGTCTTTCTGTAAGATCATGGTTCAGGCATTTCTCCAGCTTTTGGCTGAATCTCCACCAAGTTTCATGTATTGCTACCCCTAGTCGTTGCTTGTGTGTGCTTATCACATCCTTCATCTGCATATCTTGTGATTCAAGATAGAATCATTTTAGGAAAGCTTCCCTTTAACTCATTCCAAGTCCTGATAGAATCATCTAGCATCTCATTCAACTAGTTTTTCACCTGTCTAGTAAGAGACGATAGGAATAACCTTAGTCTCATAGTTGTCTGACTTACCATAGGGATTTCTTGTGATTTGCAGATCGATACGAAGGTCATTACATGTTGATGAGCATCATTACCAACTCTCCCTCTGAACATTCTCTTCAAGTTCAATAGTTGAATAATCATGTTGGTAATTGTAAATTTCACACCTGGAGGTACTGCAGGAAACACTATTGCTCTGGTAGCTCCAGCTCCATCCAAGTCTAAATAATCCTCTTCAAACACTTTGTGAGCTGGTTGTTGTGCTCGACCCCTTGGAGCTAGTGGCTGTCAGTGGGGAGGAGCTATCTCTTCCACTCCTTCATGTTCCTCTACTACCCTAGGTTGATTGTTCACAACATGTTGTTGAGCACCTCTTGCAGCAGTCTCAGCTTCAAGTCCCAATCTTTGCGTCTGAGCCTCAAGTTCTTGTGCATTCACCATCTTGCATATAGTTTTCCGAAGTTTCGAATCGTAAGGAATCAATTGAGCTCCCTTACATTTGGTATTGCGCATGCACTGTCGAACTTACTTGTAACATACACAAACAAAGAACAAGACATAAAATTAGGAAATATAACTACAATTCAAATATTTGCTAGTAAAACACTTCTGAATTGAAATTCGTCGGCAGCGGCGCCAAAATTTGATACGTCCAAACTTACACTTCAATTAAGAGGTATAAACAATCAAAATCAATTTATAGAACTCAACATGAGTTGAGGTCGATCCCACAGAGAATTTCTTTACAGAAATAGTTTCAGTGTCGCGTTTATTCAAATGTTGTTGTTATTTCCTAAATAAGGTAATTGCAAAATGTAAATTGGGTTTAGTTGTAGGATCCAAGTAACCAATATTGTTGAGATAATTAGATTAGAACAATTAACAGAGTCTTGACTTTAAGGTTGTATTGATAAATGAATGAAACCAAGGTTGTGTTTCCTATGACGTTACATCAGGTGTTGATTCATGAACTAGTTTCAGGTAATTTATTCTTTGCAAATTACAGGCAAGTTAAATGTATCTAACATATCTCTGTCTAGTTAGATAACTTTTACTCAAATCCTCTCAATCCTAGAGTGTTAACCAATTTTACTCTCGCATTTTATGATGTTAAAGTTTTCTTCTCTCTTCTCTAAAACTTTCACTCCATTACATTAGATTAACATGACTTTTTCCCAACTATCAATTTTCTCTTGAACAATTGATAGATACAGGCTGGTTCTAATGCGTGCTTTCATTAGAAGGAATGAGTAATGAAAGTCGAGTTATGATCTGCAAATATTAATCACCTTCTACTCGTTCTACAAATATACACTTAGATTTCAGTCTTAGTCCGCACAAGCTTAGTTGTGGTGTTTAGCCGCTCATGCTTGCAATCAAATAAGTAAATATATGTGATAGATGCATTAAGAATAATCACTTACGAAGAGTTGCAAATTCAGAGACAGTTGATGTTCAAGAATCAAATCAAACTTCCAATCTCGATTCAATCGTTAATCGATAAAAACCAAAGTAGAGAATATTTAGAAAGTAGTCGCTTGTTCCAGATATGATGAGATAAAAAAAATTATGACCTAATTAATTCACTACAAAAAAGCAGCATTTAGCGACTGACGAAATACATCGCTAATCTATGCTATTCCGTCACTAAAGCGGATTTGCGATGAATTTGTGACAGATTGTTGGCTATTACTGTTTTGCTCGTTAGTAATCTCTTAGCAACGAAAAAATGAGTTCCATCGCAAGTTTAGTGACGTATTAGAGATGAATGATATTCATCGCCACTTGTTAGTGACGTACTGGCCCGTTGTTATACTTATATAGTTAGTTGCTAATTTCATAATTAATTTTGTCATTTTGAATAAATTTGGGACGGAATTTCTGTTACTAATATGTCACAAGATATTCTGTTATTTGAGCCAGCATATTTGCCACTAAAATGTTTCGTTGCTAATCCGCCGGCAAAATTTTGTTATAGCAACGACCAAATTGTTATTAAATTTTTTGCTAAAAATTTTCTTGTACAATAGTTTCATTTATTTATTTTAAATATACATTATTGACATAAATTAAATAACAATTATTAAATACCTCTAAAATAACAAACATTCATATAAAATAATATTTAGAGAGTTCAAAATCTGTAGATAGCAAAATCCAAATCACATACTTTCGGTGCAAAACATCAAAAGCAATTTGTCAGCTATTCTTAAGAGAACCTGCAGTCATCAACTGTTGTTATCGCAAAATTGGTAGTTTCAAAAACACAGACAACAACAACAAATTAAAGCTACAGGAGACTAATTAAGGGATACCCTCATCACTTGAAACTAAGGGATCAACCTCATCCTCATTAATAGTAGTAGGAGGAAGCAGCATGGGTGTCACAGGTGATAGATTAACAATGGGACTAACCACTTGTTGTACCCGCTCCATAATTACCAGAAGAAAATGATTAGTAAGGGCATGAATCATTTCCTTTACAAACACATCCATATTGCTTGTCGATGTTGATTGAAAAACTGAAGGTGCTACAGATGATGAGGCACAAAGATTCTGCTCGTAGTAAGTTTTTGCTTCATATCCAAGACCGTATATTCTTTTCTTCTTTTCTCCCCCGACAGTTTGGTAGTATGCTTCCCATTGATCAATATCAGATTGAGAGGTTGTTTTTTCCCTAAATGTTTCTTCATATGTTTCTTGTAATAAATTAAGATAAATAGAAAACATTAAAGATTAGGAATAAAATTATAATGGAAGGAAAAGGCAGAAACATACATAACCTTTTAGCCAACCTACGGTACATTTAAGCTTAGATTAAAACAGTAAGTTACAGTTGTGACAACACAATAATCAAGAATACTTGGGCCCCTTTATGCACCCCTGTTATAAGATAATCACGACTTTCATTTGTTTGGAAATTTGGCGAACTAGATGCAGCAACTAATACAAGGCTGAAACTAGTTATGGAAGGTATGGAAGCCCCTATGGATGATTTCAAGACTCATAGAAGGCATTCAGAAACTAGTTGAAGAGAATGAATTTAGAATCACTCATTGATACAAGGAAGCTACCAAAATTGCTGATAAGTTAGCTTCCCTAAGCCATGGAAGTTATGGAATTCAAATATTCAACTCCATCTTTGATCTGTCAGCAGCTATTAAAGGGCTCACTAATATGGACAAATGGGGTTTTCCATCCCTTAGAATCAAAGAGGTAAAGGATAGCAAACTGATCCTACAAGCTGCAATCCATGTAGCCAACGGATCCTACAAATAGGGTTTTCCATCCCTTATAATCAAAGAGGTAAAGGGATCACTCCTTCTCTCACACTGTGTCTTTTACCTAGCTGAACATGCTGCAATCCAGAATTCTCAAACATTAATGCCTTACAAACTGATCCTACAACTCTGGATCTCCATGTAATAGGATTTGTTTAATGCTTGGTTGAACATGTAATAGTATTTATTTAATGAGTTAATATAACTACCGTGAAATAGTGGTCTTATTAAAATGCACATTTTGTATTCCTTTGTGATACTCAGTGAAACTACTGGACTAGGGGGAGGAGGGCCACAAAACAACTTATTTGTATTAACATGCACATTTCGTTTAATGTCTGTCTGCACATTTTAGTCAGCTTATTCTCTTTTCACTACCTTGCTAATAAAATATGGATATAGTGTTGGTAGAGCAGTTCTTCAATGACTAGTTTGATGGCGATTAGCTAACACTGATTTATCAAACTACAACATTGGATTATTCTCTCTTGTGGAAATTGGTCCTAGTTACTCAATTACCTTTCAAACTTCTGACATATTGTGTAGGCTACGATGAAGAACTTGGGCAATCATTAAGACAATTTTATAGTACAATCTACAACTGATTTACTTAAATAGATACAATAGAATACTAAAGTGTCAACTAGTAATTAAGAAATATTCCACATTGCAGATTTGAGAACAAATTAAAGCCTAGTGAAGCCTCACTTCGTGATAAAGAAGGAGGCAACATACTCATCATATGACTTAATTGGTGTGGAACAAAAGGGGAGTCATTATGCGATATGACAAAACGAAAATCAAAAAATATTTGCAAGAACACAATTTTGTGGCTGCTTTCGTAGAAACAACAACTTATGTTTTTCGTGCACCTTATCTCCTTAACTTCTTCTTGTCTGAGCCTTGCACAAAAATTCATCAGTACCCATACGCATGGTACACATTTAGGGAGAACAAACTGCAGCTGAATTAATTTATGCATCAGTGCATTTTCAGCCAAGTTTTTCCTTCTAATAAGAAATGACAGTATATCTTCAGATTGGTTTTAAAGCTTTTGACTTACATGGACAATTCGAGAGCGTTCACCAACAAAAGATTTTCCATCATGACCGTGCGTATGGACGTGCAAATGTAACTCTCTTGGTGTTGTATCTCGACCCTTTTTAATAGCCTTTACAAAAGAAAAATCCATTTTAGATAAAAAAAAAAAAATAGCTATTGCATAATGTGTATTTAGATACAAGTGTATATATCAGGCAACCTAAAGATGTTACTTATATAATTTGTGAAATATATACTTACAAGTTTCTTGCGATGTTCTCCAATTGAGATAGAGCCACATGTGTGAGTCCCAGCAGCAATTTCACGACCGCCACGACGATTCTTTACATTTGTTTCTCACTTTTTAATAGACTCATCACTTCCCCAAAGTTATATCCATCATTTCCAAACATGCTCAGGTAAATAACATGGCCTAACTCCTCCCCTGTTTTATTTTATAAATGAAATTTCTGTATTTTACAGCCTCCATGACCATCCAGTGTCTCTTCACTTCACTTTCACTAATAGAAACATCCCAATACAATTTTTTCTGAAATAAATTTTGAAAGTAATATATCAATAACCTATCTATAAATATGAATACACTTTCCAAACTTATCTACGATGGAAAGTAATACCTTGAATTCTCCAAAATGACCATCTTTTACATTGTTTGAAACACTTTTCCAATTGATTCCATTGATATCAACATCATTTCTAAATGACTAGGTTATGAAACTAGAGCATATTATAGAAGGTTCCAACCTGTGTAAATTTGAATACATTACTTGGAGTGTTATTATAAATCGAAAGTAATATAAGTATCAGGCATTATATATGTGAGTGCTAACAAAAAGAATACTCATATTATAGTAGGCTGCTAGACTGCTGATTTTTCAGATCCATCAATTAGCATTGCTTAACAGGGAAACTTAAATTATAATTTGTTTACTGGAACTTGTGGATTCAAAGACTACCAGTATTAACTACACTTAAGTATAAACAAGTTATAAGGATAAAATCAAAAGAGTGGACTAACCCTGCAGAGCATATAAAATAAGGGTCCGTGAATGGCTACTACCAGAATCAGCTTCGACAACTATGTTTGTATGACCTCTTGATTTGCTTTGAGTAGATAAATCACCTTTAATAATTGGATTACTACGACCTGTTGGGATGCTCTGAGTAGACAGACCCTGACCTATTGGATTGCTCTAATTTGGTCTAACTGGAGGTGTCTCAGAGATAGTTGGGTGTTACTTTGAGCTGATGTTTCAACAGTTGTGGTACCACCTTGTTGAGGAGAAACTATAGTGGGCATCAGAATAGTTGGCATGCTTACATGAATAGCAGGACTACTCATACCAAAGGACTTCCCACGACCTCTACCTCGAGTCATACCTATAAAAAATATAACAGTGTACTTAGATCATTACTAGTACAAAATCAAATTAAGCATAACCCATAATATTAAGATGCAATTGTTCCTGCATAACTCTAAAGTCGGCCTTTTTAGCGAGTGACTTCAAAGAAAGAATAAAAGGAATTTGGCTACCTGGAATATATGGAAGATTAATGTACCAACTTCTAGGTAAGTTAAATAGGCTAAAAAATGTATTGTCGTGTCTAAACAAAGAAACTTTCAGTGATGTGGAACTACAAACACAACATGCATGGGAGCTACCTATCCTATGTCAAAACAAAATGCATGCAGGATCACATAATATCATGTTGTATGAGAATGAAAGGAGACTAGCAAATGACTATCACAAAAAAAAGAAAGCAAGTACAAAGTTTTTTCACAGTGTGATGAGAGCAGTATTGTTGACAATGCTGGCAACAATTATTTACTACATATGGAAGGCTAGGAATGAAGCATTATTGCATCAAAGGGTACCTAGACCTCAAGTGATATATATATATATATATATATATAAACCAAAGAAACAAACATGTACGGATAGAATATGGATAGTGAGTATACTAGTTAAAGTAGATGAATAGATAAAGAAGGGACAAGGGATGGGACAATTGGTGATATCAATATAACAGTTTGTTCGACAAAAATAAGAAATATTGCAACAACAGAAACTAGAGTCAAACATTTATCACTAGTATAAATTAAACTAAGCTACCTCACTGAAGTAATTTTCAATTAAGTGGAAGTGTGCTGAAATATTAAAAATACCTCTAAAAAACCTGGTAGATCAAGTGAAAAAATTTATGCCTGCATATAAAAGAGTAAAATAGTTATCATTGAGTTTCATTAGAAGATTTACACAAAGAATCAACTTTAGAAATCAATATCAGATTCTGAATATTTGAATACAATCACAGAAAAGGACATTAGGGAACTTGAGAATCATTTTAAGAGGCTGAAAAGTTGAATACCATCAGATCATGTGCTTCTGATAAGGCACCTAAACCTGATGGTTATATTGTGTCATCAAACCTGTAGTGATATCTGAACATTTCCATCGAATTGTCACATGGTTAAGTCAAGTAATTTGATGCATTTAAAAGACATAATCTACTGAGCATAAGAATGTATAGACCAATAAGCCTTAAAGAACTTACATATTAGAAAACTTATTTATAAGACAACTATAGTAACTATACTTATTCCAATAATAATGCATACTTACCTGGTATGTGTAACACTAATTAACGCTACAAGTAGATTTAAATAAAGGTTAAAATAAGAAATAGAACACACATGGTTAATATCCAAGAGTTACTGATTTTTCACCGTAATTTGAAAAATAGAAACTAAAGAAAATGAGAATATTTGGAGAAAAATTAATACAAACAAAATACAGTGAAGATACAAAAGTAGATTATCAAGCACTAGTCACTATCTATGTCTTCTTCAAACTCTTCCTCTTCTTGATCCTCTTCATCCTCCTCATCCTCCTCAGTTTCTTCAGTTTCAGATTCTTCTTCTGTTGATTCTATTTAGATTTCATGATGGTCTTGCAATAAATCATCATCAATGGGTTCATCCATTTTCTTTGTATCCCCATTTGGATCATTTAAGAGTATGGTTTCATCTATGGAAATAGTCATATCTATCCCGTGGACTTCAACTTCATCAACTTGGAATGGAACATTCAGTTCTAAAGTTGTCTCCACTTCCTCATCGGGTGATTTAATAATATTTCAAGGTTTGACCTTCAATACAGCTACCCAATCATCTTTGACCTTTTTCTTGTTGGGATACGGCACATAACACACTTGAGTTGCTTGCATTGCTAGAATAAAAAGGTTCATATTTTTATATCGACGATGTTGATTAATATCAACCAATATGTATTGATTATGCCTTTTTCACACCAACATCCATAGTTGGGTGAAACCATTCACATTTGAATAATACAGCTTGATTCAAAGGTGCTTCATGGTATTCCACTTGTATAATCTCTTTTATCCGTCCAAAATAATCACAAAAATTTGAATCCAAGATACAAACTCCACTATTCATTGTTGATCTTGCGCTACCATGACATTCTACGTGAAATTTGTATCGATTAACAAAATAAATAGAATGACATGTAGCACTTATTAATGATACACGAGCAAGACTACTTAAGAAGTTATTCTCAATGGGATTGCATCAGACCTATTTTTAAAATAATTGTAAGACTTAGTAAAATTTCTGAAGTCAAGTTAACTACATTACCGCATAAAAGATAATAATTTTGGAAATCTTACAAATTCCTTGAACCATGTAGAGAAATTTGCTTCAAGGCTCTCATCTATTTGACCCTGAGATAGATTTGAAAATTCTTCTTGCAAACATTGCATGAACATATTTCATCATAGTAAAATAAATTTAATTTAATAGTCGTGAATAAAGATATGTTTATATTATTAACAAAATACCACTAAATTTTATTACCTCACAAATGGCTCAACCTCCTTACAATTTAGTAAGATATAAGTTTGGGCAGCCTTGATTTCTTCAATGGATAAATCTCATTTTTTTCTTGTCCCCATAGTCGGCCTGGATGGGAGAATATTAATAAATTTCCTTCAAGTTCTTCCACAACACCACCATCATCATTATGTTCCAGATTATGATTACGTATCATAACATGAGGTTCAAAATAATGAGAAAACAATTGTGTTGACTTTGTCATCAAGTACGCTTCACAAATGGAATCCTCAACACTAGCTTTATCCCCAATCATCCTTTTAAGAGTTCCCAGATACCTAAATAGAGAAAATGGATGGACCAGTACATTAGAAAAGGAATGTATGGAAAACTAGTCATAAGTGACATAAATTTTCACATTTACCTTTCAAAAGGATACATCCATCGATATTGCACTGGTCCAGCTATCCTTGCTTCATATGGAAGGTGCACAGGAAGATGTTCCATTTAGTCGAGAAACCCAGGAGGAAATATACGTTCTAACTTGCATAAGATTTGTGGCATATCTCCCTCTAATCTCTCCATGTCATCCACTCGTAGAGTGGTGGAAGTAAGATCTTTAAAAAATAAGCTCAATTCTCTAAGTGCTTGCCACTTTAGTAGGAAGTAGTTCACGAAAAGCAATAGGCATTAGTCGTTGCATGAATACAATCGTACTTTTCATGCTAAATATCCTTTTCGCATTTGTGTCTGGACATCTACCCAAATTGGAAACATACCCATCTGAAAACTTTGAGCCTTTCATCCAATTGAACAAGATAGCTCGTGCTTCCTTGTCTATTGTATATACAACTTTGAGATATCTTCCACTACTGTCTTTTGCCAATTGAGGTCGATCACAATATTCTACCATATCATGACATGATTATGGATTGTCTTTGGTTTTTTCACCAAAATTAAGAACCGTGTCAAACACATTATCAAAGACATTTTTCTCAATATGCATGACATCAAGATTATGTTGAATCATGTTACAATTCAAATAAGGCAAATCCCAAAAGATCCTTTGCTTTTTCCATCCACAAGACTTACATAATCTTCGATTAAATTCTTCTACATCTAACTCTGTTACTTTTCTTATGCCCAAGTCACAAAGTTGGTTGAATAATTTCGCTCATGTTCTATAGGGTGGTGATGATCTTTGGACGGTCTTGCCTTTAAGAAAGTTCTTACGATATCTCCTAAATGGGTAATTTTGGTTGAGAAACATCCTATGACAATCAAACAATGATGTTTTTCTACCATGTTTGAATCTAAAGGATTGTGTTTCCTCCATACAATAGGGACATGCTAACTTACTAATTTAACGTTTCAAACACACCTCATCTAATTCTAGGTGTTGAACGATCGTAAATTAGTATAAAACCCAACTAAATGAGTGAGGCTCGAATCCCACAGGGAGCGGTACGTGTTTGAGAATCAATTGGGAAATATGAACATGATCAATTCATTCATAGGAATAAAAATTATTGAATAAAGACATCATTTAAATTAGGGGTGAAACGAATGTCAAATGGGGCTTTTGGTTTGAAATTATCAACTACAAACAGTGGCAAACAATACGAAATAACAATAATAAGACGGGTTCTTGGGATGTAATTCAATTATATGCTAATATAGATAAATGGGTAATTGCAACTATTAGAAATTAGCTAGATATTAGTGAGTAAGCTAGACTATAGAGGAGGTAAACTTTCTCTCGAACAATTTACCCCAAATCAAGTCAATTTCTCTAGAACATCAACAAGCATGAAAAATAAGAACAACCCACACCTTAGTCCATTCACTCTCTCGAGCTGAATGTGTGGAATAGGGTTTAGGATTCAGTCTCTCGAGCTAAAACCATGTCAACCCAATACCCACAGACTATCAATCAATAATCTTAGTTTTAAAACCTCTTTCTCGAGCAAGCCAAAAACACAATGGTAGAGTTGCATTTGTAAATACAATTCTTAAATTAAACCACAATTAATGATTGAACTCACTTATAAATAGCATTTAAACTAACAATTAGCAATACCCATAAACTAATTCAGCCCATAATCACATAATCACACCCTAATAATTGGGGTTTTAGCTAGACATTATAAAAAGATAAAAATCGTTACCAAATTGAGTTTCCATCAACTGGGTAAGATTGATTTCATCCTTACAATGCTCTAATTCGAAGAATCTCAAAGACCCACTTCCAATTTCTTAGAAGTGAAAAACTTCAATTCTTCAAAACTTAGGAAGAACTAAAGAAAATTGTCTCAATTCTAAAAATTATCAGCTATGATAAGATATTATGATATTAGATATGATTTTCCATTTTAAACTAAATGTTCAAATATGTATTTATAGTCGCCAAAAAATGTCTTGCGAAGAGTCACTCGACGAAGTAAGTCGGGCTCGCCAAACCACTCGGCGATTCTTCCTTTGGTCATTTCCACCGCCCTTCTGCCTTGGCATTCATCATCCTCAAGGTCTATAACTTTAGGCGATCCAACACTTCATCGCGGAACCACTAGGAGATCCACCGACTGCTCCTCTCTATTGCCAACTTGGTTCTTTCCTTCAAGGCTTGGCACACTAGAACTTTAGGCAGTCAAATAACCATTTGGCGATCAACATGCTTGCTTTTCCTCAATCTTTCAGCTCGCTTTGTTCCTTTTTGCAAATTAGTGTCCTTGCTTTATTCCTCAATCCATATACTTGGAAATCAAGGGGTTTACATCAGTTATTGGCACAAAATAAGCATTTGAGGACACTAAATCTATATAAATAAAGCCCTAAATGAGTCCAAATCTCGGACTCATCAACACCACTAACTTAAACTTTTGTTGTCCTCAAGTAAAACTCAAGTTCAGTAGTTCAAAAAAGATGTCTCAAACAGTGCTACACAAGACTCAATCATGAATGCACACAACAGGACTCAACTTACTCATGCAAGGACCAATTGTGCACTCAAATATTCAAGTTGTGACTCACTATTATCAAAGATTCTCAAGTTCACAATAGTTGCTTCAAATGCAAGTTCAAGCTTAACAAAGGTACTCAAATTCCCTCACAACAAAGATAATTTCATATTCACACACAATTGTTCAACACTTTATAGCTCCGGAATCACATACAACTCTCATACTCACAAAGATGAACACATGCATGACTTCACCCATAGTTTTGCCTTTATTTTCTAGCCAACATTCGTTTAAGCTCACTCAAGATCAAAAAGGTCTTTTCAAGGCTTGTAACGGGGCTGAGTGTAAATGTATGGTCATTTAGGCTCAGTGGTTGCTATCCTCATGAAATGTGGTATGAACATCACTTTTTTCCCTTTCCTTCAACATTTTCACTCATGCTCAAAATTCACCCCATTATTCACTTCTCATGGAATACCGGACACCCCATTTCTTTTGTAATTTTCACAACTTTTTCATTCCTTTTTTTACTTTCTTCTTTTCTTTCTCTTTTTTTTTGTATGGAGGGGTTTCATCTTTTTTCAAGACCATGGATAAAGTAGGATTTATTCACACTTCTTGATTTACCTTCTCTTTTAACTACACCCCGAACATAGGCTTTTGGCCTAAGTTTGCTATTCAAACAAACCACTATTCATGAGGATTATAGGTGAATGGATAAAGATGGGTTACAATTGCATCAAGTTTCTTCCAATAAAATGGTAAGGCTCAAAAGGGTTTCAAGCAAGGTTCACAAACTCACAAGGTTGGCCACAAAAGAGGTATATTGTCAAATTGTTTCACTCTTCAAAATTGTTGCCTAAGATCATTTCAAGAGCTTGCATCACTTAGTCAACCGGACCAACATGGCAAATTCTAGGTGTCACCACACAAGGTTTACGGTAATCTCATCACACAAGGAATTGACACCAATATCAAACAGGACAATACACTTTTGCTAGTGTGCAATGTTCATCACAAGAGACTTCATTCGATAATCGATTAGTCACAACGAGGTCCAAAAAGTTCACATAATGTCTATGCAACTTCATTTGGCCTTATCGTAACCGCACATTCATTTTTATTCTATTAAGAGCACTATTCAAGTCATCGGTATTGATCATAACCAATACTTAAATTTTCACAAGAACAGCCACAATTATACACAACAGATGGCAAATTTTTTTAGAAAGGGTCAAAACAAGGAGCCATAAGTTAAAGCATCCACAAAATAGTGTCAAATCACAAAAACCCAATATATATACAAAATGATAATCACAAGAGGTAGGAATGGAAATACCTCACCCCACCACCACAAAAAATGCAGTAGTCCTCAAATGCAACAAAATACTAAAAAGTCAACAGAAACGACAGAGAGGGAGGTAAAGAAGGGTCATGTCTACATAGTCTCTCCATTTTTGGGGCATCAGGGCCCGATGCAACATCAGCACTACTAGCTCCACTAGGGCCTACCATGGACGTCTCTATCAACAATTTCTAAATCACCGACTATACAATCGTCTCCTCTAGGTCAGGCAGGTCTCCATAAATGGTCTCCTCTGGTACCTCAATCTACTCCTAGTCGGTCTTTGCCTTCGACTCATCAGCTGCCACATCATCCATCGGCACGTCTGGTCGGAGGAATCTCAAAACTAACCGAGGAATCCATATCATCAGCTGCCTCCAATAGTGAAGTGAAGTCTGTGGACTTCAAGTAGTCCACATCCTTTCTCAAATCAGCAACCTCGACTTTCAAAGCTGTCACCTCTGAAGTAGCCCCCTGTCGACTCTCACAAGTCTCTACTCTCGCAGTGAGAGTGTCAATGGATGCTCGAAGGGGTGTTAGTGCAGCTAGGATGGAACTCTCAATCATCCAAGGTTCCGCAGCCTCCAACCGGGTAGCCCGTACATCAACAGAATGGGCAAAGTGCCCCATCTTTAGTATCATGGTCTGAGTAATCCTGATGGGCTGGGAAGGTGTAGAAGCACCAGGAGCCTGGGAGGAAGTGGAAGCAGGTGTACCTGAAGGCCCAGAGGTCGGAGTATACAAATATGCCTCTACAGTTATCGTCTCGACATCGATCTCTGGGATGCATCAATCATTGCTACTCTTCTCCTATCTCCCTCCTCCTAAGTGTACTCAACCCCTATCCCTCTTCTCTTCACGAGGAACTTCAGCACGCCGGCACAACTCTATAATCAAGATCGGGAATGGAAGGGATGTCTCGCTCTAATTGGCCCTCATGGCCATCTCCTGCTCTATGATGAGTCCCAAGTCAATGCTCTTTCGGGATATGATTGACCGAAGGCAGGACGCCTTAGGACGGCGAAGGATGGATTCATTCTGGGATGGAATAAGGAGTTGTTGATGAATCCAAACCAATGTCGCGCAGCTACGTTCAACTCCTTCCTCTCAATCGAAGCTCTTGCCTCAATCAACCTCGAGGTGGTGTCAGAGATGAGGGGGGAAGCCATCTCTTGAGATCATCCAAGGGTGTCGCAATGGTAGCCAAATTTGGGTAGTCAAAGTCTGACCCTCTATCCAATACATCGTTGATATGATCGCGGCTGCATCTCACTACTGTCCCCCATACCATGACGGACTCTACCGGGCTGAAAGTGTCGGCCTTCTTCCTGCCCTTGGCTACTAAGTCATTGTATGTTGTGTAGAACACCCGGACCCATGTAGGAATATACGGGACTCCGGGGCTGGTGAACTACTCAAACCAGTGAAACTGGTGAGTGTCCCTCACAGTAAAATATATCCCCACTAAGCGCTCTGTGGATAACAGCTTCTCCTTGAGAATATTCCTCAACCCATCGACCTTTAATCTGTTGAGTAACCGGGGAGGAGGACCCTGAACTGGTACTGCTAGAATCACAGTCGGTGCCGAAGCTAGCACTGTATCAGCAGCAGGAGGGGTGGCCTCTAGAACTCTCGACGAATCTTGGCAAGTCCTACCATGAATTTCGGCCCGTCAGGACTGTAGAGGTTGGTCATCCTCCGGCTCAGAAAATGCAGCTTGGGAGTCAAAGGATTCTCCCTCGCTCCGAAGTTCTGCTCCAAAACCTCAATTATGGGCTTCTTCCCCTTGCCTTTTCCTCCCTTGGGAGGTGTCGTCTTTCCCTTTTACAGAGGGTTAGATGCCCCCTCGTTGATAACTATTCCCCGTGCTCATTTGTTGGGTGGCATGTCCATGTTAGTTCTCGTCATATCTGCAAAAATATCATAGAATATTAGAAATGGTTCTGGAAAGGTTATAGAAAACAGGTTGTAGACAGACTCGCCGAATCACTTTGGCGAGCCAGATCGGGCTCGCCGAAAGGATTGGCTCAAAATTTTCCTACAAAAATGGCATGTCGACGATGGGACGAGCCTTTCAGTGAATCACCGACATTATTCAGTGAGCACAGAATAGCCCGCCAAAAGTTACAGTTCATTTTAGAAGTTAGGGGTGCAGAAAAAGCGATCAAAGAAGACTTTCGGCGAGTCGCCAAGTGCACTCGGCGAACTCAGGCTTCTCGCTAAAAGTTATAGAAGCAAAATCAACAAATACTATGAAATTAAAGGAAATCAAGGGGAAATCGGCGAACCGCTGAGTGGTTCGGCGAGCTCGACCTAGCTCGCCAAACTGCCCAACGTGCCGATTTTCAACCCCAACATCCAAAATCAACCTCGCAGCCCCCGAAAAAAAATCAAACCATACACTTATTCAATTAATCCTAGACCCATAAGACCCATGTCACCGGGGTACTCAGACTTCCCCTGGTTTGTCCAAAATTGGTCATTTGATGACTTTAGCCCTTAAGAATGACGTCAAACGCTCAATCATTGGGCAAAGAACGTCATTTAGCAGAATTTAGGTACCCAAATAGACTCAACAATAATTAAGCATAACCCACAATTTATGATCAATTTTAAGGCACAAAATTTGGGAAATTAACAATTTAGTCACAATATCAAACTAGCATAGGCACACAAGCACACAAATACAATTTCAGAGAGGCCCAACACATGTCAATAAGAACAATATGGTTTCAAATGAGTTTAACCGCTAATAACAAGTTTTTGGGTTCGGGAAAACCAACCTTTAGTGTGCCTAATATAAGAATCTGTAAAGCTAGGGGCAAAGTATCCAACTCCGAACACCGAATCAATGACTAGAAAGTGGTAAATATGCAAAAATATGGGAAATATAGTGCGGGTGTGATTTTGTGAAGTTAAAATTGAAGGTGTGTGAAAGAGTTTGAATGTTTAAACCTTTGGCCTTTTAAAACCGTTCAATTCGCGCCCTTTTGGTGATATTAGTCGACCTCACCGAACCACTCGGCGACATGCCGAGGCGTTACTTACCTCGCCAATTTTTACAGGACCTCCAGTAAATGTGAGGTTCCAAACGGCCGACTAAATCACTTTAAAACATCTTGAAATTATTTGAATTTTATAAACTAATTATTCCAAATAGTTTGAAATCTAAAAAGCTCAAAAAAAAATTCCTATAGGGGAGGGTCAATATTGGGCATTAACAATTGTCCCTTGTTTAGCCTGAATTGATGAAAGAAACTCGAGAAAAATGAAATTGATAAATCTAATTTTGATCGACCACATCTTCATCCTTTAGGAAAAGGATTTTGGTACGGACTTTAGGAATTATGGTCGAACCCGTGAAAGTGGGTTTCCCACATATCTCAGGCTATATGAGAATTCAGGCCACTTTTAGTTTGATACGCTTGATTTGACGCACGATTTTGATAGAACTCAATGGCCAACACGATATCATATTATAAAGAAACGAGGATGCTCGAGAATAAGATTTAAAAGTGAATATTGGAATACAACCGAATTTTCAACACTGATCTCGCCTACATATCCCTCAACTTAAGGAATTAGGTTGCTTGTAGATTGACTCAATCAGTTGAAAAGGAAATCTATTATGCAATATAACCTTTGGTTCTTGAACACTGACAAGGTAAGTCGAGTATGAAAAGGAGGCTTGCAACCTCTTAGCCATGAATGTGGCACGCTTCAAACCTATAATTAAGAACTTAGACGGAAATAATTTCCAAAACTCTTGGAGTATAGTCACTCAGATTGGAAGGTTGCTTCCAGTGAAAGCCGAAATCTTTCGAATGCGAAACTGAAACCAATAACCCCAAGAAAAACCCATATGCCTTTTGATAGAGGTGTGGTTTGATTGTGGTGGAAGTCGTTCCTCAGCTCGCGTCCTAATAGTTTGATACTCCTCTTTGGACTATGTCCGAGTTCACTTCTAAGAAAAATTTCCACGTTGTGTTGCGTCTTTTTTTATGTCGTCCGTACCTATGGTTTGTTTGAGAATTCATCCTTCTGGAATGCTCTCAAAAAAGATTGAGATAAAACTCATTAGCATAAAATATAAATCAAATGGGGAGATAACATTTTTTACCATGTTGACACTTAATTGCTCTCCTTGAACATTTGATATCAGCTTCCTCTAGTTTGATGTAAAGCAAATAAAGCTTGTATTTCATATTTGCAATGTAATTCTTCAATTTACTCTTCCTTTGATATCAAATTAATAAAATAGGTTTATGTGATATGTTGATAGTTCTCTTGACGTTGTTGTTGATGGTTCTCTTGATATCGTTCTTGCAATGAAAATGATGCGGCAGATGTTGATTTTCTTGCGATGCATGATTTTCTCGCGATGCATGAAGTTGACTTTCTTGAGAATTTCAACAGGTGATGACTTTTCCACGATGCATGAAGATAATGCTTCCTTGAGAACCATAACTGATGGTGACTTTTCTACGATCTTTCTCTCATGATGCATGGATCTTTTTCCGCGATGCATGACTCTTGCCGCGATGCATGAATCTTCTTTTCCATGATGCATGTATTTCTCTCCCGTGATGCATGAATTGCTCGCCGCAATGCATGACTTTGGCTTTCTTCTTGGCACTGACCGAAGGCAATGCTTCGTTGAGCGAGGCAGATGACCTTTTGGTGGCGGTATCGTCTCATTTGACAATACAATATAAATACCCTCTGAGTAGTGGTATTATTTTATTTGACAATACGATAAATAACTCTTCGGGTAGTGGTATCGTCTCATTCGACAATACAATATAAATGACTCTCTGGATAGGAATATCATCATGTCTCATAATATGATGCAAATAATGTCCTCCGATTATTTTCGGTTGCTGGAAGACAATAATATTGTTCTTATTGAGGTTTTCAATTGTACCATCTCCGAACATAGTTGCAATGTTCATTATGGACCTCGCCTTGCGGAGAATTTGAATGAAATGATGCTACTCATATTCTCAATTCTTTGTTATAATAAGCATAAAACTTTTCTTGCATCCATAGAAAAATTGCTAGTTTAAAGTGAATTGACATGTGTCGATCTCTTCGGTTATCTACTCCTTGTCTTGCTATCTTCGTTTGATTTCTCCAATCTCCCGCTTCTTGATAGATAAGACAAAACATTTTTATGCAAAATAATTGGGCCATAAATTTTTTTTTTAAGGAAAATAGGTTTTCAAAAGATAGTATTTGAAAAGGTCACTGTCAAGTGTCATGCCACGTCAAGCTTAGCAAACTCCTTCGGAGTTGGTGCTTCGAGGTCTATCTGGTAGCTTGTCGGAAAGATCTAAAGATTCCTGATGTTTAGATGATCTGACTCTTGAGGTATCGAAGATTGTTGAAGTTAAAGTTCTGATTTCGTAACGGACTTGGGGATCATTTGGAGTTACTTCCGAACTTCTGATCATGCTGGAGGTATTCAAAGTTGTTCTAAATTTCCGATGAACCCTATTGAAATTTTTGAGGTCATCCTCAAAAATTTCTTTCCTAGTTAACTGTCTTGTCGTATCTTGAACTGTCGATGAGCGAATCGTGGTTTTTTTGAGATCTTCTCAAAAAATTTGTCCCAGTTGCAATGCTTAATGTAACTTCAGTTTTGACTTGTAGGAGAGCTCCTCTTCTTAAGAATTTTTTAGTCCCTCTCAAAATTTATGTTCCAGTTTCTATTTGAAGAATAGAAATTTTATGAGATAGATGAACGAGTCATTGTGGCGCCTACATATCCCGTTGAGGCAAGAATCAGGTCAAATGTAGTTCTCCTCTCGAGGATTAACAGAAATAGGAAATGTAACCAAGGAAATGACCAAGGCCGACATAGGTCGCCTACTTATCTCATTCTTGAGAATTTAGGTCGAACGTTTTTCAAATACAAGGGAAAACACATTAAAAGGGATAAAGGGGGTGACAGAGGTCGACATAGGCCGCCTACGTATCTTATTCTTGAGAATTCTAGTCAGACGTAGTTCATTACAAGAGGGGAAAACATTCTAAAACATGAACAATTACAAGCAAACAATTACCAAGAAAACGACAGAAATACAAACTAAAACTTCACACATAATATCTCTTGAGAGCACCTGAGTTGATCGGTTTTGGCCATTCGATGCCATCCATCTCTGACAGAACCAAAGAACCTGCAGATAACACTTTGCGAACCATGTAGGGTACCTTCCAATTTGGTGCAAATTTCCCTTTGTATTCATCCTGATAATGGAAAATGTGCTTGAGAACCAACTGACCAATTTCAAACATCCTGGCTCTTACTCTTTTGTGGAAAGTACGAATCATTCTCTGTCGATAAAGTTGATCATGACAATCAACAACCATTCTTTTCTAATCAATCAATGTTAACTGATCAATCCCCTTGCGAACCCAATCAACATCACTCAAGGAAAAGGGATGTTTTGGTAATTGGGGTTTGATAAACTGGGGAGGAGTTTGGTAGTTTGTTTTAACATTTGCACAGTTAGGGGCGGCATTTCGGTAGTGAGGAGATAGAGTGGTAAATGGGAGTTTGGTAATTAGGATAAGGGGTATTTTGGTAATAAAAAGGAGGGATGTTTTGGTAATTAGGGGAGGGGTTTGATAATCAGCCTGGACATAACAAGTCAGGTATGAATTCTGTTAAGGTCAAGAACTACCTTGGTACGATGAGGATTTTCTTGAGGGCGTTTTTCCCTCAGATGCCTAAGAAATAGAAGACACGTCTTCTCTCTTCTTCTTCAACAACGCTGAGGATCCGAACGAGGCAACAATGCAGGCATTCTTCCCTGTTCTTAGTTCGTCTTCGACAGTCTCACCTACCTTGACTATGTCGGTGAACTTTGCTCTAACGAGCAACAAGATCCTATCATAATATTCGGGCTCTTGAACCCACACAAATACTTCAACAATTTCTTTCTCAGACATAGGAGGTCGAACCCTAGCTGCCTCCTTTCTCCATCTGTACACAAATTCACTGTAACTTTCAATCGATTTCTACTTCATCTTCTCTAAGGAATAACGATCAGGAACGATCTCTACATTGTAGACGAATCATTCAATAAAGTCCTTAGCCAGATCATTCCTGCTAGTCCATTGCCTTATTTTCGGAGATGTAATCCATTCCAGGGCTTCCCTATTCAAACTTCGGCTAAATAGCCTCATTATTAAGGTTTCATTCCTTCTAATGCCCACGAGTTGGTCACAGTAGGCCCTCAAGTGCGTTAAAGGATTCCATGTTCCTCGGAAAATATCAAATTTTGGCACTTTTAACCTTTCCGGGAGATCCAGATTTGGATGACAAATCCTCATAACTAAATCCAGGGACTTCAGGAATGTAGTGCATCTCCTTCACGGCTTTTTTGATATCTCTTTTCATATCCAACTTGGCTAACTCTTCCTTTTCCCTCCACTCTCTCTCATTTTCTTCATAGTGATCAATTTTGGAACAGTTGGCGTAGGGTTCATTTGGGACTGGGATTCGGAAGGTAGTCTTTTGAGGCAAATGTGGAACAATGGAGGGATTCTGGGTATTTGGAGGGGCTTGGTAATTTTGGGAGAAAGTCTGGGGGTGGTATGCTGATTTTTGTGATGGGGGAAGGTTTGCTTGTTGTTAACGTTTTGGTTTTGAGGGGGAGGACAAGTTTGGGGGTTGGAATTTTGAGGAGGAGGGAAGGTTTGAGGTTGGTATTTTGAGAATAACATGGCGCTTGGTAGGAAGCGGAAGCGTATGGGGGTTTGAGGAAGTTAGATCAATGATGGAGGGATTATGAGTGGGGTTAGAGAGTTGGTTTTGAACATGTTCTGTACTTTAATTTGGAGGAGGGAAATGGGGTGGAGGCTTTCCCTCGCCTAGAGGGTTGATAGAAAAAATTGAATTCGGTAGATCTTGCTTCCTCTGTACCTCAACCTTTAAATCTGCAATTTGTTGCATCAGTTGCATAATCAACTCATTATGTTCAGTGGTAGAGGGATGAACTATGACAACCTCAGTCAAGCCAATATCATCACTGTTATCACCCATTGTTGACTTTTCTTTCCGAGAATTCGGACCGGGGAAGGAATCTTTGGGAAAGCTTTTGATCTTGTAAAATAAGGGTGTTCAATCAGCTTATCGACACAGATCAGTTCTAAGTATCTATAAAAGAAAAACAACTCATAGGAAAATCTGTTAGTTTTAGTTCAGGACAGATAATGCATAATATCACATAGAAAGCATATAAACACATAAGAGTTGCTTCGTTTGAGGACATGTTAACCCACGAGTAACGTGGACTTATTTAAATGAGCAGAAATTTGCTCATTTTATTTTGAGAATAATTAATCAGGAAGGCTGACTTGCATTAAGCTAAGGTCTTCTTGATGTATCTCTCGACATCTATTGATCTAAACTCAATATTTCCTTGTAGAATGAAGGGGAAAAGAAAATTTTAAAAGGATAGGGGTCGGGCCTTGAAAGGTCGCCTACATATCTTCAAAGGAGAAATCAGTCCCTACGTAGTTCGAATACAAAGGGAGTGGTTTTCATTCGTTCATTTCATGATTACAAGGAAACTGAAAACATGCAATAAGACTCTTGAACAAAAATTGTTCCTTTGTCAAGGCTTCTTCTTTTGACTAGTCAAAGCATTCTTTCTTCCGCATGACAACAAAGGGAAACTTGATTTGGATTCTTCCCTTGTTGATTAGGGACTCCATATCATAGTAGAATACAAGGCCCTTTTCAATGTTCTGATCCCCGGTGCCGTGATAAGGGCAAGCTTCAAAGATTTCACCTCCAAAGGCAGAGACCATTCCGACCTTCTTTTTGGTAGGGGTCAGGATCCCGCCTCGAACCAACTTATAGTAGATAGTCCGCCATGGATTTTCAAAAGGTGTGAAGTAGTGACAGCGAAACAAAGTACGCTATATGATCAGCATACCAGGCTCCAATTGATCACAAGTAAGGAGAGTGTAATGATCCCACATATAGCTAATTTTCTCGATGTTGATCAGGTCGCGGATCGCGGTCTTCAGCTCCATACATTCCTCTACAGTGTTCCTCTTTTGGTCTGTATGGTAGGCACATGTCTTATGTGCATTTTTATGTTCAACCCTGGACGTGGTCCCTTTGAGGGGTTTCAGGATGCCTAAATCCTTAAGATGCTCGTAAATGAGAGCACACAAAATGACTTTTTCCCCCACGCTATGGTTCTGATGATATTCCCAGAGGGTGATCTTCTTGTCTCCTTCTTTCTATCGTCCTCGGAAAGGAGTCATGTAATCAACTTCTTCCTCCGATTTTTCTTCAGCAAGTTCAGGTTTAGTGTCTTTGGGAATGGTGACATTAACCTCTTTATCAAGGAAATGGTATTTTTCTCTTAGCCTATGAATCTCCAGTGTTGCATCCTCTTTCTTTTTCATTGTGGCAGCTATCACTTCATCCATTATTGCCAATCTCACCCTTTTAGTTGCTATCTCCACATCTAATACTGCACTTTTGGCTAGTGCGACTACAGTGGTGAATTCTACTTCTATTGCCCTTTCCTCGACTTACCGAATCTCCTAGTTGATCCGGTGCACTTTCAACATCAGTTCATCCTCAGTCAGCTCCACTTCGACATTCTGGTTTCTTTCCATCTGATAACGTTCAAATATACCTCTTGAAAAGAAATATAAACGATCGTATGCAATATATTTACCCAACAATGAGTCGGGGTCGATCCCACAGAGAATATGGAAGAATATTGTCAATAGCAAATATTTAACTCGATAATCGTTATATAACAATTGGGGGGGGGGGGGG
>NC_064286.1:29698177-29701547 GCF_019186545.1 Solanum stenotomum | reverse complement strand
TTTGAAATAAAATAAACAAACAATAAAAAGATATCTTTGAACTAAGTATTTATTTATATTCAGATTATTAAAAGTAACTAGGAATGTGTTCCCCATAAGCTCATAACGCAGTAATTCTAGTAATCGCAATCTTTTCCTAGTGTATTACATGCAAAGTGATAAGTTAGGTATCTCTAAATCCTTGATCCGGCATCTAGAGAATTTCACCCCGCACCTTGATCCGGCTACATGTGTATAATCTACTAATCCTTACCTTTACCTCATATTAGACATCATAATCGATGTTTGGCATAGTTATTACTTCGCACCAATCGACATTAGCCTATTAGATAGTATCACACTAAATCTATGTTGATAATTCTTTTCTTGTTGATTACCTCCTTGATCCGGCAAGTAGCAACAAGGCGAGTTCAAACGCGTGCACTCGTTAAAAAGACTTTTAACCGAAAGAATTATCAATGCATGCAAACCACTATTCAAGAATTGCTTATTTACTATTCATACATTGTTAATCACTCATGGTTCCCACAACCCTAGTTATGAAAGTTAGTTACTATTATCTCAAAAACACAATCAAAATTCATTAAAATAAACATGTTTGTGTTAATCATAAAAAGTTAAGAACAATAGCTAAACTATCTTTTATTAATCACATACAAATAAATAATAAAGGAGAAGAAAGAATAAACCACAATTCTCCGGCCTCCACGGCGGCTCTTCCAAAGTTCCTAAGCTAGAAGAAAATTTATATTGTGTCTTGTATCTTGGTTCTTGGCTTCCTCTCTAAGAATAATTTTTCATCCCCTATTTATAGATAGAGAAACCCTAAATAAAATAATTGAGTTCAAGACAAATTAGGAAAACAAAACCCAATTAAATTGGGTTTTCCACTTTACGCGTATTTCTGGAATTTCACATTGCTCGCCGCCTTTCATTCTAATATGAGCCATCCAGCTGCTGACACGTGGCAGCAGTAGTACCCAATTTCTATTTGCAAATTGTTCGCAGCCTTTTTCCTCATATATACAAATATATTATTTTATTAAATTTAATCCATTAAGATGTCTGCTTGATTTCCTTCTTGAACCTTCCATCTTTAATTTGTTTAAGCTTTAAACTTCTCCAATTTTCCACCAATTTAATCCTACAAATAAGATACCCAATTTAGCATAATCCATCAAATTAACGCTCAAGAAGGACAAATATAAATAATAAATGTGAGTAAATAATGATTAAAAATATGTATTTTTAGCCTCACCTCAACACCCCACACTTAAACTTTTGTTCGTCCTCGAGCAAACATTTAAAAATCATCCCAAGAAAAATCATACTAGCAATGTCATTACTTTGATTAATACAAAAAATTAGGCCATATACCAATTTCAAAACATCAATTATACTTCTCAATCATTATGCAAGACATCCAAATAAACAACAAACCTCTAACCTCCTAACCTCAAAGGACTTTGAACTCATCAAATTTAAGCTTGATCACCTACTCTCTTCAAAGAAAGTTGATAAAATCACCTATCTATCATGAAACAAGTGCCCTCACAAGAAGAAATAGTCCACACACTCGAATCAACAGATTGAATATAAATTAAGGACTTGGCATCAAAGAACACTCTCACACTCACAAAGAAAAATCACATGTATGCACAAAGAACCATATGCTTGCCCATTATGTACATCTCCACTAATTAAGCATGCTTGAATAGAATCAAATAAGACTTACACTTCCTTAAGCACTTTGCAATTTTAGACTTCATAACCCATTATTTTCTTCTCTTTATTTTCAGCCCTCTCTTCAACAATTATTTCACAAGTAATTCTCATCCTCTCAAAAATGTTTTAATCCTTTTTTTTTCTTTTTTTTTTTAAAGTTTCCCTTCATAATAGCCACCCTCAACTTACGTATTTTACATGCGTTAAGGTGCACAATATCCTTGGAAGAACCAGGGCCATCATCAAGGTAACTTTTTCTTTTTTTTTTCATGTCACATTTTTTTTTCTTTTTCTTTTTTTTTTAAAGAGGGCTTTTAAGCACTTTGTAGCTATCATTGATTACTCAATCATCTTTTTTTCTCATAATTGATAATTAGAATAAGTCTATGTTATAATGCTCAAGGAAGCAAGGTGCAAAATCTAGGGATTCAACAAAATAATTAAGGGTAAAATATGGCTACCAATAAATGGCTACAGGCTCAAAAGAGCTAACTAGTGATAAAATATCTGAAAAGGTAAAAATTTACTAGACAAATCAAAGAAAGCTTATTATCATCTTCTAAATAAAGCAACACTTTTTATTTCGTTTCAATAACATGCAGGGAAGTTCTAGACTAAGATGCAAAACATGGAATAAACAAAGTCTCACCACACATGGCACAAGTATCAATCAAGATGGATCAATTCCACTTCTAAGAGAGACAGGATCATAACAAACTACAAAATAAAATAAGTTATATACAAAGTCACAACCATGAGCTTAGATGTCAAAGAGTCTGCATTTTATTTTATTTTTAATCAAGCATTCACAAGAAAGTACTACTCAAAAATTAGGCCCAAATAATAAGTATCACATAACTCAAAAGGGTATTTTCTTTTCTCTCCAAATAAAATAAAATAAAATTTATTCCTAAAAAAGAACACTCGGTTCAAAGGGACTATTCTCAGGAAAAGAACCGAAAACAAAAGCCAAGGAACCCATCCTAAAAAAAGAAAAGACTCAATAAAACGGTAAAAACTAGGAATTCATTCCACCACCCCACACTTAAAAAGATGTTATGTCCCCAAAGCATTAGAGAAAATTTAAAACAAGGGTTAGGAAAACTCCCTGAGGCCTTTAGGCCTAGCTAGTAGCATGTTCTCTTAATTTTCATCAAGGGTCGTCACCCCACACTTAAGCTCAAACATGCTCCCTCTTTTTCTTTTTTTTTGGATACTCAAACTTCCCCTAATCTACAAAAAAACAAGAAAAGAAAAAAAAGTGATACTAATAAAATAAAAATAAAATAAAATAAGAAGTTACACTAATAATTGGGTTGCCTCCCAATAAGCGCTTAATTTAACGTCGCGGCACGACACCATCAATTTTACTATTTTTCCTTCCACTTTGAAGATATGAATTGCACCCCTAATTTTACATCAATTTTTCTATTACGCTCAAGGGGTGGTGGTACAAAAATAAAGGTCTCAAGCAATAGATATCGCATTATGCACTTCTTGGATCCTAAGTGAGGAATGTAATTCTCCGATATTGGAACAATAAATTCAAGAATATAGACACAATTTTCCTCCTCCATACATTCTTCTATAGGCTCAGATGGCTCGATTAATTTCTCATCATCTAAACATAATGTGGAAAAATGAT
>NC_064286.1:29568093-29697454 GCF_019186545.1 Solanum stenotomum | reverse complement strand
GGGGGGTTTAATTTGAAATAAAATAAACAAACAATAAAAAGATATCTTTGAACTAAGTATTTATTTATATTCAGATTATTAAAAGTAACTAGGAATGTGTTCCCCATAAGCTCATAGCGCAGTAATTCTAGTAATCGCAATCTTTTCCTAGTGTATTACATGCAAAGTGATAAGTTAGGTATCTCTAAATCCTTGATCCGGCATCTAGAGAATTTCACCCCGCACCTTGATCCGGCTACGTGTGTATAATTTACTAATCCTTACCTTTACCTCATATTAGACATCATAATCGATGTTTGACATAGTTATTACTTCGCACCAATCGACATTAGCCTATTAGATAGTATCACACTAAACCTATGTTGATAATTCTTTTCTTGTTGATTACCTCCTTGATCCGGCAAGTAGCAACAAGGTGAGTTCAAACGCGTGCACTCGTTAAAAAGACTTTTAACCGAAAGAATTATCAATGCATGCAAACCACTATTCAAGAATTGCTTATTTACTATTCATACATTGTTAATCGCTCATGGTTCCCACAACCCTAGTTATGGAAGTTAGTTACTATTATCTCAAAAACACAATCAAAATTCATTAAAATAAACATGTTTGTGTTAATCATAAAAAGTTAAGAACAATAGCTAAACTATCTTTTATTAATCACATACAAATAAATAATAAAGGAGAAGAAAGAATAAACCACAATTCTCCGGCCTCCACGGCGGCTCTTCCAAAGTTCCTAAACTAGAAGAAAATTTATATTGTATCTTGTATCTTGGTTCTTGGCTTCCTCTCTAAGAATAATTTTTCATCCCCTATTTATAGATAGAAAAACCCTAAATAAAATAATTGAGTTCAAGACAAATTAGGAAACCAAAACCCAATTAAATTGGGTTTTCCACTTTACGCGTATTTCTGGAATTTCACATTGCTCGCCGCCTTTCATTCTAATATGAGCCATCCAACTGCTGACACGTGGCAGCAGTANAGCCATCCAGCTGCTGACACGTGGCAGCAGTAGTACCCAATTTCAATTTACAAATTGTTCGCAGCCTTTTTTCTCATATATACAAATATATTATTTTATTAAATTTAATCCATTAAGCTGTCTGCTTGATTTCCTTCTTGAACCTTCCATCTTTAATTTGTTTAAGCTTCAAACTTCTCTAATTTTCCACCAATTTAATCCTACAAATAAAATACCCAATTTAGCATAATCCATCAAATTAATGCTCAAAAAGGACAAATATAAATAATAAATGTGAGAAAATAATGATTAAAAATATGTATTTTTAGCCTCACATCACCATCTTAGCAGAAAATTTAGATTTCCTCAGATGATATAGTAATATCTTAGGATTTGGTAGTGGGATTTAGTTTTGGCTGAGAAACTCAAGACTCGATGAATTTTTTGATCGATCATTGAGATAGTGGCTTGCATTTTGTATTTGCGAAGATTTCAGAAAATTTTCAAAAAGGGTGGGTTAAAATGTTCTCTTTTAAAGCAGCAATACCACATAAAAAGTTAAAGCACAGAAGTGGAAAAACAAATATCGCGTCCTAAACAGATATGTGACCCTTTTGTGCTGAAGGCAGGCCTAGCGAATCGAAGGATATATATGTCTTTTTAAGCCAATTCTTTATCCCCAAAATATTTCATTAATAGCATTCAAAAATGTTTAACAAACATCAAAATGGGGAAATAAGTTCAGAAAGGAAAATGACGAATCAAAGAACAAATAAAAGCAATCCCACGCAGGGGATAATAATGAATTTCAAGCCTCTTCAGATCATTCACCAAGTCTGGTCCTCTTGGCGATTTTGACTTCATCCCATATGGCATATTTATTTTCCCACAAATGATCTCTCGCCAGCCGAGCCCCTTCTTGATACTTGAACCTCTCTACAGACTGGATCTATTGCTCCATGCTATCATCTAACTCAGACATGCATTGTCTTGCTCTTCGTAGCTTTTGCTTCAGCTGGGCTATGACTTTAGCGTCTTCTTAATGTCGGTGTTGATGATCCAACTCATTCTTCTCATAACTTCTCCTGAAGTCGATGAAGTCGAACTTGATGTTTAGCACCAACATCTGCAATAATATGAGGGATATTTGGACCAGGCTTGATGGTTCAGGGGAGGTTCTTCCTTAACTATTCTTTGTACTCCTTAGAACATTCAGGTTGAAATATATTTGGCACCGGCTCACCCAACACCCTTCGAGTCTTCCATGCTTGAAGTATCTTTCTAGAAAAAGTGACTTGGCCATTTTCGTGATCCGTCGCAAATCTTCTCATGTTTGTTGTATGGGGAAGCTCTTGTTTTCCTCCTAGTTGTCTAAGAACTCGAGCTGGAGCATACGGTCGAGTTCCTCTCAATCCGGCGAATATCAAGTAGGGGGTCTTTTCAGTTCGAATCACCATTTGTTTTGTTACCACCAAACTTTCGATTGACCATTGCACATTTTCTTCTCTTAATCCCTGAAGTCTTGGATACTAGAATTCTTAGCCTCCAGTTCTATGGAAATGATTAAGCTGCACCCACCAATCATGAGTTTCAAGTTTGTTGGGTCTTCTCAGGGGATCTGGTTCTTCTGGATCATGGGCTTTGAGTAAGTGTCTCATCATCCAACACTGAAGTATCAAGTTGCATCCTTGAAAGAAACGTTCGCCGCTTTGACACTTATCTAAAGCACTGTAAATGTCGGCCAGAATCATGAACCCCAAAGTGTAATGCTTGACCGACCGCCAACCCATAGCTTACCTCGTTAAAGATGGCATGAGTGATCATTACTACACTTGGATGGATAGTGTAGCTTGGGCCTTGGGGAAATACCATTGTCCCAAGTAGGCATATTACAAAAGCAAGAGGACTTTTTTCCTTCAAAGCTTCTTCCGAAACAAATTCCTCTTTAAACTTTTCCAAAGCTTTTGCACGTCCAAATCAATAATAAAGCTTTCGAAGTGGAATATTTGGCCCGGCAAGCTTGTCCATCCATTCGGCTTTGACAAGTGAAAGCTCTTCTTTGATTTTGTCAAAATCCCGTAATTGGGGAATGAGGAGGTTAGTATCGGGATACGCTTCCTTTTGTTGCACATGCTTACACTCTCATAACTAGAAACAACTTCCTCGATAGTTGGAGTCATTTCTACCTCCCCGAGTTGGAACACCATGTTATCACTATCGTAGAATTGCACCATTGTTCCAATAAAATCGGGCCAAGCCGTCATGTCCATTAGTGACGGGAGATGGCCTATGTGTCTTTGAACCTTTTTTTTGTCTTTATTGTTCATAAACTTCCACCAAACTTGGAGGTAATGATGGGGTTGGGTCACCATTCAGGTCCTCAAGGGCTCAATTATTGGATTCATCCTACAAGAAAAAGAGTAAAAGGTAAGTTACCCTCTTTAAATAATTGATTTGTTTAAAATGACATACACACTCTTTAATTAAACACATAAGTATGAATGTCTTTTATTGACCAATGGGTTAAATAGACACAAGGTGGGCTTCTAATTGGCCCAACACGCCTTGGGTTTTGGGTCAACTTAGTTCAAATGCGCTAACTCTGGGATTTGGTTTCGCTCTATGCTATTTGACTAACAGTGGCTTTTGACAAACCGAGAACCCAAGCGGACAACTTAGGCTGGAACTCACGACAACCATTGGACGCCTGACGAACCAACAAATTGCCGATCATTTCAGAAAAGGGTTGAGTATAAAAAAATCCGGCTGCGACTACGCAAAACCGTTCTTTAATATACTATACGTATAATGAAAAATCCAATAACAGTTTATAGCAATTTAAACAACTAAAGCATAGGTAAACAATTTAACAATTAACAACAAATAGTCAAATAGTCAAATCATTACGGTTAGAACTTAATTAAATCTCCAGCAGCGTCGCCATTTCTATTTTCTCGAAAATAATTTAAAAGACTAGGTTTTTGAAAATCTACTCAACTTTTCAAGAAAATCAATTTTCAAAGAAAGTCGCTACATAATATTTGAAAGAAATTAAGAAAAATTAAGATTTTTTAAAAGATTTAAGCAGAATAAAACCATTTGAAATTCAAAGGAATTCGGGGTTTAATTTACATTCCGAGAAGGTGTTAGGCCCTCGCAATGTCCGCTAACTTGCGATTGACCAACGATTTGACTAACTTGAAAAATTAACTAAGTAAAAAAACTTTTTTTTTATTTTAAAGGAAATAAGCTAAAAGAGGACTTTTAAGAAAAATAATTTAAGTATTGACAAGACAACTTAATAAATCAAGATAAGTAATAAATAAAATATAAATATTTTAATTTGAACAAAAAAGGACAAATGACTATCTTTCGGAAATTAATTAAATTAAACCAATAATCAAAATATGATGTTAGTCCAATTCAACAAATAAATAAAAGCAAAGAGAGAAGTTTGAACTTGGACTCCTTGTCCAAGTTCAGCCAAAATTGGGCTTTTAGGCCCACCTGCCCTTATTTTTAAGTTTCAATCTTTTACGATTGATATTGCTTGAATTTTGGGCCCTGTCCATCAGCAACACAACTGAAATTCATGGGTTTAGGCCCAAATTGTCAAAATCTGCTGCTATTCATTTCATTGGGCCTTTGGGCCCAGTTTTCGCCTAGTTCTGCTGTGTTTAAATCTGCACATCATGTATACGGGCTGCAAAATTGCCCTTCAACTTGTGACTCTTTTCACTCCCTATACATCAACATTGCAATCTGTATTTTAAATTTGGGCTTCGTATTTCGACATTTTTTAAATATGTATCACTATTTTTGCCATGTATACTAGTGTATACCATTGTATACATCATGCATACAGCCTCATTTGGGCCTTCTTTGGACCTGAAAATCAATTTTCCAACCCCCTGTATTTTTGCATTCTTCCCCGTACACCCAATAATTTGGCTGACCCAACGACGAAAAGAAATTTGAGCCTTTATGGCTCGATTCGAGAATGCAAAGGAAAGAAATCCATCATAGACTTGGAGAGGGTTCATACAACAAAATGGAAGAGACAAGAATTAGCATTCGAATCAAACAGAACAAATAAAATACAATTTAATTGAAATAAAAGTTATTTAAAAAACTCAAAACCAAGATGCAACCAAATCCAACTATTAGACTAAAATAACAAATGAATTTTAAGGATGACAAAAGCAAACTAACTTAACAAATGACATGACTTTAACAAACAAAATCTCAACACCTAACAATAACATGAACATATGCTTGAACAAATAGAATTAGGAGTCATTCAAGAAGGCAACAAGAATTGGTTATATTATAGGGAATATATAGCCAACAAACAACAGTAAACCAAAAATAATGAGAAAGAGAGCATGCTACACCATTGCTAAATAATATGCCTCATGCAATAATTCAAACTAACTCCATTAATTGAGTCTAGTGATGCTATATGATGTCAAAGACAGAATGTTGGAGGTAGAAAGTTTAAAGACAGTAGTAGACCAGATGGTTTCAAATAAATGAAGAGAGTATTGCTATATTCAAACAACTAAACCTGACAACATTATTACTCAACTTAACATGTTTATTAGCACAAATAGGTAAAAACATAACACAACTTTTATAGGCTGACATTTGCTGAACAATAACATCTGATAACTAACTAAACTAAATAAATTTGTTATGCTTATGGTAGATATTTTTTTTAGATTACACGACAATGGAAGGGTTGATTTTCAAAAGATAAGAGAAACCTTAGCTAGACTGACACATTACAATAGCACGAGATACACACATAATATCACGAGTATAGAGGCCCAAGATGTATAGACAACACTCAAACTACTCAAGAAAACAAGGGTAACCATACAAGACTAAGCTAACTTTGCTAGAAATCTACAACAATAAATCGAGACAACAGAAAAGATGAACAAGAGCACCATGAAGTAATAAAGAAGACAGAAAAGCATAATCAACACATTTCAAGTATAGACCACATGAATGTCCAGACTATTTCAACTAGAGAGACACGGGCTCAACTGACTTTAGAGAACAAAATGAATCAGTGACTCTAAATATCAACATATGAAAGGCATAAGAATCGAGGCAAGAAGAGCATGTGATTCAAAACAACATGAAAAGCTAAAACTTAAAACAACAATAACCTGATTTGAACCTCTAATTAAAACGAAACATGAATAACACAATAGTCAACCAGAAATTCCAACAGTAAAGACAATGAGCCATGAATAATCATATTCAAATCAAGCAAGAATGAAGCCACACAAAACCCAACAGAGACGGGCCCATCGCATAACACTCGGAATCGAAATGAAATGTAAACAAAGGGGGAGATATTACCTTTCTCCAGGCAGCAGAACTGAGACGAAAGCGAGCAGGAATGAACTTTCACCACAAATATCGAGCACGAACAACAAAGCAAGAAGAACTTTGGCAGAATTTGGGTCTCGACCTTCAAGGAACCTTAAATTAGTGAGCTAAATATGAGGTTCTTAGTGGTGAAACGACTATTCCCAAACCTTTGTGAATTGTATTTCGTGAGTAAATTATGTCTAACTTTCTATACCTTTTCTCAATCTTCTTTCTAAATTTGTTTTCCAACCCCAAACAATGAGGAAGAAGGGGGGTATTTATAGGAGATTTCTAGGGCTGCTTTGGGGGGGGGGGGGGGGGGGGGGGGGGAGAGATGGACGTTTGAGGAAGACGACAAGAATTGCAATGTACTGGATTTGTCTTGCTCACGCCGTGAATTGGAATTGAGACGTCGTGTATCATCGTCAATTCGTTGCCTGCCTCGTTTGATATTGTTGTTGTTGTCACGCCGTTTTCACGTCGTGTTGCTACTTCTTCTGTGATAGCGTCATTTGGAGTTGTCATTTGGTGCAATCGTTGAGGCCATTTGGAACAAAGTGAAGACGATGTTGAATCATGACCAGCTGGAACTGGACATCGTGTGATTGCGTGTTGTTGTTGTCGTCTTGAGCATCTGGGTTCTTTGAGAAGAAAAAGGTGGGCCGAGTCGGGTATTGCATTGAATTGGAACGGGGTTGGCTTGGTGGACTGCTAAATTTAAAAAGAGCTGGGTTGAAATTCTTTGAGTTGGGAATGGGCTGCTCAATTTGGAAGGCCGGCCCAAAACTGGATCTCGCAAAGGGTTGAAAGAAATTGATTAGGAGTAATAGCCCAAATAAATTTCAATTGTAACCAAAACGAATTCAATCGATGAATTTAGTCAAAACTTAAACAAGACGAATTAACACAAATTAATTAATGAGCTTCTTACTCTTTAACGAAATAAAATAATTAACTTAATTATAAACTAATCAATTTAAATAACTCAAAATTATAACTATGATTTATATTAAACTAAATTAATAAAATATTTAATTTTAAAAAGCAAAATCCTTCAAGACGATTTCCAAATATTAATAATGTATATTAATTATATAAGTAATTATGTAAAAACCATTTATTTATCTAAATATTATAAAGCAGACTAAATCACTTTAAAAAAAACTTGAAAATATTTGAATTTTATAAACTAATTATTCCAAATCGTTTGAAATCTAAAAAGCTCAAAAATTAATTCCTATAGGGGACGGTCAAAATTGGGTGACAACAACATGAGAAGTTAGATACTGAGAATCTATTGAGTACGAAAGAGAACAATGGGAGTTTTTTTCTCCCATTATGGCATATACCAAATGTGGGGGCAAAAATGAAGATGTTGACGACTCCACAAGTCAGCGCCAAATGTGGCAGAATCACTAGGCATCTAACAATCTCCCATAAATCCCAAACTTCGAACTTAATTTTAAGTGACACTTATATCATGCACTGGAGAAGCCAGTTATTTACTTTCCCCGCCTCTAACAAAGACAAACACACCAACAACCTACCATCAAAATGCATCTAATTCTAACAAAACTCATAACAAGCAAGAAAATCACTTCCCTTTTGGTCACAAAACAAAAACACTATAAAATGTCATGCCTATCAATTAAGAAGTCTGTATGAGGGCAAATCCTCCAACCGTTTTATGTTTTCTTCCAAAAGCTCCCTTTCAATTTGTCGACGAGTGGACTTCATAACTGTCTGCATGAAACGTAACAGATCTAACATCAGAAATGTAGGGCACTTGATTTACATGGAAAAATCATTTCTCAAAATGTAACATCAGTCTCTATCATGCCAACCATCCATAGCATATGAACAACTTCTCAACAAAACATTAACTGAAAAAAAGGAGTTAGATACTGAGAATCTATTTGAGTACAGATAAAACACAAAGTGGTGCAAACCAACAACTGTATGGATTTTTGCTAGTTTTTGGTGCAACATGGCTAAAGCCAACTTGTTAGAGGCCAAAGCCATGATTGAATTACCCAAATCTTTTGGATGTAGTGTCTTTATGCTGACTTACATCAATAATACTTTTTATCTTGCCTATAAAACTATGAAATACTCCACAAGCCATTCTAAACTCATAGCTTCAAGCTACTAGCACCGAGGGAAACTAATTCCTACACCATGCAGCCGAGGATACTACACTATGCGGCTAAGGATACTACACCATGCGGCCAAACTGAAACTTTGAAGCAGGCAGCATATAAAGTGGAAAAAGCATGGGAACTTCTAGTGGTTACGACTGCTGTAACCAAACTGAAATTTTTAACCAGCATATAAAGTGGAAAAGGCATGGGAACTTCTAGAGAGCATATGGAATGGATTTGATATGAGAAGAATTGAATTAGGAATAAATGTTCCATTTCCTTAACTAAATCTCGCTAATTTAAAAGTACACACAACTTCATAAAAACTTAAATGCACATACATTGAAGTCCATATATGACGCGTGCATGGCGAGCCACTGATGATCCATCAGCTTAAACGTGATACAATATAGCAGATCAAATGCTGATTCGTTTTCTGTACAAAGGTGAAAGACATGCTTAGAAAAAAAAATGCCAAAATGCAGAAGCACCAAGTGGTAATACTTAAGGGGATAACTATAAGGAAATGAAGCAGAACTTCAGACCATGGTCTAGCAATTTACCTGCAAGAAACTTCAAAAAAGTTGCTCCTACCAGATTTCTTGGTTTTACTGCAGAGTAGACACATAATAGCTGAATGAATCAACACAAGATCTCATAGACTTAGATTTGTCTTTTTACATTTCGCTGTAAACAAGTGCATAGAAGGAACACATACTAGCTTCTATATCAAGTATCTGGATTAGCATAAATGTGATGTTGACACCAGCAACAGCAAATGGGTATTCCCATAATGCCCTATCACCTTCCTGCTTTTGAAGAAGATCCTGGAATGATTTCTGCAAATAAAATTACGGAAATGATTTTATCAAAATAAATTAGGAAGACGAAAGGACGAATTATGAACCTAGTACATTGCTTGAATTTGGCTATACATAGTCTGTTCTTAATAATGTGTACACTTCAGTATATAGTTTTGCAGGTTTATTTCATACTTTTTAAACAAAATGGAGCAAGGAAATTGTTTGATTCATCAGTCTATACATTACATGCTCTGGATACAACTCTTCACTAGAATGACTCGCTATGTGCAAGCTCAAAATTAGGGCTTTGAATTACGTCAAAGTAGGCTACCAGACAGCTATTTTTATGCTTTCTATATCATTTTTTAAACAAGAAAGCCTCCTTTCTGTCTTGTGGTAAAAGTTCAGAGCATAAAATGTTGAATCTCCTACCCAGTGTCGCCCAAGAGTGAACTATTTCAACCTATGTTACTCGGACTCTCCAAAAATGATGTCGCACACATGTCGGATCCTCCAAAAATGCACTACTCTTTGGAGGATCCAATACGCACTCATTAACATTTTTGAAGAGTCCAAGCAAAATAGATTTTGACACATGAAATGCTGAAATTCATTACTTAACCTACAAAGTAAGATTCCTTTGTATCATACCATTGTGTAACTCAATAAACATCAACTAAGTCAAATAGTCAATAGTCATCCACTAAAAGAAAAGCAACTTTGACACTTGACAAAAAAATTTAACACTTCGGCGCCAAAGGTAGATAACTTATGTAATACCCCCCAAAGGTTCCTAGTTCAGACCAGAAGTTGTGCAGTTCAGTATCTGCAGAATTTATGAACATGGTTCACGGGTCGTAAAAGGAAGCACGGCTCATAGAAACCATCCATAGATGAGACTCAGAAACAACAAATTGGGTCTGAGATTTACGAGCCAGGTTTACGGGTCGTAGATACTGATTCTTACGGACGCACTTTACGGCTCGTAGATTCTTTTACGAACCATAGATGGGTCTCGTAGAATCAAACTTCAGAAACTCAGAATCTCAGCCTGATTTCTACCGAAAGGGTTCTACGGTTCGTAGATGGAACCACGGACCGTAGATGCCCCTTATATGCCTTTCGACAGTTTTTAATGAAGGTTGTTTTGGTCTTTACCCATTCTTTTAATCCCTTTACTACGTCGTTTTGGACTATTCTAAGTGGGATTAAGGAATTGCTAGTGACCCTAACCACTCATTCTCTCCTAACTCTCCAAAATCAATATTTTCCTCTCAAGTCTTCTCTCAAGCAAGAATTAAGGTACCAAGCTTCAAGTCTCCATTCCAAGAATCATGTCAAAGTTTCTACCCCAAGTATGTGGGATTTCATCAATGGGTATCCCTTCACCCATTGAGTCCCAAGAAAACCCCAATGCCTTAAGTTTATAATTTCTACAAAACCTAGGGTTTCTAGGATATTTATGGGTTCTTGATGAATTTCAGTTCTTCTTCATGATTAGCCTTCAATTGCATGATTTTAATTATAATCTCATGTTTTCAACGGTATTTTCATAAACCCATAGTATACAAGTATTTTCATGATTTAGTGGGTGTTTTAATGATATTTTCATGAATCCATATTATACAAGTATTTTTCATGATTTAGTGATTTGACTTATTTTTAGTGATTTTTTTGGCTTTTAAGCTATTTTTTCAAAAGCTGAAAAATACGAAAAAAAAGCCGAAAGTCAAAAGTAGTGTGTTCCCAACTTATGGCTTTTGACTTTTAACTTATAAGCCACTTAAAAAATAGCCAATCCAAACAGAAGCATGTTCAGTGTTCAAAATCTATGGCACTGCATTCATCTATCCATAGAGAAAGAACAATTATAGTTAATGTTGTCGACATTTCGTCATTTCCTCAAAAAAAATGTTCCTAGGCACTAATTTCGAGACAATCTTCTGAAGTTCCTTCTGGACTTTCGTTGGCTTTTCCTTTGTGGTGGATTTCTTCCACCGGAATACCACTCTCTTTCTTTCTATTTTTTTTAACTCCATTACGGTTCAGATGGACAGCAAAGTTTATTTCAGATCTGGGGGGAAGTCTTACGATAGCGCAAATTCTAGATCAAAAGCCGATGTTGGTTACGATGGGTTGAAAGTGCTAGGCATAACATGAGGAGAATGATTCTTAGCAGGAGAGCACTTGGTTGGGTATGCAAAAGGCGAACAGATGCTTCAGGGATCAGAGGGAAAGCGTCCAAGTCATGAAGGTGCAGGGATCTCTCAACTAACTTCTTTATAGCTCTAAAATTCAATCAATATGGGAGATACCTATCATTAATTTAGTTAAAGGTAGCAACAGAGCAGTTATTATACTTCCAGAAAGTGCATTCAATGAAGGGTGGGAGAAGTTAGCTAACAAAATAGAGACATTCAATTAATAGGGGTACAAAACAAACAAAACCCTTTAGACTATCAGGGGAGGCAGACTGTGCTGCTAACAAGGGGGAAAGGAGTTATAAAGACTCTTTGCAGAAAACTAAATGGACCAGAACTGAGACAGAGATAGCAGAAGAAGGCAACATGTTGAAAGCTGGAGTCCAGTTGGAATACAAAGACCTATTGGCCGTCTAGTGGGGAATTCTTCAGAGAAGACTATACACTCACTAGAAATGATGTAAGAAGATGGGCTCAATAGACTTGGAATGGAGCACATGGAGTCCAAGTCTATGATATGAATGGAATTTTACTTCTTTTTGAATTCCAGACAGAAAAGCAACAGAACACGTCTTGATGGGTGACTGGAGAAGACAAGGGAACTGATTAAAGCTTCAATGGTGGTCACCGACCATAGTGGTTCCCCAAATACTCATGAGTTCGAGTGGTGCTGGATTTGAGTTCTAGGGTTGCCTCTACATCTCTGGTCCAGGCCAATAATGAAGAAAATTGGAGATCGGTGCGGTGACGGGTTAGAGATAGAAGAAGAAACCGACCTCAAAAATCATCTCTGCTGGGCTAGGATTCGTGTCAAAGGTCTGACAGAAAAAATTCCAATATCCATCGAAATCGCTGATGATGAGACCATCTTCTCTCTACCTATATGGGTAGAATCGCTGGTGACTTTTCGTAAAAATACAATGAGGGAGCTACAATTAAGGAAAGAGAAGAGGGTGTGTATCGAGGAAGGGACCCATCAAATCTTTCGAGGCTCAGAGGTATTCTTAGGTTTGAAAAGTAGTCTTTTAAACCTAACAGAGATAAAAGGGGCCTTCTTGGTGAAAGGAGTCACATGGGTGGAAAGGTCACAAAGGGGCCCACTTCAGATCAAACAGAGGGCCACTTGGTCTTAAACAAGTGACCAAGCCATTTGGGCATGTTTAAAGCCCATTTTTAAAAGAATGTCCACAAGAACCTGAGCCTCTTATTTGCGATGTAAATCACTGGGAAAAAAAGCATGAAACTATATACTCCTCAACTGAGCAAAATCTGATGAAGGAAACAAAGGTGAAAGACTCAATTAGCAATTATATACAATTGAGAGTCAACACAAGCGAATGCAGAAATATCACCACAAACTTCAGGAGAACTAAATGAAGAAGAAATTGAGTTACATGGGCAGAATAGTTCAAATAAATCACAATTCTGGGTGACCCAACACCCATCCAATGTGATGCTTTGGAGTGCAGCAAGAAAGTAGAAGGCAAGGCAACAGAATGGGTACAGAACAATATGTTGAGGCTAAGCAAGGAGTTTAGAGTAGCTTTCGAGGGGTGCACAGAGGAAGCTTTCAATTTACTACTAAAAATTGACCAGAGGAGGCACAAAGAGTTAACAAAAAGAGAACCCATCTCAGCAATATGTGATAATCAGGTGGTCCCCAAAGTAGTAATGAATCTTATCTTTGATGTTAATTACAAAGATAAGGATTCCAGGAGTGCAAGAAGGAGTAAAGGGAGAAATCAAGCCCCACATTTATCATGAAGCTAAAAATATTTTCATAGAATGTGAGGGGGCTCAAAATGGATACTAAGAGGAATCTTGTAAGGAGTAGAATACAACAAGAGGGAGATTTATCTTCTTTTTAAAACAATTCGAAAAAAAAAAAGAATACAACAAGAAGTGGTGGACATAATAGCGTTGGTGGAGACAAAACATTGTGCGGAGGTAGGGAATATTTGCAGAAGTTGGGGGGAAAGAGATGGATCAGAGGAATGTGGATGGAATCTTTAGGTAATAAGGGGGGTATCTTGATAATGTGGGGCAAGAGGAATTGGAAAGGGGAACCAGTAGAAAGGGTAACCAAAGCATTACTTGCAAGTTTAGTGGTTTAAATCAAGACCTATTTGGTTCATCACTACAGTATATGCATCATGTGATGGGAGCGAGAGAAAGGAATTGTGGGAGGAGTTGGGAGCAATGAGGAGCTTATGTGAAGGGCCTTGGGAGGTATGTGGGGATTTTAACACTAAAAGGTTTCCATAAAAAAAGACCAATTGTAGTAGAATTTTTGGGGCTATGTCTGACTTCTCTAGTTGCATCAATGAATTGGAACTTGTGGATCCCCCTTTATTTGGGGGATCCTACACATGGAGAGGGGCAAGTCAAAAAAGTGGTTCAAGAATCGCATGGCACCCTTAATGGAGACCTTGACGGGCCGTGAAGGGGTACCATGGCTTGTGGTGGTGCTCGTGAAGCCTTCCAGAGCCTGGCCAAGAGGGGCTCCCCTCCCATGAGCCCTTAGACAGCTGTGGTGCGGCTCATGCCACGTGGTGGTGCCCGTGAAGGGGAGGCAGAACATTCCTGTACTTCTTTCCTTGGGATGAGATGTTCACTCAAATTAGATAAAGTGCTTTGCCCAGCTTGGGGTCTGATCATAACCCCATAGTATTGACCTAAGTTGCTCGGACTCGGGTGCGGGTATCCGAGACGGATGCGAATCCGAGAGTCGGATTCGGCAAAATCCAAATTTTAAGATTCGTGGGTGCGAATCCGAGTATGGATACGGGTGCGGGGATACGACTAAAATTTTTCAATATTATAAAAATATAGTTATGAAGATATTCTAAATTTGAAAGATATGTTGTGATAAACTTACATGTATTTTGTAGAATTCAATCTTCCATTCTTAAAATTTAATAATAATAATAATAATAATAACTGAATGCTAAACAATTAAATAAGAAATATGAATTTAAATTTTTTTCGATATCTCCATTATTTTAAAATTTTAAAATTGATTGTCAAAAAATTAAATAAGAAATATCTATATATATATATATATAATATTTCCAACTGAAAAAGCTTTGTAGTTGATGGCTGACGGCTGACGGCTGACGGCTGATGGCTGATGGGATGTTTCCTTTTCTGACACTACTTTACTTTAAGACTTTCTGATCTTTCTTTTTTCAAGGGTATATGTATTGTGCACATACATTTTCAAGAAAGATTAAAAAAAAAGACTCTCTATTTCCTTTACTTTTTGAAGAAAAAACTCTTTCTTTCTTCTCTTTCTCTTTACTTTTTCAACTTTGTTTTCTTTAGGTCGCCGTCGCCGTCGCCGTCGCATCGCCGGAGCCGGAAATTGATTTTCTCTTCTTTCTTCTATTCTCTGTACTTTTTCAAGCTTTGTCCTTTTTACATCGCCGGAAACTAATTTTTTCTTCCCTAAATCTTTTCTCGGCTTCGGTCAAAGTGTCCGGATCGAATTGACCGAATCCGACACGCACCCCGCACCCGCACCCGCACCAGTGTCGCGTCGAGACGGGTTCGCCTACAAATATGAAGAGTCCGCGCAACATAGGTATTGACCTGTGGAGATGAGCCTTTCAAAACATCATTCTTCAAATTTGAGAAGTGCTGCTTAAATGTGGAGGGTTTTAGAGACAGTGTTAAGGAGTGGTGGGGCTCCTTTAATGTGACAGGCAGTCCTTTTCATACTAGCCTCAAAATTGAGACTCTTAAAAAAGAAGCTCAAGGCGTGGAGCAAAGAGAATAGAGGGAATTGGAGGTTTAGAAAAGAACACCTACTGGAATAAATTGGCAGCTTTGAATACATTCAGGTGCACAGACCATTAACAAATGATGAGCAGCTTTTGAAAGCTCACATAGGCCATAGCAATGCAGTATGAGGAAACAGCTAGAAATGAGGAGATCCACTGGAGACAAAGATCTAGAATTCAGTGGATAAAGAATGGAGACAAGAACACCAAGTTCTTCCACAGAATGGCTACATCCCATAAAAGAAACAACACTATGATTTCCTTCATGATTAATGGAGAAGTGTCTTCAGATCCTGTGGTAATCAGAAATGCAATTGTGGATTTTTATGAGATTTTGTACAAAGAGTCAGAAAGCTGGAGACCACCTTTGAACATCTTGGATGTTCAAACAACAATCGCAGAAGAAGAACAAACTTTGTTGTCTAGAGATTTTGAGGGAGAAGTTTAGGAAGTAATAAAATAGTGTGTTGTTGATAAAGCACCTGGGACTAGATGACTACACAATGGCTTTCTTCAGTGCTTTCTGGGAAACCATCAAAGATGATGTGATTCTGACAGTCCGTAAATTCTATGCTCATCAAAAGTTTGAGAAGTGTTTTGTGATTTAATTCCAAAGAAGGTTGGGGGCAAATGAGCTAAGGGATTTTAGACCTATTAGTTTGATCACAGGAGTATACAACATCATAGCTAAGGTGCTCGCAGAGAGGTTAAAGAAGGTGATCAGTAAGCTAGTAAACCAACACCAAATGACCATTTTATGGAAGGCAAATGTTTGGAATGTCTTTTGATGGTTGTTCTGGGGAAGCTTTGACCCTTCTGTTAAAATTGATCAAAGAAGGGAAAAGGAAGGCTCCTTAGCCTTGAGTGCTATAAAACATAAGGACAATCAAATAATCCCTAAAGAGCTCAAAAATTTGATCTTCGATGTGAAGTTCAAGGTTGGAGAACCTAGGAGTGAATCTAGAAGCAAGAGGAGAAATTATACCACCCAGTTACAATGAATTTAAAAATTCTATCATGGAATGTTAGGAGTTTAAACATGGAGAATAAAAGAAATTTGGTGAAAAGCAGAATACAACAGGAGGGGGTAATATTATAGTTTTGATGGAGACAATGCTAAATGGGGCAGTGGAGGATTATAAACAACAATTAGGGGGGAATAGGTGGATGGGGGGAATATGCCAGGAAGCGATTGGCAGCAAGGGTGGAATTTTAGTTATGTGGGACAAAAGATCATGGAAAGGGGAGATGGTGGAATATGGGAACCAATCAATTACTTGTAAATTATGTGGAGTTAATCAAGAACTAACTTGGTTTCTCACAGCAGTCTATGCATCTTGTGATAGAAATGAAAGGATGGAGTTGTGGGAAGAATTAGGAGCTATGAGGAGTCTGTGTGAAGGGCCCTGGGTAGTATGTGGGTATTTCAATACCACTAGATTTCCTTCCGAGAAAACCAACTGTATCAGGCTTTCTAGAGCCATGATAGATCTGTCCAGTTGTATCAACGAATTGGACCTGATTGACTCCCCCTTTATTTGGGGGCTCATACACTTGGAGAGGAGGGACAAACCATAGGAATGCCTCCAGTACGGAGGTTTGAGAGGTTGGCTATGGATGGTTTCATGAAGGGTAAAGGTGGACCAAAGAAGTATTGGGGCGAGGTGATTAGAATGACGCAGTTTTAACTTACCAAGGCCATAACCTTAAATAGGAGGTTGTGAAGGACACATATTAGGGTAGAAGATCAATAGGTGCATTCTTGTTGTCCGTCCATACTCGTAGTTGTAGTATTACTCTTGCAGTTTCTTGTCCTTTGATTTTTGTCACTCTCTGTTGTTTCTTGTACATCAACCATCGTATTATTTTGTTGTAGTATCGTTGTGTTACTATCTCTTGTTTTGTTACTATATGTTGTTTCTTGTACTACCGTTACTTTCTTTCTAGATTTCTTTGGACTGGGTTTTTCTTGAGCCTACGTACATTATACTTTTCTTAGCCCCCACTTTGTGATACTACACTGGTATGTTGTTGTAGTGCTCGCCCAGTTCACATGCACCTCAACTAATTCCATGAGATATTTGCTACCTCCCACCAACACAATACAATACATGATAACTCTATTAACCAAGACTTGGATAGATAAGAAGAAATCACCTAGTGTGTTTACGTTTGTTGTGGAATTAGAGCCGGAGAGTTGAAGGTTCTCAACTCACTTTGTTGATCATCAGGCCAACCGTACGAGTTTATTATTATCTTTTTGGGCCTTCATTTATGCCAAATTTCCAGAGCTCAATGAAATATACTTGTGTCAAATGGTAAAAGTTTGGGATGGCACCAATGTTTTTAAAAGCACCCATTTCACAACTTCTAAACAATGAAGCAATGTGAGGCGAGGGGGGGTCAAGGCGTATAAAGGTGAGGCAAAGAGGTTTGCATGAAGCAATTGCTTCTATCCTTGAAGCCTAAGATCGCGAGGAAGTAGTCACTTTGCTTATAATATAAGCGTGACTTTTTAGCAAAAAGGGGAAGCTAGGACTTATTTTAGATTGAAAAATAATTAGAGTTACTAGGTCGCTTCTTCTTTTTCTCTGCGACTAGGGTTCTTCAAAATCTGATAGTGTTGTTTCTTGAAAATTCAAGCAATTTTCTTCGTTGTTTCACTGCGTCTTATTTGCGCTGCCATTTTCTTTTCCTTTTTTCCTTTTATTTTCTACTTTTATTTTTTTTCATTGCTTCTATAATCTTCTTCAACTTTTCTTCCTTCAATTTTCTTTATAAATTGTTTCATTGCCTCTACATTCTTTTATTCTCTTGTTATTGTCTTAGCGATTGTTAATTTATTAAGTGGGCAATCTTATATTCTTATTTAGTTAGTTAATTCATTTTCTTCAACTCTTCTTCTTCTCTGTTTTTAAAAATTTGATTTGCATATATATAAAAGTTTCCTTTAGTTTTTTATTTAGTTATTCTATTTATTTGTGCAAGGTTTATTTTGATTTTAAAAAAAAAAAAAATCAACCGAGGGCTTTGCTTCTTGCATTAAGCGAAGTAGACCCTAATCACTTTTTTGCACTTACCGCTCTCAAAAACACTACGTGCCATATAACTTGCTCATCAACTTTTCTTTATAATGGATATGCCATCTTCCATTAATAATCAGTACCATCAGAAAACGATACGACAAACTGGAACTTGTTCCACCTAGACTCTTACAATTCTGTTGATTTTGTAGCCTAAATATGCCCAAAATACTCAAAAAAAAACAAAGATCTGACATCTCAATTAACAGCTTCATACTCTACAGTCTATGCAGCAAATTTGTTTAATTTTACAAGTCATTTGAAATAGGGATGTCAATGGTAGAAGATTCTCTCTTTCTTTAAGGGTCAACTGAGATCTAGGACAATCTATGTAAAAAGGGGCAACCCGGTGCATGATGTATCTCACAAGGTCTGGGGTAGGACCTCACCTCAAGGGAGTGCGATGTAGGCAGCCCGGGATGACACAAGCATCAGTAGTTGATTCCACGGCAAGACCTATAGGTCACACAGTGACGACTTTACCAATATACCTATTTATCCAAAACATCGGAAAGGGAAAAAAAATCTACCTGATTGATCCTGTGTTCATTCTTAAGTCACCCCTATTGTCATCAGATAAAAATACTGACAGAAATACTTACCCAGTTTAATAAAAGAAATTAGATGTTACGGTATCTCAAAGAAAACATAAGGGTGCCTAAAACATTTCTGTTTGACAGTAGCAAGGAATAGCAGAGAGCAATTTGACCATCCTTTAAGATGTCCATCAACCAACACAATCACAACTAATATAATGTTTTTGAAGGTTGAGGAATCAAATAGAATCATACTTTTACAATTGCATGAAAGAAGAGGTGCATAAGAAACTGTGAGAACTGAGAACATACAGAAATAACACAACATCTGAATAATAACTACAATCTCGGGAGACATAGTCATGAAGACCAGTTTAAGAAACATAGATGTTACGTTTCCAATGATTACCAAATAATAGCACTTGTTGATACAAAAGATTAGCTTTTCATTATAGGCATAAAAGGTTTACATGGCACAATGTTATTTCTCCATAAAGAGAAGGCAAAAAGAGGAAGTACCGGGAAATTTCTCGCAAAATATAACAAGTTTTCCAGCGATATGAATCCAGCACCCCTATCAAAACCAATCAAACATGTCAGTGGAAAACCAAGAATGGAAGGACCAGAAAGGCCGGAAGAAGTCAGAAAATTGAGATTAGATAAGCTCAATCATCAGTGATTTCTTATTTAAGATGCCTAAGGGGGGAGGAAGAGAAAGAAACTGATGTACCTAAAGTCGGTAGATGGATCCTTCCCTTGCCAACCCATTTCCTTCCATTGCTCAGATATTAAACCATGGAGTTCTTCCACAGGGAAGGCAGCTTTCCACAGTGCTCTTAAAGCTTCCTTTTGGTAAAGAGAGGGGGAGAGAGAGACGAAGATGGCAGTAAGAACGTAAATTTAACCTTAATGGAATATTTAAAATCCATAAAGATGTTTTCTCTTAAGTTCATAGGGAAATGGCTAAGACGTCTTCAAATAGAGGATACCTGATGTTCAGGAATTGAACCATCATATGCAACATCTATACGGTTTTGTAGTTTTTGCAAGCATTCCTCCTAACATTAACAAAGTGGAAGAGAACACAATAAGTGCCAATGTGCCAAAGACACTCCATACTTCCTCACAGTGCTGTGAAACTTAACATTCTGAATAACATATTTTCTAAGAATAAAACTGAATAAGTTGACATAAGTGGGGAATTGAAAATAAAAGGCAATATTGGCAAATCTCATTAGAATTTTCAACTGTGGTTATCAAAGGATTGTGGAGGAACAGGGAGAGCGTGAAATTTTAGATATAAGACATTCATGCCTGAGACTTAGCACAATTTAAAAGAGAGTTAAAGAATATGTGAACCTCAACATGAGCTCAATTAGCCAAATGACTATGAAACCAAATAAAATTCATTACCACTCGCAACACTCAGCATATTCCCTATTTGTTGTAACTTTCAAGTGTAAAATCTTGGAGAAACAATCAGAAAACAAATTTGTATAGCATATTGGAAGTACCACAACGAAATCCTATCCAGAATACAAACTTTTAATAAGAGAGGATCAAAAGAACCCAATACTGCATCGTGTTGACACTCCTAGAAATTTACTTGGTAGGAAGCTTACACTTCATATAACCTGCACTAGAATCTAAGTTGTGCGGGCTCTTCACTTTTGATGCCATACCCATGTCAAATTCTCCAAAAATACACTCCTTTGGAGAATCCAGCACGCACCCACTTACATTTTTGAAGAGTCCGAGCAACATAGACTAGAATATTACCTGGGCTGGTGTCAGATCAAATGATGGACGAGCATCAATATCGGTTCCCTGGGCACAAACGCATGAAAGGCCTCTGCCAAGCCATGCTGTTGATCCGGCCATGACCTCTGCAGTAACAGAAGGAAACAATAATCTAAGGAAAATGGGAGGTCAAGTTCCCAGTAACAACATTCTTCATAGTGTATAGATATAGAAAAAAAGAATATTAAGACATGTGACAAGAAGCGCATTCATTTTTTATTATTAAGAAGAGAAATTGATCCTTTATTTATTAATTTTCCTTTTTGGAATAAGGAGTTAAAGTGTATCTTTCTAGACACAGAAAAGACAACTCGAATGAGCAAAGTCTAAGTTGCTCGGACTCTTCACTTTTGGTGCCGCAACCGTGTTGACACGACATGGGTGTGGGTGTGGATGTGGGTGTGGGATCCGTGTCCGATTTGGTCAACGAATTTTGGGTACTTTGACCAAAATCGATGGGGAAAGTCTGGACAATTTTAATGATTCCTATAATCAATACAAAAGATAAGGTGAAATTGAAGAAAATGGAATACCTTTCATATAGAAATTTCTATGTCACTCTTTTTCCTTTAATCTCCTTCCAAGATTCTCCTCAAGTTCTCTACATAATTTCTCATAATTTAGGTTTTATAACTCTATTTTTAGATATTTTAATTATTTTTAAGTGAATCCCCGCACCCGTATCCATACATGGATCCATATCCCCGAATCTTAAAAATTAGATCATGAAGGATCCGACCTCTAGATCCACACTTGTATCGGACACCCGCACCCGAGTCCGAGCAACTTAGAGCAAAGTTTCATAACTAACGAAGAAGTGTCAAGAATGCATCAATTCAGAAACTATGACAAGGTTCAATTATGTAATCAGGATAATATCACAATAAAATACATGGTACATGCATGGGTACGAAAACAAAAGCTCACAAATGTTAGAGAACAAATATCATGGGTAATACTACTCAGTTAGTTAGTAGAAATCCTACCTACCAAAATTGGTCATTGAGAAGTGGAAACATCTGTATACTTTTTTTCTTTTTCATTGTTTAGATTATGTTGATGATGAGAAATAAGCACAAAGAGAGTGCTGTTGCAGATGTACAAAAACAGCAGGGAATGTTGAACATAAATTTACCATTCAAGTATGGAAGGTTAAAATACAATATAAAGTGGTAGTTTTTACTTGGTTGGTGGTGAAAGAGGTTGTACTTCTTACACAAGAGAATCTTATGAAGAAGGGAATACAAATGTGCCCAAGATGCTGTTTTTGTGAGCAGGTTGCAGAGACAATTAATCATCTGTTCTTACATTGTAAAGTGGTTGGCCAGCTGTGGAATTTGTTTACTAGCTTCAGAGGTATAAGTTGGACTGTTCCAGGGAGAACAGGACAGGCTCTAGAAAGCTGGAATATGGAGGGCAGTGGCAGCACAAACTAGAGTAGATGGAAAATTGTCCCAGCTGTAATTTGGTGGACCATATGGAAAGAAAGGAATTCTAGGAATTTTGATAGCAAGAGCAGCCCTCTGCACAAGATTAAAATAAACTGCATTATCACTTTTTGCTAATGGCATAGTTCAGAGTATATAGATGACCCTGTGGCTATTGTAGACATTCTAGAGTCCTTATAAAGGTGAAAGGAGGATATAGGGATAGTTCTCTTTTTTCTTCCTTCTTTTCTTTATCTTTTGTTTATGCCCGACACACATGTATGGAGGGAGGATATGATGTAAATTTTTGGATACCAGCTTTGAGTTGATGATTGATATACAAATGTTACCTTTATCAAAAAGATAAATATACCATTCAAGTGTCTAAACATTCATGAACCAACCTTTTTTATGCACAACAAGAGAAAAAAATAACCTCCCAACATTGAGTACAAAACAAGAACCACCTTAACACAACTTCACTAGCCAATTGCCTTTTACAATTGTCTATCAAAAAAACAATTCCCATTTGAAAGCTAAAATTAGATGCAATCATGTAATGTAAATTCATTAAATACAGAGGGCACAATCCACAATCCTGCTTTCTCATAATGTGCAACCGTGAGATGAACAGCCTGGTTAAGTAATCACGATACCCCCTATGCAGCCTGTACCACTCCCAAAAGTTAACATAAATGACCTAGTAAATTCTCAACCACTCCACTCTAGTGTTGTGCCCACTCTAAAACTATCAGTGATAGTTAAATCTACTTTTCAGACGTTTTTCCGTATATGAAAGGTCAACAACCGACATTCATTTTAACCTAGAAACCAAAACTATGAAATAATAGATTTTTGTCGTCCTTGGAGAAGAATCAAAATAGCCGTCATATTTGTCTACTGTAATTGTCAAAAAGCCATTCCGCAATTTTACAAATAAGCTGGCTGTTTCAGCCCACAATTTGTGCATGCATCTTTCTTGCGGAACAGTGATGAAAAGAAAATTTGCGGAAATTGGATGCAAACTCACCACAAAATTCAACGCAACTAGGCATGAGTAAACCAAAAATTTCAATCCACAGATAAAGGAATAGAAGTAGAGAGAGAAAGTGAGATATCCAAAAAAGACAAGTGCGTTTTTAAATTAAATTAAGAAGGAATATACCATACCTGAAGATGAATGGCAAGTACTATTCCCTCTTTCAAATCCTTGCGATATCCTCCTCACTGCCACGAACGATTCTCCTCTATCCTCCATTTTTACCAAAATAAAATCTACCTTTACTGGAAATCGATTTCTTGAAGAGAAATGGAAGGCTCCTTCATTGAAGCAGTAAGATCTGCAACAAGGAAAGTCTTTATTTATATACGATGTGTTATATCCAGCTAGCAGATATAGTTGTTCTGATTGTGATCTTTCCACTGATTCTTGATACCAAATTTTCTTCTTATCAAATCACGGAATGAGTGAGGTCGGGGATAGCGGATAGCCAAGTTTTGGGTGGGCTGGGGTGGGGACTGCCGATCCAATTGGTTAATCTATGAGTTTATGCATGTATTAATTAATTTATTAATTTGTACATAGAAAAAAGTTATTCATATGGTTATTAATTTTAAATAATGTTTTGTTCCTAAGTTTCAAATGTTCTATAAAAGTTATTCACATATTAATTTTATATGATATTTAAGAAAATTTATGTGGATAGAAGTTAAGTGGTATTAGTTATAAATGGATTGAAATAATAAAATTCTTTAATTTTTTTGTCGGGATCATGCGATAAAGAGAAATAGAGATAGTTTGTGTATCTAGGAAAAGGTCAATACCGAAGTCTATTTCACTTCCAGGAGGAACAACAGGAAGATCATCGAGAAACACTTCGGGAAAGTCATCGACAATCGGAATGACTCAACAATAGGGGTTTTAGAATTCGTACCCGAACAAGATGATAGAAACAATCTTGAGATATCATTTTCCTAGCCTTTAGGCAAGATATGAATTGACCCTTAGACGCTGAATTTCCCCTCTTCCGTTCTAAGATAGATTTGTTTGGAACCTGGAATGTGACCAATCGGATCCTACTATTTATAGAAGCATAGCAAGAGTGAAGTCAATTCATCCAAAGAATAAAATCGAATCTAGCATATCAAGCTCTACCAAATCAACATGAGTGACTCTATGTGAAACAGAAACAGGGCAATTTCTACAGACTTGTTTAGCAACAGTAGCATCACTAACGGGGGTAGAGACTGAAAAAAGGTTCTAGAAGAATAGCGGGACAGACAACAAATCTCATAGTCACATAAGGAGTTACAAAAGACAATGTAGAATCCAGATCAAGCAAAGCATACACATAAAGATGAAAGACTTTTAACATATTAGCCACAACATCTGGAGAATCCTCGTGATCCTGTCGAGTCTGAAGAGCATAGAACCTATTATGATGAGGAGCACCCAAACCAGAACCACTATGCTGAGCTTTCCTACCATTCCTCCCCTTAGATACGAGTAACGAACAATCTCTCATCTTGTGACCACTCTTTCCAAATCCATAACAAGTATTTGTATCGGCTAAGCACCTTCTCTAATGACTCTTGCGGCCACACTTTTGGCAAGCGGGATTCGAAGATCCATTTCTACCACCTTCTTGAGACTTAGGTTAAGATACCCTATATTTGTTGAACTTAGGAGCCGAGACATTAGAGAAACCGTGACCGGAAAACTTTTGCTGGAATTGAGGACGATTATGTCCATCAAACTTAGAATGAGAAAGGTCATCATCACCGGTCCTTGCCCTTTCTAACTATCTAGACTTTTCTTTCAACGTCTCTTCTTCGATTTGTTGTACATGTATCATCAAACAAGAAATATTCATCTCCTTAATCAACATGGTGGTACGACACTTGATTAACGTTTCAAGCACACCTCATCCAATTCTAGGTGTGAACAATTGTTAAGTCGTATAAAATCCAACAAAGAGTTTGGGTCGAACTCATAGGGAGCAGTACGTGTTCAAATTCAATTAGGAAGTACAAACGTGGTCAAATCAGCTACAGGAATAGGAGTTATCGAAAAAAAACATGTAAACAAGTCTAAGGGGGTGACAACAAATGTCAGATGGGGAATTTTGGTTTGCAATCAGCTACAATGCAGTCACACAAAGCTAAAATAACAATAAAGAGGGGAATTCTCGGGATGTGATCGATTATAGGCAAATTTCGCTATATGGGTAATTGAAACTACTAATAAATAGTTAAATATCAGTGGGTAGGCTAGGCTATGAGTGAAATAGTTTCTCTCAAACAACTACTTCGATTCAAGTGATTTCTCTCGAACATCAACAAACTTAACAAATAAAAGCAGCCCACAACCTTAATACATCCTCTCTCTCGGGAAAAATGGGTAGTATTTGGTTTGGGATTCACTCTTTCGAGCTGAACCCACATCAACATAATACCTACAAACCATTAATCATAAGCTTTGGTTAAAAAACCTCTTTCTCAAGCAAGCTAAGAACTCAAAGTTAGAACTGCATTTGCAACTACAATTCATAAATAAAAACATAGCTAATGATTAAACCCACTAATTCAAATCATAATCACATAATCACACCCCAAGAATTGGGGTTTTAGCCACACATCATAAAAATAGAGAAACGGTTACCAAATGCATTAGCCATGGTATGGGTAAGATTCTCCAAGCCTTTTCAATGATTTCCAAGAGTGAAATTCAAAAAATCACTTTCTAAATCCTCCCAAATTGTACAATTCGAACTAAAAAATCTAGAGAAAACTCTAAGTCTATAATGGGAACTATAACTCAGAGGTGATCCCTCAAAATTACATTTAAAATCCAATTTATAGCTACCCAAAAAATTAGCCATGAAAGGCCATTAGGCGAGGTAAGTCGGGGTCACCGAGCCGCCTTTTGCTCTCTTCTATCTCCGTTATGAATTAGTTCTCAACATCATCAATTCATGTAACTTTGGGCGATCCATCTTGTCATTGTGGAACTGATCGGCGATTCGCCGACTACCCCTTTCCTGTCGCCGACTTGATTTCTTCCGTCAGGGCTGGTCACTCTGGAACTTTAAGAGGACTGAAGAGCCACTCGGCGATCCGTCGAGTGGTCTTGGCGATCACCAGGATTGTTTTTCTCCACTTCTTCAGCTTGTTTTGTTTCTTTTTGCATATTAGTGTCCTTGATTTGCTCCTTAGTCCACATACCTAAAAATCAAGGCTTTAACATTAGTTTATAGCATAAATTAGGCATTTGAGGACACTAAAGCTATCAAAACAAAGCCCTAGATGAGTCCAAATCTGGACTCATCAACACTCTTTCACCACCATTTCACACGTACCTGACAAAAATTTTCTCATCCTTGCCCTAAAGTCAGCAACCATAGTCGAAGCGTACTTCGACAATTGAGTGAACTTTAATATATACTCATCCACACTCATATTCTCTTATCGAAGATTAATGAACTCAAGCACCTTTGTCTCCTTCATCTCAAGGTGGAAATAAATGATCAAGAAAAGCTCTTTTGAATTTCTCTCAATCGAAAGGACCTACATCAATTACCCTCTCTTTCTTCCATTGATTGAACCAAACTTGAGCAACAACCTTGAGTTGATAAGCGGCCAACTCTACTGTTTCCACCGGTGACACTTTCATAATCTTCATTATCTTATAAATATCAATAATAAACTCTTGAGGATCATCATTAACTTTTGACCCATAAAACTCTGGGAGATTCATCCTAGTGAAGTCTCTCACTCCTGTCGTCGTCATACCCACAATTGGTTTCACGGGAGTAATGACCTCTTTATTAGCTTGGACAGTCATAGCCTTAACCAACACTTAAAAAGTGACTCAGAATTTGGCATGAGACACTTGCTCGGCCAAAGGATCGACCGACATTTGAGGAACCTCGGGCTCCATATTCCTTCTTGCATTAGCTCTTCAAGGAGGCATATCCTGAAAAACATCGGACAAGAGTTAGGAGAAAGACCTTTATAGAAATGAACTATATTACACAACTTTAGAGTAGTGAAAGAAGTGAAGTTTCTTATATGTTTTGTAGCCTCCCATTCATAAATGTGGAACGCTTCACACTCATGAACAAAACTCTACTCGACGCGGCTTGTCAGACATACTAAGGCCTTTTCTAAAATCTGGTGTTTTGAATACCAAGTTTGTTACGACCCAAACTACACCCTAGATGTGACATGGTAAATAGATCCCGAGAGACCCTAAACAATCCCTTTGACCTAAGATAAAATAATAAAATACAATTTAATAGATATAATCAATATAAGTTTTAGAATCATAAGATAACATAAATGATACCAACAAAGTACATATAAGAGTACGCAGAATACTACTATGTTTGACATAATCGTTTTTAACATCATAAGAGTGGTTGGAACGTAAACCATACACCATGTACATATATGAAACAAAAAGATCATAAAAGCAATAAAATTGTTTATGGCTTTGTCCTTGAACCATGAGACTCACCAATTATCAAGTTAAGCAATCCTGATTTAAGCACGTCCAGAAGGAGGAATGTCGAACCTTATATTATGAGACAGTATAGGCACACATATGCATTAGTACTATAATGTACTAAGTATGGGAAAATGCATAAAAACATAGGAGTGATAATTAGACGAACTTAACACGATAAGCATGACCAAGTTAAAATGTAGTAAAAACTTTTAAAGAGAAATCATGAATCACAAACAAGGTCAATGCATACTTAAAATCATAGGAAAAATTTTCATAAAACCTTTGAGGAAAACATAATTCATTTGTGGAAAAATTTACCGTTAATCGACAATAAGACCATGTGACCTATAACATGGAATCCAATATGACCCTTACATCGAAAAGAGAAATCAACTTGCCAAGGTAGAACTCTGTCTCATTCATTATTGCTATGGTGGATCCACTATTTAGATCATTTAAGACAATCCTATGGGGGCATGTAGTTTATGAACAAGAAGTTTGTTTCTAGAGACCCGACATTTGTTAACGGGAGAGCCTCCACCTCAAAGTCCTCTTGATGTGAAGTAAATCTCAATGAAAAAGATATAATCATATTCATAATCATAATACTTGGAAAGACACATTTAAGATCACTACCAATCCAATCATAAATCATAATAGAATAGATCCTTTCAAATCGTAATTTCATAAATTTCTTCATAAAACACTTCATTTCTAAGCATCTAATCATGATCTTTTTCATATGTGAGAAAACCTTTCACAAATCATTGACACTTTATCTTGAAGCATCATTTAGTCATAAATCATTTTTTTCATAAAATATGCATAGATTCATAATCCATAAGTTCATAAGCATAATTTATATTCATAAAATAGGCATAGGCATAAGTCCATATGAAATCAATTGAAAATCATGTAATTTGATCAAAACATGCATAAGAAGATTGAATATAAATAATTGAATCATAATAAATAGAATCCATGAAGATTTGCATGAAACCCTAATAGAATTGGGTTAAATCGATATAGGTGGTTGAGATTCTTTTGGGACCCAAGAATGAAAGGGAACCATTGGTGAATCTAACATACCTTAGTAGTCAAAGCTCTAAGAATGCAAAGAGAATGAGACCTTGAAGCTTGAAACCCTCTTCCACCTTGAGAGCTCTTAAGAGAATTTGGAGAAGAAGACTTGGGGATTGGGAAAATTGAGTGAATGAGAGAAATTGGGCTAAGTTATAAGAGTAAAAATGGTTATAGGGGTATTTATAAGGTCAAAACGACATAGTTTAGGGGTTAATTGGGTAGGAGAATACCAAAACACCCTCGATTAAAAACTACCGAAAGATCGTATGATTTAGACCTACGGGTAGTAGGACTTCCTATGAACCATACTGATCAATCGTAGACCCTACTACTGGAACCCAAAATCCAATCAACTTTCCACGAATCCTTTCTATCGGTCTGTAGGACATTCTACGCGTCGTAAACCCTTCTAGTAGGAACCTCTTCTAAAAAATATTTCACCAAGTCTAGAACTCTTTCTATGGTTTCAAAGACTTAAAATTATCAAACTTTAGGATTACTTCCTACAATTTCCTTCTACGGATCATAGGACCTTGTACGGTCTGTAGGTGAGCTTCATAAAACCTAAACTAGTGCCCAAAAATGCAACTTTTCTAATCCTTTCCAACTTACTAATTTTTGAGGTGTTACAATATGTCCCCTTGGGAACATTCATCCTCAAATGGGACTCAAGCTAGCATGAATAGAGTAGGGAGATGAACTAACAACCCATCATGAATGTTGTTATATCAAAATTCACATGAACAAGGAGAAATTACTCCAAGCTAAATCATAACTCAAAATCAAGTTTTCATGAACATGCATGCATATGGAAACATGAAAATGACTAGAATGCATGAATCCAAAGAATAAACCATGTGAAATTAGTACCTCAATTCAGAATAGGAGCAGAGGGAAAGAGATGAGGATACTTGGACATCATATTGACTTCGGCTTCGTAAGTAGCACCCTCAACTAATTGATTCCTCCAAAGAACTTTTATGTAAGAAATTCTTTATTTCTCAACTTTCGAACTTGATGGTCTAAAATCTCAACCAGAACCTCTTCATATAAGAAACTTCCCTTAACTCTCAAACATTTAAATAACACTATAGACGTCAGATCTCCAACACATTTCTTCAACAATGAGACATAGAATACCAGATGTACCGATGCTAAATTAGTAGGTATCTCTAATTCATAAGCAACCTTGCTAATACCTTTCAAAATCTGATATGTGCCCACATACCAGGGACTAAGCTTCCCTTTCTTTTTGAATCTTATCACACTCTTCGTTGGGGAGATTTTCAAGTAAACTCAATCATCAACATTGTAACACCTCAAAAATCTAACTAGGACTGTACATGAGGGAAAATGGGTGAACCACAAAGGGGTCCAGATGCCATATACGGGACCACGACCCGTCACCCTATTGCAGTTCATACTTGGAAAAATGTGGAGGACCACGGACCCCCTTCACGGTCCATGGAGCTTCACACAAGCCACCAGGTTGCCCGTCAAAGTGACCAGGAGCCACCCAAGGCCACTGTGAGGAACCACACACTACTAGACGATTCGCGGAACCTCACACAGGCTGTTAAGTGGCCCATGGAAGTCACCCTAGAACCACCCTAGTTCTTGTGAGAAACCACGATCGTCTTTATGATTCGTGGTGCTTCACACAGTTTGTGAAGTGGACCGTGAACAGAACATGCCAGCTTTTAAGTTTTGGGTCAAATTTAAACGGTCATATCTTTTATCACAAAATGAATTTGATAATTGAATCCTCTTTCCAACACCACTTGAAGTAAAACAATATGCCCATTTTAGTGAAGCCTATCGGTAAGGGCATCTTCACGAGCTGCAAGACATGCCTTGGTCATCATGAAGACCTGTGAAACTTGTCTTGAAGTCATTTCAGCAACATTTAAGTCAGGGTCACATTAGAGTTTTCCCCTATGTGTTGGGCACTTAAACTAAGCCGTTTTATGCCAAAACTATGTCATTTTACTCAATCTAAGCGTAATAATTTAGTCAGACAATACCCAGAACCCTCATTCTCCAAAAATCACCCAACTTAGAGCAAAAAGAAGAGAAAAAGTGTACCCTTTCTCCCAAGAACAAGTAGGGGTGTTTATAACGACTCGAGTGCACCCCCTAGCCGTTACCGGCGTATTAGACCTCTCGGAGGTCTTATACAAGCCCTTATCATTCGTCATAGCATTTATCATAGGAAAATAAATGAAAATATAAAACGTTTTCATAATATAACACAAGACTTAAACAGTCACCTCATTTAAACCTTTAATACAAAATCAGAGTACTACGTCCCAAGGTAGCCATCTTAAAACACGACTACAACACAAGAGGGACACAACCCTTACAATACAAAAGAAACTACTATCTAGTACATTGAACTTAAGGATACTCTTTAACATAAAGGTCCTTGAATCTTTAAGGACACACCCGAACTTAGGAATAGTAAGCCAAGCTCATCACTTCTAGGAAAGGCCCTTTAGCCACCACCACCTACACTTGGTATAAAAAGATGAAGAAGAATAGTGTTAGTACAAGAATGCACTAAGTATGAAACCATGCAAAAACATGCTTTTAAAAGGGACATTTAGTTGGAAACCATGCATCATGCCTTTTTAGAGAAACTTCAAGAACATTTAGTACAATAGGAACAATATAAACCATAAACATCAGCATACACATGGAAACCATTCATAATAGCACACAGAGCCACTTATAACATTTTAGGCACATTCAATGCATACAATACATTACCTTCCTCTTTATCTTAACTTCTTTCCTCAAGCAACTCTTAGGGAATACTTGGTGTAATGTATCACCTTAAGGTTACCAAGGGTAAACTTACATATAACCTTCATCAATCCAACCACATATATTCATAGAGTCATAAGCACACCATAAGACATAGTCTTCACATAGGTTCATCACCTAAGACAACCCCTAAGTCACACTAGTGCAATGTGCAAGTAGCATCCCATAATACTACTCACACCAAGTGTTCCTAAGAAGCCACCATAGACTAGGCACATCATATTCAACAAGTCATAACATCTTCATTTAACATTAGACATAAGACCAACATACTTCATAACATCATATAAGGACTCATCCCTTTACTACATCATTAGTCATAACCCATTTAGTTCATATCATAGGTAAACAACCCTCACAAACCCTTCACAAGCTCACTTGTGCAATGTACACATGGAGTCCCATATTGCCACATATACTAAGCAAACCCATTAAAAAGTCATAAGTGTAATTCACATGCATAATCATACTTCATGTCTTGACATAAGTAAAGTCAACCTTAACATGCTTTCATATTAACATACATAGACCATAGTCTTCATTACATAAAGAGCCTAATCATAACCTCTCTTAGAGTCCGTTTGTTCAACGCATAAGTAGGGTCCACAGTCCTACCTACACTAAGTAACTCTTCAAGAAATCATGACTAGAGTTCATATTTTTATCTTAGTTCATTACTTAACTTTCAGGAGACATTGCCATAATCGACATAGACCATGTGAGCTACATGAAATTCGGTGTTCTACTCCCACACCGAAAATAGAGGGTACTACTTGCCAAGGTAGGACCTACATACATAATAGCTATCAATTGGATCCACTAAGCTAAGACCTACAAGGGCACGTAGTTATGGAACAAAGAGATTGCTACAAGACACCTTGACTTGCTAGGCGTGGAGGTTTCCATCTCATGAGACAACATCTATGTTGGGAACCCGGACTTGCTAAACGTGAAGGTTCTCTTTTGGGAAGCCGGACTTACTAAACGTGAAGCCCCCACTCTCATTTTTCATATTCACTCGGTTCTAAGTTCCAACTCCCTTTTTAAACATCTTTAAGCCTTTATTTAACATTAGTTCATAAAATAGGCTTTAGGGACTTAATCCCTCATATCATATAGCTCAAAGGTTTCTAAGATGAGAATGACCTTTCATCATAGAACCTACATTATGTGAGAATGACCTTTCACATAGTCATACCATATTCATAACATAGTCTAGTTTAGAGTACAATTGAGGAAACCATTCCAGAGACTCACTTTCACTAGATTATCATAATCCTTATTCATTCATTCATGTGTGTACATATGTGAGAAAGCCTTTCACATAAACACCTTTATACAACACATATTCATACCTTGCTAATCATACACTTTGCATGCATAATAAGATGTAAGGGTGCATATAAGAGTTAACCTTTGAATAGACACCATAACACATCATATTCATAGCTATACATGTAGAGTGTGTGTATATTGGTCCTCATAGTGACATAATAGAAACAACATTGATATTGAGTTCACTTCCCCTCAAGGGATCACAACACATTCACAATGTCCACAAATCATGAGCAATTCACATATAAAGTCTTTTGGGATTCTAGACCACACACCCACACTTCATCATAGGAGACAAGGACACATTTAGCATTGAATAGGTACTCCTAACATGTATATGTGCAAACATTCATATAGGGGTCATATAGGTAGGGGTCAATCCACAATAGTACTTAACATAATCAATCATGTAGACAACACCTTATCCCTAACATTATTATTCACATTATACTACTCATCATCAACACACTTTAAACATCATGCTAGCATTGAGGATTTCATACATAACCTTCATTGCACAACTTCATAAACATATATATCATAGTCATAAATTCACTTCACATCTATTGCCTTCAAGGCCATGAACTCAACATGCATAGATGGACAAGAAGTAAACACCACCACCATAAGTGGACCAAATCACACAACATTAATTCTCATACTATAGACTAGAAGTTAGGGCAACTTACCAATTCTCCAAGACATGATCACCATGGATCAATTCTCAACAATTCATAATCAATTGACATAGATAGCAATAGGAATTAACAATGTAATTCAATAACATATACATAATCTAAGTACAATTCTATAAACAAAGGGATCAACCCATAACTTTGCCCATAAGGCCATAATTCTCAACTCATCAATATATCAACAATTCAACATGAATAAATATAGATAACCATAGGAAACATCAATTCAATCTAATCTAAAAGTAATTTCACCAATAGAGATCATATTCACAAAGACCCACATCATAGGCCAATTTTTGAGAATTCGGAGATCATGGGTTCTTCAAGAATTCCTTTGAAAATTATCTTAAAAACCCTTATTCCACATTAATTCATCAATAAAATGATTTAGAAAATTGTTTGACAAGGGACCCATGTTTAGATTGAAAATTGGGAATTTTGGTCTTTGAATCACTTTGGAAAATCTTTGATAGAACTCCTTGAATGAGAGGTTATTCAAGAATCAAGAGTTACCATACCTTAATTATTGAAGACCCATGAAATTGAAGAAGAAATCAGTTGAAAACCCATCTTCTAGCTTGAGCTTCATCAAGGTCTTCAATGGAGTTTTTGAGAGAATTTATTTTGAGAGGGAAGGGTAAATTTGAAGAATGAGGTCTAATTCTAGGTTTTATGGTTTTGACCAACTTAAAATACCCTAAAATAGGTAGAATAGCTGTTTATAATAATTCCCCAAAGTACCCAAACCACCCCTCACTTAGTTGGATCTTTTAAACAAGTCAAACTTGATTTTTATTTTCGCAGATTTCGTCGGGAATCAAGTCCGTGACGAATAGGTGTTCCCACAAGTTTCTAGAAATTAAATTTCGAGATAGTAGAGTCTGCGGTGTCTCCGCGATGCGGAACCACTTTTTGGCCATTGGTGGAGCAGGTCTGCGACGCGGAGCCACTCCCTCCATGCACAACTTCAAGCTGCCTTAGCAGCTTGTTTGGCCAAGGGTTGGGGTCCTCCTCTGGGACCCTTAGAGTGGTCCCGGGGAGTCATACCCGAACATTTTGACCTTAAAAATATTTATTAAGACACTAGGGTCACCTCCACTGATTTTAGACTCCAAACAACACATAAAAACATGAACAACATACTGGAACACACCAACACGTAAAAGACTAGTTTCCGAACGTCTTGGTCGTCCCTTGACGTTTGACTTCCAAACTCTTTAAAACTGACTAAAAAGGTTGTTGTTCATTATTTTAACAAGTTATTAATGCATGAAACCCATGTGAGGCTCTACTTTATCCTACTTCATTTTGAGGGTCGTTACAATATCCCCCACTTAGGAATATTCGTCCTTGAATGACACTTAAAACACTTCCAAGGACTCAATAACCCAACTAGCGGCTCATAATACACAACATACAACATCAACATAAGAGCACACATCAAGGAGTAACATGAACTCGACATAAAAGGCTCAAAACAACTTTGTGCAATTCAAGAAAGTAGCAACATATCTACCAATTTCTTATGCATCAACTTTATTATTTCCTAATTCATTAGAGAAACTTCCTTCTCCAAATCATCATTCTCATTTCAAACACCAAAGAAACACAACATGCAACTATCTCATTAAAGCACATTATGCAACTTTATCATAAGAAATCATTTAAGCATGCACTTCAAATCAACTCATGCAACACAAGCAAGTAGAAACTTTATTCACTGACTCATAATGCATCAACCACATAGGCCTTTCTCATGTTCATAGGAGGAACTACCTTCTCCTAATCATGACATGATATTTATCCCTTTTATATCATCATAGGGTCCAATATGCAATGACTTTCAAATGCACACATAGACATGACCAACATTTCCACTCATGAGGCAATTAAGCAATTCATACTTGTTGCACCCTAACGTGAGGATTATAGATCATCTACTAGTCTTATCATTTGATCATCATACTATCAAGAACATACATGGCATTACCATGTTTAATTATGTTCAAGGAGGGACTACTTTCTCCTAGTCACAACATACACACATGGCATCATAAAACTCATAAGCAAGCGTTACACAAAGGTCAATTAATTTAAGGAGAAATTCTCCACTTCTAACCTAAGCATGCTCATACTCTCTTCCTTATGAAGTCAAGAGTGCATTCACCATATAAAGATGCATATTGACATGAGAAACATGATTTTTATTACAAAAATTCCATTTTTATATGTAATAAGAATCCTTCAAAACATGCATAACATAGTGTCTTCTATAACATGCATAACATACGGAGATCATGCAACTCATAATCATATGCAAGACTCCAAAACATGAACAAGCTACTAGGAACTCTTTGGTCTCAAGCTTGAATAAGAATAGAAGGAAAAGATAAGGATATCAACAACCTTACTACTCACTCATCATCCCCCACTCAGGGTAAACCCATCTAAGAGCACATTAAAGTAACCAAGAGAACTATCACTTACCAATTAAGCACAATGTCCCCCCTCTTGGGATCAAGTTATGCAAACTCCTTTAATCATTACCTCCTTCATCTCTAAGGTAGGAACCATTCTCCTCTAAATCTTCACTATACTCCCTTAGGTGAGGATTTCAAGAATTAAAAAAAATGAGTATCTATACCACTTCACTTCATATCTATCACCCAAAGTGATTCTCAACATGGAGAACTCAGGGAAGTTTAATGTAGAAATAGGAAGGGCACTCAAAACCTCACCATCTAGGAATATTATCCCCACTTGGGGTGAGCTTATTCAACTCTTTATTACATCATACCCTTATCATCACCTTTGGTGTAACTTTCCGCTCAATCATGCCTAGGTATTATCAAAACACCCTCTTTGAATGACCATACTTAAGATCAACCTTACAAGACAACTATCCCTCTTTGATCAACATCTACTATCTTGTCCTTTCCATGAACTAAGGGGTACATGCAACTCTCCAAGTTAACCTTAGAGCAAAACACTATCCCAACTCATGGAACAAATCTCCTTTTTCCACTCTTAAGGCAAGCCTACACAAAAAATCTGATTCACACAAGGACAACCATGAAGCATCACTAATAAGAAAAAAACAACTTTCAACTCACACTAGTTACCACATTCCTTCAAAACTCCTCAAATCTACACCATGACTTTCTACTATCATTACCCATCACCATAAAGCTACTCATCATCCTAAAAAGGATTTCATTCTTACCATAATGACTCACACATAGCCATGATTGGCATAACAATACGATTTCCAAATCTACCTTCATATATACTCATATAGTCACCACGTCATAATAAGCATTAAAAATTACCTTTTCTTTCCTCGATCCTTGCAACATCACCCCTTCCAAGTAATCACATCTAGAAGACCACCGACCAAGGGAAAATAAGAGAGAGAGATCATATGGAGTTAAGCTTAACGGCATGACACAAAAGTAATGAAGAAAGTGAAACTTCTATCGTCCTATTGCCTCTCACTCCTAGATGTGTCGCGACTCACACCGATGAACAGGTTCTACTAGACGTGGCTCATGAGACGTTGAATCCTAAGACCATTTTCATAACTTTATGCTCTGCTACCAAGTTTGTAACGACCCGAGAGCACCCCCTAGCCGTTACAGGCGTATTCGACCTTTCAGAGGTCTTATACAAGCCCTTAACATTCGTCATAACATTTATCATAGAAAAATAGCAGAAAATTTAAAACTTTTTCATAATATCACACAAGACTTAAACAGTCACCTCATTTAAATCTTTAATACAAAATCGGAGTACTACGTCTCAAGGTAGCCATCTTAAAACACGACTACAACACAAAAGGGACACAACCCTTACAACACAAAAGAAACTACTATCTAGTACATTGAACTTAAGGAAACTCTTTAACATAAAGGTCCTTGAATCTTTAAGGACACACCCGAACTTGGGAATAGTAATCAAAACTCATCACTTCTAGGAAAGGCCCTTTAGCCACCACCACCTACACTTGGTGTAAAAAGATGAAGAAGAATGGTGTTACTACAAGAATGCACTAAGTATGATAACCATGTAAAACATGCATTTAAAAGGGACATTTAGTTAGAAACCATGCATCATGCCTTTTTAGAGAAACTTCAAGAACATTTAGAACAATAGGAATAATATAAACCACATACATCATGATACATATTGAAACCATTCATAATAGCACACAGAGCCACTTATAACATTTTAGGCACATTCAATGCATACAATACATTACCTTCTTCTATATCTTAACTCTTTTCCTCAAGCAACCCTTAGGGAATACTTGGTGTAATGTATCACCTTAAGGTTACCAATGGTGAACTTATATATAGCCTTCATCAATCCAACCACATATATTCATAGAGTCATAAGCACACCATAAGATGTAGTTTTCACATAGGAACCATCACCTAAGACAACCCCTAAGTTACACTAGTGCAATGTGCAAGTAGCATCCCATAATACTACTCACACCATGTGTTCCTAAGAAGCCACCATAGACTAGGCACATCATATTCAACAAGTCATAACATTTTTATTTAACATTAGACATAAGACCAACATACTTCATAACATCATATAAGGACTCATCCCTTTACTACATCATTAGTCATAACCCATTTAGTTCATATCATAGGTAAACCACCCTCACAACCCCTTCACAAGCTCACTTGTGCAATGTACACATGGAGTCCCATACCCCTACATGTACTAAGCAAACCCATTAAAAAGTTATAAGTGTAATTCACATGCATAATCATACTTCATGTCTTGACATAAGTAAAGTCAACCTTAACATGCTTTCATATTAACATACATAGACCATAGTCTTCATTACATAAAGAGCCTAATTATAACCTCTCTTAGAGTCCGCTTGTGTAATGCATGAGTAGGGTCTATAGTCCTACCTATATTAAGTAACTCTTCAAGAAATCATGACTAGAGTTCATATTCTTATCTTAGTTCATTTCTTAACTTTCGGGAGACATTGCCATAACCGACATAGACCATGTGAGCTACATGTGATCCGGTGTTATACTCCCACACCGAAAAGAGAAGGTACTACTTGCCAAGGTAGGACCTCCATACATAAAAGCTATCTAGTGTGAGAATGACCTTTCACATAGTCATACCATATTCATAACATAGTCTAGTTTAGAGTACAATTGAGGAAACCTTTCAAGAGACTCACTTTCACAAGATTATCATAAATCTTATTCATTCATTCATTCATGTGTGTGTACATATGTGAGAAAGCCTTTCACATAAACACCTTTATACATCACATATTCATACCTTGCTAATCATACACTTTGTATGCATAATAAGATGTAAGGGTGCATATAAGAGTTAACCTTTCAATAGACACAGTAACACATCATATTCATAGCTATACATGTAGAATGTGTGTGTGTATTGGTCCTCATAGTGACATAATAGCAACAACATTGATATTGAGTGCACTTCCACTCAAGGGATCACAACACATTCACAATGTCCCCAAATCATGAGCAATTCACATATAAAGCCTTTTGGGATTCTAGATCACACACCCACACTTCATCATAGGAGACAAGGACACATTCAACATTGAATAGGTACTCCTAACATGTATATGAGCAAACATTCATATAGGGGTTATATAGGTAGGGGTCATTCCAGAATAGTACTTAACATAATCAATCATGTAGACTACACCTTAACCCTAACATTATTATTCACATTATACAACTCATCATCAACACACTTTAAACATGCTAGCATTGAGGATTTCATACATAACCTTCATAAACATATGCATCATAGTCATTAATTCACTTCACATCTATTGCCTTCAAGGCCATGATCTCAACATGCATAGATGGACAAGATGTAAACAGCGCCACCATAAGTGGACCAAACCACACAACATCAATTCTCATACTATAGACTAGAAGTTAGGTCAACTTACTAATTCTCCAAGCCATGATCACCATGGATCAATTCTCAACAATTCATAATCAATTGACATAGATAGCAATAGGAATCAACATTGTAATTCAATAACATATACATAATCTAAGTACAATTCTATAAACAAAGGGATCAACCCATAACTTTGCCCATAAGGCCATTATTCTCAACTCATCAATATACCAACAATTCAACATGAATTATATAGATAATCATAGGAAACATCAATACAATATAATCTAAAAATAATTTCACCAATAGAGATCATATTCACAAAGACCCACATCATAGGCCAATTTTCTAGAATTTGGAGATCATGGGTTCTTCAAGAATTCCTTTGAATTTTTTCTTAGAAACCTTAATTCCACATTAATTCATCAATAGAATGATTTAGAAAATTTTTTGACAAGGGACCCATGTTTAGATTGAAAATTGGGAATTTTGGTCTTTGAATCACTTTTGAAAATATTTGATAGAACTCCTTGAATGAGAGGTTATTCAAGAATCAAGAGTTACCATACCTTAATTATTGAACACCCGTGAAATTGAAGAAGAAATCAGTTGAAAACCCATTTTCTAACTTGAGCTTCATCAAGGTCTTTAATGGAGTTTTTGAGAGAATCTATTTTGAGAGGGAAGAATGGGGTCTAATTCTAGGTTTTGGGGTTTTAACCAACTTAAAATACCCTAAAACAGGTTGAATAACCATTTATAATAATTCCCCAAAGTACCCAAACCACCCCTCACTTTGTTGGACCTTTTAAACAAGTCAAACTTGTGTTTTATTTTCGCATATTTTGTCGGAAACCAAGTCCGCGACTCGGAGGTGTTCCCATAAGTTTCTGGAAATTAAATTTTGACACTATAAAGTCCGCGGTGTCTCCGTGATGCGGAGCCACTTTTTGGCCATTGGTGGAGCAGGTCCGCGACACAGATCCACTCCCTCCATGCACAACTTCAAGCTGCCTTGGCAGCCTGTTTGGCCAAGGGTTGGGGTCCTTCTCATGGACCCTTAGGGTGGTCCCGAGGAGTCGTACCCGAACGATTTGACCCTAAAAATATTTATTAAGACACTAGGGTCACTTCCACTGATTTTAGACTCCAAATAACACATAAAAACATGAACAACATACTAGAACACACCAACACGTAAAAGACTAGTTTCTGAACGTTTTGGTCGTCCCTTGACGTTTGACTTCCAAACTCTTTAAAACTGACTAAAAAGGCTGTTTTTCATTATTTTAACAAGTTATTAATGCATAAAACTCATGTGAGGCTCTACTTTATCCTACTTCATTTTGAGGGTCGTTATAGTGTTCTTCAAAGTTCATCCCCAAAATCCAAAGGATTTCTCCGTAGATTTCCTGACCAGATATGGGGGATTTCACTAGTGGTTCCTTTCACTCATTAGGTCCCTAGAATTCAGCCAGTTCTTCAATTTTCTCTCCAGATATGGGGGATATCCTCATGCACTAACTCATGCCCTATCAAAGCGACCACACCAACTTTAAACCAACCTATAAAATACCTACACCTCCTACCATAGAGAGCCTCAAATGGAGCCATTTGGACACTTGAGTGATAACTATTATTATAAACAAACTCGATCAAAGGAAAATGTTCATCCTAATTACTCTTGAAGTCAATCATACAAGCTCTCATCATATCTTCTAAAGTTTGAATAATGCGTGGACTAGTCCATTGGTTTGTGGATGAAAAGTTGTGCTTAGCTTCACTTGAGTACCAAGACCTTTTTGTAATGACCTCCAAAATTAAGAGGTACATTGAATACCACAAACGAATATAATGGATAAGGAAACATGACTCTGAGATTTTGACTCATTTGAGGTCTTTTTAGTTCAATAATTAGTGTTCTCAATGCCTTTATATGTTGATATCTAATGATTTATTTTTTTTGTATCTATGAAGGTTCAAGGACAAGGCAAGGATGAAATTATACAAAAGAGGCTAAAACCATATAAAAATGCAAAATGGCGACATTGATGCTTGGCAAAAGGCACTCAGTGACTCGCCGGATGTGCCAAACCTTGCCAAAATTGATAGGGTCTTTACCTGAAATGATCAAGATAGGTTATCGATAAGAAGAGCTAAACAACAACTCATCAAACTTACTCGGCATAATGACATGAGTTCGCCGAAAGTGATAGAACAATTGGTCTAAATTTAAGACCAAAAAGGCGAGTTTGGGTGATATCACAACCCGACCAATGTGAACGGTGAGATTCATCAAGCTCGCTAGCTATGGTTCAAATAACTAAAGCCAGAAGTCAAAAGGGTCAGAAGAGAAATAGGTCGGTGACTCGCTAAATGACTTGGTGAGCATGACTAATGTCATTACCTCGGAAATTATAACACCCCAAAAATTAGTAGGCTAAACTTGAGTGTTAGAGTCATAGAGGAGGCCAAGGGCCAAGGTCAAGAGGGCAAGGGCCAAGGGAAAGGGGCCAAGGCTACCAAAAATTCCAAGGGAACTATCCACTATACCACGAGGGCCTTCACGGCCCGTGGTGACACCATGCCCCATAATGCCACTCGTGGTGGTGAGACAGTAGCGTCTCTAAGGTTACCCACCATTAGCTCATCTCCACGAGCCACTTCACGGCCAATGGTGAAGACCACGGCTCGTGAGAAGGCTCGTGGTGATGCCTTCGCCATTTGAGAGGCCAATCATTTGTGGCCAAGCCACTGCCTCAAGGTCCACGGAGGGGACCATGACTCGTGGGGCTTCTCGTGGTCCCTGGGCAGGTCACTTAAAGTGAAGAGTGTTTTGGGTAATTTCTGTTTTAATTTAACTTAAGTGAGGTCGTTTTGCCTTAATTTAGGGTCACTATATAAGTCATTTTAACTAAAAAATTCACCCATTCAACTCATTATTCCCTAAACCCAAATAAATCCCCAAAGTTCATACTCTCCAAAATATTCTCTCTCTAGAACTTGTGGAAGAAGAAGGTGAAGGAGGTTGAAGCTAGGGTTCAACAAGCAATGTTCTCCACATTAAATTAATTGGGCTTTGTTGTTAAGGAATGGTAGTTTTAATCCATGGAGTCCCTTCAAAATCCTAATTTCAAAGATAGAATTCCCCAAATGTTAGGGTTTGATTCCAAAGTCATGGGTTCCTTTTTTAACTTGATTCTAATGATTGAATTATGTTATAATAAGCGTGAATTGACGATTTCCTATGATTTTTATGATGAATCCCCAAGAACCCATAAAATCCCCATATTTCTCAATTTTGATCTTATGATGCGGGTCTTTGTTGATGAAAGAGAAATGGTATGAAATTATGCATGTAGTGATTGGGTTACTTGAATTATGATGATATCCAAGTAGTATAGTACGTGCATTATTGTATATTACTGTAGACCTAATAAAAATTCATTTCTATATAAAGGAATGTACATGTAACTTAATAAGCAGGCCTTGAAGCCTTTAATAAAACTATTTCCTAAAAACACTCTCAAATATTTAAAGATATTCATACTTAATAGATAATGGAACAAACTTCAGATATCATGCATAAGCAAGAGACAAAGGTATATTGTTCAACAAATATGCAGAACTAATTTCATATATTCCTGAATATCATATATATGATTGAATAAATTTATGTTAGTTATTATGTATTAGAATTATTTGAATCATGATTTCTAGTTTATTAGCACACTAGAAACAGGGAGAAAACTTCTATACTATGCCATCCTAATGTTGAAACTGGTAGGCGATGAAAGCCGTTTAGGGGAGTAAACAAAGTTGAGGCGCCGATAAGAAGAAAGTATCCGCTAAAGTACGATGCTAGTAGTGGTAGGAGAACATGATAAAGAGATAATCTAGTTCATAATGATCTAATATGAATTTAATCAATTATGAATATGATAGGAAAGAATAATTGAAAAATAAAAAACTTGCATAACAACGAACATGACTACATACATGCATGATGAAATGATAAAAAACTATGAAACTCTAATCTTATATATACTTAAATATATAGAAATAATTGAATTATGAAGAATAATATGGGAAAAAATATTTAATAATAACGGATCAGAAGATATATTAAACCAACAATGGTATGAAATAGACCTACATGATTTAGATCTCGAAAGAATAGAATTGTATTATTTAGAAATAAATTCAGACTAAAATGAACTACGAATATTTACAATATTGGACAGAATCTATTGAAGATATAAAACTATTAGAACAATTAATGGAAGAAAATTTATATATGTACCTAAGAACCCAAGATATGTTATATCTAGAATATGTCATAAATAATATTAAAAAGATATCATGATTAAGACCCTTGAAAAAAGAATATTATAATAAATCTTTAAGATAAATTCTTCACCTACCACACTACCACCTACCACACTACCAAAAATATGAATTCATCAACTATCAATTCCACATTCCCGAAAAATGGTATCAGAGCTATGGATGAAAATAAATATAATAAGAAACATACTAGTAAAAAGTTAAGAAAAATAAGAAGAAAATAAAACAAATTATATCCGGAATATAAACAACTTAATATCACAAAAACTGATAACGACAAATTAGATCAATTAATAGATAATATATCTAAAATAGAATATAAATATATTCAATATTTAAAAATACAATGAATAACGAGAATAACGAATATAGACAAAAACTTACTGAAATAATTATTGCAAAAAGACAAGAATTAAGACATAGGTAAAATAGACTTAACAGTAATATATTTGCAGGAATTTATAAAAAATCTATAATAACACAGAGAAAAACTATTTTATATCAACAAATACAAATAGAAAATTTAGAATATAAACTACAACACAATTTATAAATGAATAAAGAGGAATACGCAATAAATGAAAAAACATATGAAAACTATGACGGATTAAAAATAAAAATAATATTTTCTAATCTAGGAAGAAGATATAAGAAAATAGGTGACAATCTAAGTTTAATGTTAGAAAAAGAAACGGTAAAACTAGAAGATAGTTTAACTGCTATGATAAGAATAACAAAAGAAAATGAAGAAATAGATAAAAAAAAACGGAAATTGAAAAAATAAAACAACAAGCATGAAAAAAGTACAACAATTAGAAGAAGTAAAAAATACTAAAATAATAGAACTAGAAAAAGAGTTGGCAATATTAAAAGAAATGTATGAAATTAAACAAAAAGAAAAAAAAAACAAAAAACAAATAAGCAAATGAGATAAATAAATTTAAAGAAAAATTGCAATTAGAAGAAGAACTAGAGAAACTAACCAAGATAATCTATCTAAAATAAGAATTGATGAAATAAATAACGATGATCTAGATGAACAACATTCGAAAACAAACGAAACATATACGGAACTTTTAGCAAACATAGATAATACAAAGAATTTAGAAGTAAATACAGGAGACGTAGACATGGATGAAAAACCTAGTACATCAGGAATAAAAAACCCAAAAAATTTAAAATATTATAATGCAAACTATGGACAATAAGATAAAGAAAAAACTACATGGGATAAAAGATTAAATAAAAAATGGACACCTAAACCAATAACTGAACAACATGATTTTTTAGATTTAGACTGTGTAGCAGATATAAATAAAACAATCCAATTATGGATGGGATATATATCAAAAAAATTAATAGATAACAAAATAGGAATGACAGAAACACCAGGATATATAGAAAGAACAACTTATAGGAAAAGTAAAATTATGGCTACAAAATTTATCAGATGAAAGTTTAAAAACTCTAAGAAGTTCTAATGGTGAATTAGCTATTACAACTATGAAAATATTATATAAGTACGAAGTAGCTATAAAAAATAAATTTAGTAGTATGACAACAGAAGTAGAAGAACAAAATAAAGAAAAAATCATAAATCGGAATCTAATGACAAAATTAGCAATATGTAATATGTGTTATATAGATGAATAAACATGTGCATTTAGAGAATATTATTATAAAGGAGCATATAGTACAGAAGAAAGTAAGGAAATAAGAAAATTATATTTTACAAAATTACCAGAACCTTTTAATTCAAAAGTAATAAAAAGTTGGAATGAAACAGGATTAACAGATACCTTAGGAGCTAGAATAAAATTCTTACAACGATGGTTTATAGAACTATGTGAAAAACATAAAGAAGAAATAAAAATGGAAAAAATACTAGTAAAAAACTTAGCATGTTGAAAAAATAAAACGGCACCCCAATTTGGTTGTACGGACAAATACTATAAAAAGAGATATAACAAAAAGTATAGATCAAAATATAAATATAAAAAAACCAAGAAGAAGATACTATGTAAAAAACTACAAAACCAAAAGACCATATAGACCAAAAAGAAAACTAACGAAATGTACCTATTATAATTGTGAAAAATTAGGACATATAGCTAGAGATTGTAAATTATCTAAGAATCCAAAGAAAAAACAAATATCAGAAATAATAATAGACGATGAAAAATATACGCAGATAGAGTACATAGATTATGAATTAGAAAGTGAAGATAGCATATATGAAATAGATATTGTTATAGAAATAGAATCAGACAATGAATTCTATAATATAACAAATGACTGAAATAAATATACAAATAATAACTAAAGAAGAACACCAAGGCGAAGAATCTTTAGAACAAAAACTAATATTTGATAATAGTATATTTGAACAAATAAAAGGAAAAGAATTAGGCCTAAGCGTAGCAAAAATATTCGAAATACCAACAATAAAAAACTAGTTTAAACGACAAAAAGAAGAATATTTTGTAGTAAGTCAAAGAGAACATATCATAGATTGCAAATACACCAAAGGAAAGGCTAAATACCAATAATAAACAAACGAATAATCAATAAAGAAATACAAGATATTAAGGCTAAAAATCCAATTAAATATGTACATTTAGGAGAAACGAAAATATTAATAAAAGCATGTTTTAGAGAAGGAATAGATACACCCATAGAAATATACTTAGCAGATGATAGGATCATACAACCTATAGAAAAAAGTATAATAAGTGCAGTAAAAGGTAACCTCATATATCAAAAAATTAAATTTATAATAAGTGCTAACAACTCAGTAGCAATAAATGACAGAAACATAGATAAATCACTAGTATTATATTGGAAGATGTCGGGGATAGAACTAGCCCCATGAAGTAAAATATTTACAGCCAGATGTAAAAACTTATATGTTTTAACAACAAAACATAAAATAACAGCAAAAAATAAAACAAAAAAAATAAAAATAGAAAATCCTTTGGAAAGAATAGTCACAGTCATAGATAATAATGACAATAGTTATATTGAGATTGACATAAAAGAAGATTTAGAAATAGTAAAAGAAAGATTAAGCACATAAAAAAGAATAAACTATGAAATACCACAAATATCATAAAAAATGAGTACCTCAAGAAGAATAGATAAAACTCCACAAAAATTAATAGAAGAAGAAATAAATCCACATCATTACTACATAACGGGAGTAATGGAACAACGAAAATATTTAATATTAATAAATACAGGACAAGAAGAAAACTATATTACAAGAGAATTAGTAACAAAAGATGAAATAATTACTACTGAACAATTATGCCCTGAAGTACCAAAGGCATTAATATATACTGAAGAAACTACAGAAAAGGAAATAATCATTGGAGGAGTACCAATAGTAATAAAGTTTAAAGTAAATCAAGGAGATAAAAATATTAGTTTAGGAATAAAATGGTTAGAACAAGTAAAACCATATAATTTAGAAGACAAACAGTTAACAATAAATTATGATAATAAGAAGATAATAATTAAAAAGACTTTCATATGATAAAAACATGAAAATATATATACTTGCAAATATAATAATAGAAGGATATTATAACAGATATTATACACCAACGATAGACATAGGAGCAGAAGTTAATATATGTAAATACAATTGCTTACCAGAAGATAAATGGGAAAAATTAAAAAACACCGATAGTAGTAACATGATTTAATAATGAAGGAAGCATGATCACATATAAGTCAAAAAATATAAAAATACAAACATGGGATAAGATATTAACTATAGAATAAATGTATAACTTCGAGCTTACAACAAAAGATATGCTATTAGGAATATCATTTTTAGGAAAATTATACCCACATATAATAACAAAAACACACTGGTGGTTCACAACACCATGTGGACAAAAAATAGGAGCAAAAGAGTGAATAATAAAAAATGGAAAACAATAGAATGGATAAAAGGAAGTGAAAAAATTACACAAAAATTAGAAAATATAAAAGAAGAAGACCCTAAAATAGAATTAATTATATTCTCTATAGATAAAGTAAGAATAATCCAAGATAAGTTAGAATTGTTATATAGTGAAGATCTTTTACAAGGATGGAAAAACATAAAACAAAAGTAAATATTGAGCTAATTGATAATAATAGCATAATAACCCAAAAACCAATAAAATATAATTTTAATGATTTAACAGAATTTAAGATACATATAAGCGAATTACTAGAAAAAGGGTATATACAAAAAAGCAATAGCAAGCATACAAACCCAACATTTATAGTAAATAAAGATAGTGAACAAAAAAGAGGAAAAAGTAGAATGGTTATTGATTACAGAAATTTAAATGCAAAAATTAAAACATATAATTACACAATACCAAATAAAATATTAAAAAAAAGACAAATACAAGGATATAATTACTTTAGTAAATTTTACTGCAAATCAAGATTTTACCACTTAAAGTTAGAAGAAGAATCTAAAAAACTTACAACATTTACAGTACCACAAGAATTTTATGAATGAAAAGTATTACCATTTGAATATAAAAACGCACCAAGTAGATATCAACATTTTATGGATAACTACTTTAAACAACTACAAAACTATATAGTATACATTGATGATATATTATTATACTCTAAAACACAAGATGAACATATAAAGTTATTAGAAAAATTTATACATATCATAGAATACTCAGGTATAAGCTTAAGTAAAAAGAAAACAGATATAATGAAAAAGCAAATAGAATTCTTAGGAATACAAACAAATAAAAATGGAATAAAAATGCAAACACATATAGTACAAAAAATAATTAACTCAAATGAACAACTAGACACAAAAAAGAAATTACAATCATTTTTAGGACTAGTAAATCAAGTAAGAGAATACATATCAAAATTAGCAGAGAATTTAAAACCATTACAACAAAAATTAAAGAAAGACATAGAATACCAGTTTGATAAAAAAGACCAAACACAAATACAAAAAGTAAGACTATTATGTAAGAACCTACCTAAACTATATTTTCCGGATGAAAACCAAAAGATTGCTTATATAGTAGAATAAGACGCTAGTTAAAAAAGTTATGCAGGAGTCTTAAAATACAGGTATGATAAAGAAAAAATAGAACATCATTGTAGATATTATTCAGGAACATTTACTAATACAGAAATGAGATGGGAAATAAATAGGAAAGAATTATACTCAGTGTATAAACGTCACTATCATTTGAACCATATATTGTATATAACAAATTTATTATAAGGACAGATAACACTCAAGTAAAATGGTGGCTAACAAGAAAAATACAAGATTCAGTAACTACAAAACAAATAAGAAGATTGGTATTAAATATATTAAATTTTACATTTACTATTGAAGTAATAAAAACTGACAAGAATATTATTGCAGATTACTTATCAAGACAAAGCTACTCAAACTGAGAAAGAAAATACAATTGAAGATATACTCAAAGCCATTACTACACTTTGTAGAAAAGTGGACATTATGGACAATGAGATACAAAAGCTAAAGACTAATGAAGATAATCTGAAGTCTACAGCTAGTACAAGTCAGCAACATGACTATAAAAATGCGGAGCTAAGTCGATCGGAAGACTTTAAAAATTCAGAGCTAAGAGCTGACGTTGGGAAACACCTTAAAACCAATAATGATTGTCTAAATATAGCTGCAGGTACAAGAAGACCAGTTATTGAAAAACAACGAAATGCAAATTCAAATCAGTTATTTGAAAAGCCATTTACACAAAAAACAAAAAACCCATTAACCATAGAACCACAAATCTCTACCTATGCAGATAGCCTACAAAATGAGAAAAAATTATATAACCATGTCACGATAACATATATTGAAAATATATATAAAATCCAAACCTATTTAAATCGTAATCCTAGATCCACTACAACCAAAGTACCAAATCAAGGCTACCTAACCCAGAAATTACAAGGTTATAACAAGCTAATCGCACAGCCAAAAACTAACGCCAACTTAGTAAGGACATGTTACAATTATGGACTATTAAATACTGTATACACATGCGACGTAGAAGAAATAAGTGGAATACCAGAACTACACAAGACATTCATTACATATAAAAGAGGTACCAAGGGAAATTTATTTTATGTAAAGTTTTATACAGCACCAACGGAGATATTATTCGAAGAGATAAAACCCCCAATTCAAGTTATTAAAGTAGGACTAACCAAAGATATGATAATACCTGAAGATATTGGACAACAGGAAGAAATACAAAAAATAGAGATACCAAGTTTTTATGCCAATAAAAGAATAATTGGTATATCAATTATTATACAAGAGTTAACAAACAATTATTTGAACGGAAATGTTATATGGAGTTACTACTCTAGAGATCAGTTAATGATATATTCAAATTCGAGAGAACTAAGAAGAACAGATATGGATGAAGTCCAGCGATGGATTTTATCATTATTAAAATTAGAAGAAAGACCTACGACAAGAGTACTCAAAACAGGATTTATTTCGCCAGAACGATTCACCAGATATTGCAAGCTAATTGAACACAAATACCTTGATCATCTACGTTCAAAATGTAATGGAGAAGACAACGTGATTCCAGATGTCCAACTAGAATAAAGTCTAAAGAGATAAGAAGATAAAGAAGATAGAGACAACTAAAGAGATAAAGCAAAGAAGAAATATTTGGTCAAAAAAGCCAAATAATGTAAATTAGTCAACAAGTGTAAGGTAGTATACATTATTAAAGTATGATAGATATTAAAGTAGTATGGACAAGTGTAAAGTAGTAGGTGTGGTAGGTGGTGTGCATTATTAATAATGATGACAAGTGTATGAATGGTAGGTGGTGTGCATTATTAATAGGACAAGTGTATGAATGGTAGGTGGTGTGCATTATTAATAGGACAAGTGTATGAATGGTAGGTATGCATTATTGTAAAATAAATGTGCAGTAAGTAGTATAGTACGTGCATTATTGTGCATTACTGTAGACAGAGGATAGAAATTCCTTTCTATATAAAAGAATGTACATGTAACTTAAGAAGCATGCCTTGAGCCTTCAATAAACCAATTTCCTAAAAACACTCTCAAATATTTAAGATATTCATACTTAATAGATAGTGGAACAAACTTCAGATATCATGGATAAGCAAGAGGCAAATGTATATTGTTCAAAAAATATGCAGAACTAATTTCATATATTCCTGAATATAATATATATATGATTGAATAAATTTATGTTAGTTATTATGTATTAGAATTATTTGAATCATGATTTCTAGTTTATTAGCACACTGAAAACAGGGAGAAAACTTCTATACTATGTCATCCTAATGTTAAAACCGGTAGGCAAGAAAAGCCGTTTAGGGGAGTAAACAAAGTTGAGCGTTGATAAGAAGGAAATATCCGCTAAAGTACGATGCTAGTAGTGGCAGGAGAACATGATAAATAGATAATCTAATTCATAATGATCTAATATAAATTTAATCAATTATGAATATCATAGAAAGGAATAATTGGAAATAAAAAACCTGCATGATAAAGAACATAACTACATACATGCATGATGAAATGATAAAAAACTATGAAACTTTAATCTTATATATACTTAAATGTATAAAATAAATTGAATTAAGAAGAATCATATGGGAAAACCTATTTAATGATGACGCATCAGAAGATATATTAAACCAACAATGGTATGAAATAGACCTACATGATTTAGACTTCGAAAGAATAAAATGGTATGATTTAGAAATAAATTTAGACTGAAATGAACTTCGAATATTTACAATATTGGACAAAATCTATGGAAGATATAAAACTATTAGAACAATTAATGGAAGAAAATTTGTATATGTACCTAAGAACCCAAGATATGTTATATCTAAAATATATCATAAATAATATCAAAGAGATATGAAGATTAAGACCCTTCAAAAAAGAATATTATAATAAAATCTTTAAGTTAAATTCCTCACCTACCACACTACCCCCTACCACACTACCAAAAATATGAATTCATCAACTATCAGTTCCGCACCCCCGAAAAATACCATTCTATTCTTTCGAAGTCTAAATCATGTAGGTCTATTTCATATCATTGTTGGTTTAATATATCTTATGATTCGTTATCATTAAATATTTTTTCCCATATGATTTTTCTTAATTCAATTATTTTTATATCTTTAAGTATATATAAGATTAGAGTTTCATAGTTTTTTATCATTTCATCATGCATGTATGTAGTCATGTTCTTTATCATGCAGGTTTTTTATTTCCAATTATTCCTTCCTATCATATTTATAATCGATTAAATTCATATTAGATTATTATGAACTAGATTATCTGTTTATCATGTTCTCCTATCACTACTAGCATCGTACTTTAGCGGATACTTCGTTCTTATCAGCGCCTCAACTTTGTTTACTCCCCTAAATGGCTTTCCTCGCCTACCGGTTTCAACATTAGGATGTCATAGTATAGAAGTTTTCTCCTTGTTTTCAGTGTGCTAATAAACTAGAAGTCATGATTCAAATAATTCTAATACATAATAACTAACACAAATTTAATCAATCATATATATGATATTCAGGAATATATGAAATTAGTTCTGCATATTTGTTGAACAATATACCTTTGCCTCTTGCTTATCCATGATATCTGAAATTTGTTCCATTATCTATTAAATATTAATATCTTTAAGTATTTGAGAGTGTTTTTAGGAAATTATTTTATTGAAGGCTTCAAGGCCTGCTTATTAAGTTACATGTACATTCCTTTATATATAAAGGAATTTCTATCCTATGTCAACAATAATATACAATAATACACGTACTATACTTCTTACTGCACAATAATGCACTACCACTTACTTTACAATAATGCATACCTACTACTTTTACACTTGTCCTATTAATAAGGCACACCACCTACCACACTTTACACTTGTCCATACTACTTTAATAATGTACATCTATCATTTAATATGCACATACTTTAATAATGTATACTACCCTACACTTGTTGACTAATTTACATGATTTATTCCTACTTTATACTATTTGCTTTTGGCTTTTTTGGCCAAATATTTTTCTTTGATTTATCTCTTTAGTTGTCTCTGTCTCCTTTATCTTCTTATCTTTTTAGACTTTATTCTAGCTGGACATCTGGAATTTCGTTGTCGTCTCCATTACATTTTGAACATAGATGATCAGGGTATTTGTGTTCAATTAGCTTGCAATATCTGGTTAATAGTTCTGGCGAAATAAATCTTGCTTTGAATGCTCTTGTCGTAGGTCTTTCTTCTAGTTTTAATAATGATAAAATACATCGCTGGACTTCATCCATATCTGTTCTTCTTAGTTCTCTTGAATTTGAATATATCATTAACTGATCTCTAGAGTTGTAACTCCATATAACATTTCCATTCAAATAATTGTTTGCTAACTCTTGTATAATAGTTGATATACCAATTATTCTTTTATTGGCATAAAAATTTGGTATCTCTATTTTTTGTATTTCTTCCTGTTGTCCAATATCTTCAGGTATAATCATATCTTTGGTTAGTCCTATTTTAATAACTTGAATTGGGGGTTTTATCTCTTCGTATAATATCTCCGTTGGTGCTGTATAAAACTTTACATAAAATAAATTTTCCTTGGTAACTCTTTTATATGTGATGAATGCCTTGTGTAGTTCTGGTATTCCACTTATTTTTTTTATTCGTTGTATGTGTATACAGTATTTAATAGTCCATAATTGTAACATGTCCTTACTAAGTTGGCGTTAGTTTTTTGCTGTGCGATTAGCCAGTTATAACCTTGTAATTTTTGGGCTAGGTAGTCTTGATTTGGTTCTTTGGTTGTAGTAGATCTAGGATTACGGTTTAAATAGGTTTGAATTTTGTATATATTTTCAATATATGTTCTCGTGACATGGTTATATAGTTTTTTCTCATTTTGTAGGCTATTTGCATAAGTAGAGGTTTGTGGTTCTATGGTTAATGGGTTTTTAGTTTTTTGTGTAAATGGCTTTTCAAATAACTGATTTAAATTTGCATTTCGTTGTTTTTCAATAACTGGTCTTCTTGTACCTGCAACTATATTTAGACAATCATTATGGGTTTTAAGGTGTTTCCCAACGTCACCTCTTAGCTCTGGATTTTTAAAGTCTTCCGATCGACTTAGCTCCTCATTTTTATAGTCATGCTGCTGACTTGTACTAGCTTTAGACTTCAGATTATCTTCATTAGTCTTTAGCTTTTGTATCTCATTGTCCATACTGTCCACTTTTCTACAAAGTGTAGTAATGGCTTTGAGTATGTCTTCAATTGTATTTTCTTTCCCAGTTTGAGTAGCTTTGTCTTGATAAGTAATCTGCAATAATATTCTTGTCAGTTTTTATTACTTCAATAGTAAATGTAAAATTTAATATATTTAATACCAATCTTCTTATTTCTTTTGTAGTTACTGAATCCTGTATTTTTTTGTTAGCCACCATTTTACTTGTGTGTTATCTGTCCTTATAATAAATTTGTTATATACAATATATGGTTCAAATGTTAGTACATATTTATACACTGAATATAATTCTTTCCTATTTATTTCCCATCTCATTTTTGTATTAGTAAATGTTCCGGAATAATATCCACACTGATGTTCTATTTTTTTTTTATCATACCTGTATTTTAAGACTCCTCCATATCTTTTTTAACTGATGTCTGATTCTACTATATAAGTAAATTTTTTGTTTTCATCCGGAAAATATAGTTTAGGTAGGTTCTTACATAATAGTTTTACTTTTTTTATTTGTGTTTGGTCTTTTTTATCAAAATGGTATTCTATGTGTTTCTTTAATTTTTGTTGTAATGGTTTTAAATTCTTTGCTACTTTTGGTATGTATTCTCTTACTTGATTTACTAGTCCTAAGAATGATTGTAATTTCTTTTTTGTGTCTAGTTATTCATTTGAGTTAATTATTTTTTGTACTATATGTGTTTGCATTTTTATTTCATTTTTATTTGTTTGTATTACTAAGAATTCTATTTGCTTTTTCATTATATCTGCTTTCTTTTTACTTAGGAGGCTTATACCTGAGTATTCTATGATATGTATAAATTTTTCTAATAACCTTATATGTTCATCTTGTGTTTTAGAGTATAATAATATATCATCAATGTATACTATACAATTTTCTAGTTGTTTAAAGTAGTTATTCATAAAATGTTGATATCTACATGGTGCGTTTTTATATTCAAATGGTAATACATTCCATTCATAAAATCCTTGTGGTACTATAAATGCTGTAAGTTGTTTAGATTCTTCTTCTAACTTTAAGTGGTTAAATCCTGATTTGCATTCAAATTTACTAAAGTAATTATATCCTTGTATTTGTTTTATTTTTAATATTTTATTTGGTATTGGGTAATTATATGTTTTAGTTTTTGCATTTAAATTTCTATAATCAATAACCATTCTACTTTTTCCTCTTTTTTGTTTACTATGTTTATTTACTATAAATGCTGGGCTTGTATGCTTGCTATTGCTTTCTTGTATATACCCTTTTTCTAGTAATTCGCTTATATGTATCTTAAATACTGTTAAATCATTAAAATTATATTTTAATGGTTTTTGGGTTATTATGCTATTATTATCAATTAGCTCAATTTTTACTTTTATGTTTTTCCCATCCTTGTAAAGGATCTTCACTATATAACAATTCTAACTTATCTTGGATTATTTTTACTTTATCTATAGAGAATATAATTAATTCTATTTTAGGGTCTTCTTCTTTTATACTTTCTAATTTTTGTGTAATTTTTTCACTTCCTTTTATCCATTCTGTTGTTTTCCATTTTTTGTTATTCACTCTTTTTGCTCCTATTTTTTGTCTACATGGTGTTGTGAACCACCAGTGTGTTTTTGTTATTATATGTGGGTATAATTTTTTAAAAAATGACATTCCTAATAGCATATCTTTTGTTGTAAGCTCGAAGTTATACATTTCTTCTATAGTTAATATCTTATCCCATATTTGTATTTTTATATTTTTTGCCTTATATGTGATCATGCTTCCTTCATTATTAAATCCTGTTACTACTATCAGTGTTTTTTAATCTTTCCCATTTATCTTCTGGTAAGCAATTGTATTTACATATATTAGCTTCTGCTCCTGTGTCTATCATTGGTGTATAATATCTGTTATAATATCATTCTATTATTATCTTTGCAAGTATATATATTTTCATGTTTTTATCATAAGAAAGTCCTTTTTATTATTATCTTATTATTATGATAATTTATTGTTAACTGTTTGTCTTCTAAATTATATGGTTTTACTTGTTCTAACCATTTTATTCCTAAAGTAATATTTTTATCTCCTTGATATAATTTAAACTTTATTACTATTGGTACTCCTCCAATGATTATTTCCTTTTCTATAGTTTTTTCGGTATATATTAATGCCTTTGGTATTTCAGGCATAATTGTTCAGTAGTAATTATTTCATCTTCTGTTACTAATTCTCTTATAATATAGTTTTCTTCTTGTCATGTAGTAATTATTTCATCTTCTGTTACTAATTCTCTTGTAATATAGTTTTCGTTTTGTCTTGTATTTATTAATATTAAATATTTTTGTTGTTCCATTACTTCCTTTATGTAGTAATGATGTGGTTTTATTTCTTCTTCTATTGATTTTTGTGGAGTTTTATCTATTCTTCTTGAGATACTCATTTTTGATGATATTTGTGGTATTTCATAGTTTATTCTTTTTGATGTGCTTAATCTTTCTTTTACTATTTCTAAATCTTCTTCTATGTCAATCTCATTATAACTATAGTTATTATTATCTATTATTATCTATGACTGTGACTATTCTTTCAAAATGATTTTCTATTTTTATTTTATTTATTTTATTTTTTGCTGTTATTTTATGTTTTGTTGTTAAAACATATAAGTTTTTACATCTGGCTGTAAATGTTTTACTTCCTGGGGCTAGTTCTATCCCCGACATCTTCCAATATAATACTAGTGATTTATCTATGCTTCTGTCATTTATTGCTACTGAGTAGTTAACACTTATTATAAATTTAAATTTTTGATATATGAGGTTACCTTTTACTGCACTTATTATACTTTTTTCTATAGGTTGTATGATCCTATCGTCTTCTAAGTATATTTCTATGGGTGTATCTATTCCTTCTCTAAAACATGCTTTTATTAATATTTCCGTTCCTCCTAAATGTACATATTTAATTGGATTTTTACCCTTAATATCTTGTATTTCTTTATTGATTATTCGTTTATTTATTATTGGTATTTTAGCCTTTCCTTTGGTGTATTTGCAATCTATGATATGTTCTCTTTGACTTACTACATAATATTCTTCTTTTTGTCGTTTAAACTAGTTTCTTATTGTTGGTATTTCGAATATTTTTGCTACGCTTAGGTCTAATTCTTTTCCTTTTATTTGTTCAATTATACTATTATCAAATATTATTTTTTGTTTTAAAGATTCTTCGTCTTGGTGTTCTTCTTTAGTTATTATTTGTATATCTGTTTCAGTCATTTGTTATATTATAGAATTCATGGTCTGATTCTACTTCTATATCATTGTCTATTTCATATGTGCTATCTTTACTTTCTAATTCATAATCTATGTATTCTATCTGCGTATATTTTTTTTATCGTCTATTATTGTTTATGATATTTGTTTTTTCTTTGGATTTTTAGGTAATTTACAATCTCTAGCTATATGTCCTAATTTTTCACAATTATAACAAGTACATTCCGTTAGTTTTCTTTTTGGTCTATATGGTCTTTTGGTTTTGTAGTTTTTTACATAGTATCTTCTTCTTAGTTTTTTATATTTATATTTTGATCTACATTTTTTGTTATATCTCTTTTTATAGTATTTGTCCGTACAACCAAATTGGGGTGCCGTTTTATTTTTGCAACATGCTAAGTTTTTTACTAGTATTTTTTCTATTTTTATTTCTTCTTTATATTTTTCACACAGTTCTATAAACCATCGTTGTGAGAATTTTATTGTAGCTCCTAAGGTATCTGTTAATCCTGCTTCATTCCATTTTTTTTTATTACTTTTGAATTAAAAGGTTCTAGTAATTTTGTAAAATATAATTTTCTTATTTCCTTACTTTCTTCTGTGCTATATGTTCCTTTATAATAATATTCTCTAAATGCACATGTATATTCATCTATATAACACATATTACATATTGCTAATTGTCATTAGATTCCGATTTATGATTTTTTCTTTATTTTGTTCTTCTACTTCTGTTGTCATACTACTAAATTTATTTCTTATAGCTACTTCGTACTTATATAATATTCCAATAGTTGTAGTAGCTAATTCACCATTAGATTTTTTATTACTTCTTAGAGTTTTTCAACTTTCATCCGATAAATTTTGTAGCCATAATTTTACTGTTCCTATAAGTGTTCTTTCTATATATCCTGGTGTTTCTGTCATTCCTATTTTGTTATTTATTAAATGTTTTGATATATATCCCATTCATAATTGGTTTGTTTTATTTATATCTGATACACAATCTAAATCTAAAAAATCATGCTGTTCAGTTATTGGTTTAGGTGTCCATTTTTTATTTAATCTTTTATCTCATATAGTTTTTTCTTTATCATATTGTCCATAGTTTGCATTATAATATTTTAATTTTTTTGGGTTTTTAATTCCTGATGTACTAGGTTTTTCATCCATGTCTACGTCTCCTGTATTTACTTCTAAATTCTTTGTATTATCTATGTTTGCTAAAAGTTTCGTATATGTTTCGCTTGTTTCCGAATGTTGTTCATCTAGATCATCGTTATTTATTTCATCAATTCTTATTTCAGGTAGATTATCTTGGTTATTTTCTTCTTTTTCTTCTAGTTCTTTTTCTAATTGCAATTTTTCTTTAAATTTATTTATCTCATTTGCTAATTTTGTTTTTTGTTCTTTTTCTTTTTGTTTAATTTCATACATTTCTTTTAATATTGCCAGCTCTTTTTCTAGTTCTATTATTTTAGTAAGTTTTACTTCTTCTAATTGTTGTACTTCCTTTTTTGCTTGTTGTTTTATTTTTTCAATTTCCGTTTTTCTATCTATTTCTTCATTTTCTTTTGTTATTCTTATCATAGCAGTTAAACTATCTTCTAGTTTTACCGTTTCTTTTTCTAACATTAAACTTAGATTGTCACCTATATTCTTATATCTTCTTCCAAGATTAGAAAATATTATTTTTATTTTTAATCCGTCATAGTTTTCATATGTTTTTTCATCTATTGCGTATTCTTCTTTATTCATTTATAAATTGTGTTGTAGTTTATATTCTAAGTTTTCTATTTGTATTTGTAGATATAAAATAGTTTTTCTCTGTGTTATTATAGATTTTTTACAAATTCCTGCAAATATATTACTGTTAAGTCTATTTTGCCTATGTCTTAATTCTTGTTTTTTCGCTATAATTATTTCAGTAAGTTTTTATCTATATTCGTTATTCTCGTTATTCATTGTATCTTTAGATATTGAATATATTTATATTCTATTTTAGATATATTATCTATTAATTGACCTAATTTGTCGTTATCAGTTTTTGTGATATTGAGTTGTTTATATTCCGGATATAATTTGTTTAATTTTCTTCTTATTTTTCTTAACTTTCTACTAGTATGTTTCTTTTTATATTTCTTTTCATACATAGCTCTGATACCATTTTTCGGGGGTGCGAAATTAATACCATTTTTTGGGGGTGCGGAATTGGTAGTTGATGAATTCATATTTTTGTAGTGTGGTAGGTGAGGAATTTATCTTAAAGATTTTATTATAATATTCTATTTTCAAGGGTCTTAATCTTGATATCTCTTTGATATTATTTATGATATATTATAGATATAACATATCTTGGGTTCTTAGGTACATATATAAATTTTCTTCAATTAATTGTTCTAATAGTTTTATATCTTCCATAGATTCTGTCCAATATTGTAAATATTCGTAGTTCATTTCAGTCTGAATTTATTTCTAAATCATACGATTCTATTCTTTTGAGGTCTAAACCATGTAGGTCTATTTCATACCATTGTTGGTTTAATATATCTTCTGATCCATTATCATTAAATATTTTTCCCCATATTATTATTCTTAATTCAATTATTTCTATATCTTTAATTGTATATAAGATTAAAGTTGTTCATCTAGATCATCGTCATTTATTTCATCATTTCTTTGAATTCTCGATGTTATGATTGAAAGTAAGATTTGAACCTTTAAAGGGCAAAGTATGAGAATTATGCATGTTTTTATGAAATCTATGTAAATGCTTTTAGAACACTTTGAGAGTGAAGTGTTTATGAATATGATGTAGTTGTTGTATTGTTGAAAGGATATTCTCATATACACACCTATGCATGAATATAATATGATGTGAAAGGTTTTCTCACATAATGAAAATTCTAAGGTTGAAAGGCTTTCTCACCTAATTGAATCTAAGACATATATGTAGGCATGGATGGTGAAAGGTTATTCTCACGCATGATCTAAGAGCTATCCTATGAACTAAGCTTGGATTGATTGTCAAGGAAATTCTTCCATTAATATGAATTAAGTCAAGACTTAATAAGTACTTCGTGGGAATTAATGCTTAGCATCGAGTGGATATTGATATGAGATGGGAGCCCTCATGTTAGTTGAGGCCAGGTTCTAGAAGCAATCTCTTGGGATCGTTAGTAGAGGCCGGGTTTCTAGTAGCAATCTTCTTATCCCATAAACTATGTGCCCCTATAGGTTATTTAGCTAATGGATTCCCCTAAGCTAAAGTTATGGTTCTACCTTAGGCAAGTAGGACACCCCTTTTCGGTGTAGGTAACACCGGGGATCATGTTATAGCTCACATGGTCTCATGTCGGTTAAGACTTATCCCCACAACAGAAACAAGAATATGAAATATGAATCTATGGTTACTCAAGAAGTTTTATATATGAGTTTTCAAAGGTTTTAAAGATGATGATGACTATGTTGGTAATGTTTATGACTTATGATTTCTAAACTCTCATATCATGTTTAGATTTATAAATTGCATACTTTCAAATGAAATATCCCTTTTAGCATGTTTTCAATGTTTTCATGCATGGCTATCATACTTAGTGCATTTTTGTACTAATGCCTACTTTTCCTACATTTTCCCCAAGTGTCAGGTCTGGTTCTCGAGGTGTTCATTCTTGTGGCTAGAGCTTGGACTTGAGTATCTTCTGAGCTTGGTGAGTCCTCATGGTTCAAGGACGGATTTTTCCCATGATGTAGTTGATTTCATATATTTCCATTTTTGGACATGTTGTATGCGATACTTCATGAAGTAACCTTAGTTCATTATTACTTGTGGGGAATTGGCCTTAATAGACATTGAGACCATATGAGCTATAACACGATCGCCCGGTGTCTCCCACACTGAAGTTGATTGTCCTACTTGCCAAAGTAAGGACCATGAACTTCTAGTTTAAGTGGATCCACTAGCTAGTCAACCTATGGGGGTAGATAGTTAAAGGATAATGAAATTTCTACTAGAAACCCGACCTCTACTAACGGAGGAGTTTCCATCTCATGAGATTGCTTCTAGAAACCTGGCCTCTACTACGAGAGAGCTTCCATCTCATCATCAATATTCTCTCGGTGGTAAGCATAAATCCCACATAATAATCATTTCTTACTTGACCTCATTATTCATGGAAAGGTTCCCTTGGACAACCAACCAAGCTAGTTCATTAGGATAACTCTTACTCTTTGATTGAATTAGGTGAGCAAGCCTTTCAACCTAAGAATCCTTCCTATGTGAGAAAACATTTCACATCATGCTAGTATGTGTTTATGAGAATATCCTTTCACAACTCAACATCATCATTAGTACTTTACTCTCAAAGCACCCATAAAACATTTGCTTATATTTCATAAGAAAATGCATAAGTCCATTATTGACCTCTTGAGGTTCAAAACCCTCTTTCAATCATCATTACTTAGAAAACATGAGTTAGATATGGGTTTCATCATAATTACATGTAAAGCTAGCAATACATGCCAAATTTCATAAAACTCTTCGTTGAAGATTAAAATCCCACATCATATGATTCATAACTTTAAAACATTGAAATTACATGGGTTCATGGGGAAATCATCATAAAATCATCATCTATCATCAATTCATGCATAAGAGATCATAATTCAATCATTTAAATCAATAATAAAGAGAACCCATGATAATTGAAGAAAACCCTAACTCAATTAGGGAATTCTATCTTTTGAAATAGAGGAACTTGGGAACTCCATGGAAGAAATGAATCCATGGATGAAAACTATCATACCTTGAATCCAAATGCTAGCCTTCAATGGAGGAATTGAGACCTTGACTTGAAACCCTCAGTAGAATCCTTCTTATTTTTCTTCTTCTTCACGTTCTAGAGAGAGAATTATTTGAGAGTTCTTCTTTTTGGTGAGTTTGGAGAGAATGATTTCTATTGGGAAATTTAGGGGTAACAGACTTATATAGCAGTCCTAAACATAGGCAAAATGGCATAGTATAGAAACTAATTAATTAGGAAAATACCCAACTGCCCCTAAAAGTAACTCCCAGGTGACCATCCACGGACTCCAGTCGACGGACCGTGGTCTGACCCACGGCCTGTCCTGGTGGACTGTGGATTGGTGTCTGAAGCTTGTATTTTGGGCCTCGAACCATGGACCCTGACCACGGACCGTGATCTGACCTACGGTCTGTAGGTCTGGCCGTGGTCCTGGGCTTCAAGACCACTACTAGGTAGGCCAACCACGGACCACACCTATGGTTTGTGGTCCCTTCCACGAGCTGTGGTTGGATGGTGTGGGTTGCACTGACAACTTCTGGGAATTTGCTTCATTTTACCATTTTTGGATACGGGGTGTTACAACATTTCCTCTTCTTCAACTTTGAGATTATTACTCAAAATGTTTCTCTAAAAGAGATAATACTGAAAACTATTCATGAACTCTTTGGAAATCAGTGTTTCCTCTCATCTTAAATGTAAAATCATTTTCTTTTGGGAATAATTAGTTTTCACATATCATTTTAAAGAAAATGAACTTTGCTCTACTCTTCCTCAACTCAGTGCTCAAGTCATTTAAACAAATTTAAAAGATTTGTAAAAAGTCTTCTTAAAATGACTTGAAGAACTCTCAAGACTTGACTCTTAGCTCTACCTTGAATTTGAATTTATGAATTCTAGGTTATGGTTCATGTTATGAATGATTTCTAGATGTTTAGAAGTAGTTTAGAGTAGTTAGAATCAATAAGGAGTGAATGTACACTTTAAGAGAATTCAGACAGGTAAAACGATGGAAAAAAGGGTAGGGCAGGCGACCCTGGTGCACGGTTGGCATGGGGCCAGCCTCGAAAGTTTAAAGACTCCTTTTTGGTGCACTGCTAGCATGCCACGCCAGACCCTCTGGCGCATTTGGGGGGTGCCGTGCCACCCTTCCCCCAAAACATTCTGATCAATTTTTCTATTCGTTTTCTGACCCTAACTCATCTAGAATCGATTTCTTTTCTCAAATTCTCCTTAGATTGCATTATCCAATACAAGTATATGAGAATCTACTCAGACACAATTCCTAAAATGACTCGAAGAACTCTCAAGACTTGACTCTTAGCTCTACCTAGAATTTGAATTTATGAATTCAAGGTTATGATTCATGTTATGAATGATTTCTAGATGTTTAGTAGTAGTTTAGAGTAGTTAGAATCGATAGGAAGTAAAGGTATACTTTACAAGGACTCGAACGGGTTAAACAATGGAAAAAAGGTGGCAGGTGACCCTGACATACTGCTGGCGCGGGGCACCAGCCCATAAAGTGAGATTCATTTGTGGCGCACTGCTGGCAGCCCACGCCAGACCTGCTGGCGCATCTGGGGCGCGCCGTGCCACCCCTTCCCCATTTTAATCAAATGGATTTTTCTATCCTAATAAATATAGAATCGATTTCTTATTTCTCAAATTCTCTTTAGATTCAATTACCAAATACGAGTACATGAGAATCTACTTAAAAACAACTCTTAAACTCAATACGATTACCTCAAGAACTCATTAATACCATCATAATCCAAGAACGAAAGCAAAACTTCAAGAACACTAATCAAGAACTATAATTCTTCAACTTCAAGAACGAAATTGCACTAAAAATAACATGATTTTTATGTGGGTGAACGAACCCAGAACTATGAGAACTCACATACTTCTTAGGGATCAAAACGTTGGGGAATCCGCAGCAAAACTCAAGAATCTCGATGAACCCCTTGAACTTTTCTCCTTTTCTCTTCTTCTTGAACTTTCTTCTAAAACCCTAAGCGTATATTTATTTTGGAAAACTAAACCAAATCAGTTTAGACCCCTAATTATTTACCAAAATTCGTTTTAATTTGATTAGGTAAGGAAAAGACCAAAATACGCTTCATATTTTCGGGTAACTTTCCTTAAATGGACATCCTAACTCATCTTTTACTGAAAGTTATGGTCGTTTGAAGTTGACCCAAAACTCATAACTTATGCCTAGCAATTTCAGATTTATTTTATTTCCAATTTGGTTCTTTCTATTTTTAGCTTTTTCAAATACCGAGGTGTTACAAGTCGTAGGTGAGGGTCAGAAACTATTTAAAGGAAAATGGATTTTGGGTCAACTTTAAATGGTCATATCTTTTAGCACAAAATGATTTAGATGGCCCATGACCTATCAAGCTAAAGATAATTGAATCCTCTCTCCAACACCATCGAGTTTTCTAAAATCCAAGCTCAGAGTAAAACATTATACTTGTTTTAGTGAAGTCCTATAGAGCAAAGCAGCAAACCACGACCCAGTTGTTGGGCAATGGTTCAAATGACGACCCGTCAGTCCAACCGTGAATGACCTTCATTAGTTTTAAGTCAGGGTCGTCTTGATATTTTCCCCTATGCATTAGGAACTGAAACTACATCGTTTGATGCCTAAACTATCTTTTTACTCAGTATAAGCCTAATAATCTAGTCAGAACCTACCCAAACCCTCATTCTCCAAAAAATCATCCATGCTAGAATGAAAAGAATAGAAAGAGGCGCCAGTTTCTTTCTAGAACAAGCAGTAGTGTTCTTCAAAGTTTAGCCCCGAAATCCAAAGGGTTTCTTTGGAGATTTCACCACCAGGTATGTGGGTTTTCACTAATGAGTTCCTTTCACCCATTTGGTCCCTAGAATTTAGTTAGTTCTTTAGATACTCATAAACGGTTCAAACCTAGGGTTTCTAGTTTTTCAAGATTTACTAAGATTATGATTCCTTTGATCTAAATAACTTGTTTCTTGACAATTTAGTATAATTCCTTTCATAGAACTTAGAACTCTAGCTTGTGTAAATTTGTCGTAGTCCATGAATTACATTTGCTAGGCTAGTCAGATAGAAATTCATGCTTTAGATTTCAAATTCCATATGCTCAGTATATAAATCTTGCATTCTCAATTAGTATGTCAGTTTTTGAGCTATTCATATTTAGTGCATTTTTTCTTCATGAATATTCAGATGGGAGTAGACTTAGCACTGAGTTGGACTAGGGTTCAGCGTACCCTCAAAGTCCCAGAACTACGTGCACTCATAGGTTTATAAGTCCCATATGTTGGGCATCAGTTTTAGTGATCATGCCACAGTCATGCCTCTATACCACTGGGAAGGTATATTGGATCCTCTCGATGGCGTATACATCGGACTCCACATTTAGCTCACGTGGTTAATGTCGATGAATTGTAGCTCCCACAGTCACACTGTTAGTACATTAACTAGGTTTTCAGTAGTTACTTTAGTATAAAGTTAAACATGTTATCTTCATGATTAGTACTTGGTCATTGCATCCAGTTTATGTTTTAGTTATACTTCACTACATATATATATCCTTGTTCATATTATATCATTGCTCTGCTAGGTATTGTTTAGCTTATATACTTTGTTAATCTTAACATATCTATATCTTGCATGCTCAGTACATTCCAAGTACTGACACATACTTTGCCTTACATCGTTTCATGATGTAAGTTTAGGCACTCAGCATACAGATCACACTTAGTTCGATTCCCAGTTCGACTTCAGCAGCTTCAGTGGTGAGTCCTCATACTTCGAGGACAATAGACATGCTTTCTATTTCAGTCTTTACTTTAGTTTTAAGTTTTGTTAGGGTTAGCTGAAGGCATGTCCCAACAACTCAACTCAGTTAGAGGCTTTTTAGAAATAGAAGTAGATTGAACTCGAGTTGTTAAGTGTTGTTTCAGTCATCACTAAACTCTTATTATTATATCTTCTATATTCAGACTAGTTGGGGTTTTCCCCATTTAAGATATGCACTATTTTTAGCTTCCGCTTAGTACACATTTTACTTAGTCATGTTTATTATGCTTGATATATGACAGACTCAAGGTTAGCTTGAGGTCACTCGTGATCCTAGGTCTCGTGTTACATATAGGGGGTAGCCTCGGGGCATGACAGCTAGATTGGTAGCTCTTGTTGTACGCAAACTCAGCCAAGGGCAAACATTGTTCCCACTGACCTTGAAACTCCAAGACACAAAACCGCAACATATCCTCTAGAACCTGAATAGTACACTCCGACTGACCATCATTCTATGGGTGGAATGATATGCTAAGGTGAACACAAGTGCCAAAATCTTCGTGAAAGGTCATCCTGAAGTTGTAAGTTCACTGAGCACCCTGACGTGATATAATGGAGACCAACACACCATGAAGATGAACCACCTCTCAAATGTAGATACATGCCAACCTCTTGGTGTAGAATCAAGACTTAATAGGGAAGAACTTTGTTGACTTTATCAATTACTCAAAAATAATCCAGATTCTGTTAACACCTCTAGAAGTTTGAGGCAAACCTGCCACAAAGTCCATAATGATGAAATCCCACTTCCACTCTTGAACGGGTAATCTAAAAAATTCACCAGGTCACAAATGCTCGTACTTCACATGTTGGCAACTCAAGAAATGGGATACAAAGTTTGCAATATCTCTCCTCATGCGATCCACCAATAATGCTACCTCAAGTCATGATACATCTTCATGATGCCCAAATGGATAGACTATCTAAAATCATGGGCCTCATAAAGTATCAGCTAGATCAAATCCCCAACTCTCAGAACATAAATATGGTTTTCAGACCTCAAAACCCTATATCAATCTAAGGTAGACTTGACAGGATCCCCCGTTAACACTCGATCTCGAAGTGTCACCAAGGCATCATCCTCAAATTACTGCTACAAATTTGATCAAGCAAAGATGACTGAACTTCCACATAGGCTAAGACACACCTAGAATCTGAAACATCTAACTAGATCATCTGATTAGCTAAGGAATTGAATGTCAAAACCTAATGGTTACTCCACAATAGACAGGAAGGCTAGACTACCCTTACTTAATGCCTTCCGGCTCAAGGCATCCACTACTACATTTGCTTTTCCTGGATGATAGAGAATAGAGAGGCCATAGTCTTTCAAAATCTCAATCTAGTGACCTTTCCTCGAATATGGTCACTTTGCCTCATGATGTACTAAAGGCTCTTTTGATCCATGTAGATCACACAATGAACACCATACATGTAGTGCCTCTAGATCTTAAGTACAAAAACTAGTGCTGCCAACTTCAAGTCATGAGTTGGGTAGTTACACATATGTAGTGTAAGCTGCCTTGATGCATAAACAATAACCCGACCCGCTACATCAATACATAACCCAAACAAATGTCAGATACATCACAATAGACTCCGAATCCCTTGCCCTCAACTATAAGAGTCAATATGAGAGTAGTAGTTGACAACTCCTTGAGCTTCCAATAGATCAACTCACACTCCTCAAACCATTAAAAGGGGACATCCAGGCGATTCAACCGATTCAAAGGTGCTGCACTAGTTGAGAAACACTCTTCAAACTGTCTATAGTACATTACTAATCAGACGAACCTTTGAACATCATTAATGGAAGTGGGCTTAGTGCAATATTGAATATCCTCAATCTTTGCCAGATTTACCATCATACCATCTTTGAACACCACATGCCCTCAAGCTTTCTATACACTGAAGCCAAAATATGCACTTCAAGAATTTGGCATAAGGTCGTTAATCTCTGAAAGTTTGGAGTAAAATCCTCAAATATTGCTCATGATCACTCTTGCTCCGTGAGTATACCAGAATGTTATCTATGAACACAATGATGAACAAATCAAGATATGATTTTAACGCGCTAATGGCCATATCAAGTCCTAAATGTGGTCTAAGGTATGTATGTAGCCTAGTCATTAGCTGATGAACTAGACCTCAGATTAATCTTCAAGAATAATGCGGCCCCTTGAAGTTGGTAAAACTGACCGTCAATCTTAGGCATGGGTTAGTATTTTTTCACAGTCACCTTATTCATCTACCTATAGTCAATAAACATGTGTATCACACCATTCTTCTTCTTCAGAAATATAATGAGAGCACCCTATGGTGATACAGAAGGCATGATGAACCTTTTACCCAAGAGATCTTAAAGTTGAACACTGAGTTCCTTAAGATCTGAAGGAGCCATCTAATAAGGTAGAATATAAATGGATTGAGTACTTGGTTCAAGCTCAATAAGGAAGTCAATATCACTCTCTTGGGGTAGTCTAGGTAGGTCGGTGGTAACGTATCAACGAAATGACGGGTCACTAGAATTGACTCAACTGGAGGGACATTCCTACTACATCCTACACAAAGGCCAGATAAGTCAAATACTAGCCTTCAAGCTCGAACAAAAGAGATAACTCCAACCATTCTGCTATTGAAGGATCCCTAGCACACCACCAAGGAATACCAAGCATGTCTAAGGTAAAACTCTTAGAGAAAGAGTCTAAGAGAGAATCGTAAGGGGATAAATTTAAAGATCTATGGTACACGCTATGCCGGACATGGTGTATAAGACCGTGAGAGGCCTTACACAACCACTTGACATGCATATAACACAATATCATAGAAAATATGATAAATAAAGGTAACAAGTCCCATATCTATAAAAGAGTTTTAACATAAAGCGGAATTCAAATGATAGTCTCGACAAGCCATTATTGTACATGAAAAGATATGGTCAGGACATAACCAGTACACCTTGTCTAATGTTTGAAATTTAAAGTGATCATCAAGTAGCCACGAGTGGAAGGAGAGGAAGCGACACACCCTACAATATTAAACAATGTAGGCACAAATATGCATTAGTACATGGAATGTATTAAGTATGAGGGATATGCATAAAAACGTGAATCATGATCATAAGAGGACATAAGCAAAAATATGACATGCACGACCTAGCTAAAGATAGTAAAAGCTTCTAAAACACAACATAAATGATTTATAAAACCTTTAAGAACAACTTAGTTTGTTTTGTGGTATAGTTACTATTAACCGACATACACCACATGAGTTATAGTGTGGAAATTGGTGTCTTTCTCCAACACTTAAAAGTGATGTCCTGGCTTGCTAAGGAAAAGACCTTAAATTTCTTGATTAGGTGGATCCACTAGCTATGTATTTATAAGACAAACCTACGGGGTATGTAGATAGGGACAAAAAGATTTCTATTAGAGACCCGATCTCTACTAAGTAATAATCCTAATGGAATAGTCATAACATAAGCATATCATCATACATGGAAAAGCAAAATTATGTTACTAATCCAAGCATAAAACATCATAAAAGTATCTCCTTAAACCATGTGTGAGAAAACATTTCACCAATCATGATTTCTTAATGTAAGAAAACCCTTCACAATTCATGAATATATTAGAAAGCCATTCACAATTTCATTGATGCTTATATTAAAGCAACCTAGATCATAAAAATATTCCATTTCATAAATCATGCATAACTTCATGAAAATATCATTAATAAATTCATTGTTTCTTCATCATTTCACGTCTTTAAGAGCTCATAGTACAAATAATTATAAATGCATTGGTCCATGTGAAATAAATATGAAACCATGTAATTGAGTCAAAACAATCTTAATAAGATCAAAATAAAACAATAAGATCAACACAATTATCACCCATGCATAATTCAATAAAACCCAAACAATTTTGGAGATTGAACTTTGAGAAATGAGAAACCTTAAGGCTCAATGGGTGAATGGAGCCCATAGCCCTACATACCTTGCTATTCAAAGCCCAAAAGCATTGGTGAAAAGGAGATTTGGGAACACTAGCTTCTTCTTCTTGAACTTGAGAGTGAATTAAAGGGGATGAATGTGGATAGGATTTGAGGGTTTTAGTGAATGAGGGAGTTTGAGTAGTTTTCGAGGTTGAAGGGTATTTACAGGACTTAGAAATAGAGGTAAAACAACTTAATACAAACATTTAATGCACAGAAAAAGACCTAAATACCCATAAAAATAACTGTCGAATGGTTCCTACGGTTTGGACCTACTGGACGTACTCGTCAACTGTATAACAAACTTCAGGAACCCAAAATTCACTTTACCTTTTATGACACCTTGCTACGGTTCCTCTCGTAGGAAATTTTTTCTATAACTCCCAAACCTTCTAAAGGCAGTATAGACATCAGATCTCAAAAACACTTCTTCAACAAAGAGACGTGGAATATCGAATGTACCTACCCTAAATCATTAGGAAACTCAAGTTCATAAGCAACTTTGCAAATACGCCTCAAAATTTTATATGTCCCACAAAACAAGGACTAAACTTCCCTTTATTTCCAAATTTCATTACACCCTTCAAGAGTGAAATTTTCAAGTAGACCTAATAATCAACATTAAATTCAAGCTCTCTACTTCTAACATCAACATAAGACTTCGGTCAACTTTGAGCCATTTTCAGTCTTTTGCAAATAAGTCAAACCTTTTCCATAGACTCATACACCAACTAGGGCCAAATCAAAGTTACCTCACCAATTTCAAACCAACCTATAAGAGACATGCACCTCATACCATAGAGAGCCTCAAACGGTGCCAACCCAATGCGAGAATGGTAGCTATTATTATAACCAAACTCAACCAAAGGCAAATGGTCATCCCAATTACTCTTTAGATCAATCACACAAGCTCTTTACATATCTTACAAAGTGTGAATAGTACGTTTGACTTAGTCATAGGTCAGAGGATGAAATGTCGTGCTAAGTTTCACTTGAGTATTGACACCTTTCTGAAATGATTTTCAAAATAGAGGTATAAATTGAGTACCACAATCAAAGAATGGACTAGGGCACTACATGCAACCTTACCATTTCTCGAATATAACTCTTGGCTTACTCGTCATGTGAAAATGAAGTTTTAATGGGAAGAAATTGATCTAATTTAATCATTCGGTCTATGATAACCCAAATCAAATCAAACTATTGAGGAGTGCGCAGTAAACCCATAAAGAATTCCATATTCAAATCTTCCCACTTCCATGTTGGAATACTAATGACTCGAGTCAAACCTCCCCGTCTCTGATGCTTAACTTTAACTTATTGACAATTCTTACATTTAGCCACAAATTCTGCCATATCCTTCTTCATCCTATTCTACCAATAGACTTGCCACAAATGATGCTACATCTTGGTGGCTCCCGGGTGAATCCAATAAAAAGAACTATGAGCTTCTATCAGAATCTGATTTCTCAACTCATCAACCTTCAGAACACATATCCGACCTCGATATTAGAAATCACCATCACCCCTTGGGAGAAATCCACAATGGATTTTTTGGAAACCAACTTCTTCAAGTCAACTAATATCGGATCAAGATCAATCTGATATAGAAGATGATTTGGAACCATTGCAAACAATCACCCTACCTTGATTGGAATCATAGAAACACACACCCAAGTAGTCCCATCTATTAAGATCACGAACCAAATCCTTCTTATCATCATCAACATGAGCAACACTTCCTATTGATAGTCGATTAAGAGCATCCGCCACCATGTTCGCCTTTCCGGGATGATATAGGACAATCTTGTCATAATCCTTCAATAACTCAAGCTACATCCTTTGGCGAAGATTAAAATCCTTTTGAGTGAACACATATTTCAAACTCTTGTGATCAGAAAGAAAATTTACATGAACACCATGCAAGTAATGCCTCCATATCTTTAGAGCAAAGACCACCACCACTAACTCCAAATCATGAGTCAGATAATTCTTTTCATGAACCTTCAATTTTCTTGCAGCATAAACGATGACTTTCCCATGATGAATCAATACACAACCAAGACCAATTTGAGAAGCATGACAATAAACCACAAAACCATCCGATCCTTTTGGTAATGTCAAATTAGGGGTTGAAGTGAGTCTATATTTCAATTCTTGGAAACTATTCTCACAAGATTCCGACCATAGGAATTTCACCTTGTTTTGAGTAATGTTTTCAAAGGCAACGAAATAGATGAAATCCTTCCACCAACCTTCTATAATAACTAGCCAAGCCCTAGAAACTCCATATATCATAAGTTGACAAAGCTCTAGGCTAATTCTTAATTGCCTTGGTTTTCTTAGAATTGACTTGAATACCTTTAACGAAGATAATATGGCCAAGGAAAGCAATGACCCTCAACCAAAGTTCACGCTTGCTAAACTTAGCATTCAATTCTGGATCCTAAAGAAAAATTTCAACACAATCCTCATTTGCTCAACATGCTCATCCTCACTCCATGAGTAGATCAAGATGTCATCAATAAACACAATAGGAAACATATCAATATATTGTATAAAGACCCTATTTATCAAATCCATAAATGCCTCTTAGGTATTAGTTAAAATAAAATACATCACCAAAAACTCATAATAACCATACTAAGTTTGAAAGGCCGTCTTTGGAATGTCACTCTTCTTCACCCTCAATTGGTGATAAGCCGACCGAAGGTCAATCTTAAAAAAGTAACTCGGTCCTTAGAGTTAGCAAAAAATCATCTATTGTTGGAGTAAGATACTTATTCTTGACGATAACATTATTCAATGTATGATAATAATTGCACATTCAGAGCGAACCATCCTTTTTTTGAACAAACAACACCAAAGCACCCCATGGTTAGATACTCAACCTAATGAAAACCTTATCATAATAATCTTTCAGTTGATCTTTTATCTCCTTGAGTTATACCGGGGCCATACTATAAGGAGGAATAAAAATAAACATCATATCGGGGATAAGGTCAATACCGAAGTCTACTTCCCTTTTGGGGGGAATACCAGGAAAATCATCAAAAACACTTCCAGAATCTAATTTATAATCGGAACTTACTCAAGAGTAGGGGTTTCAGAATCTATTTCCCTAACCTAAACAATATGATAAATCAACCCTTAGAGATCATCTTTATATCCTTTCGGCAAAGATATTAACTAGTTCTTAAGAACATAATTTCCCCCTTGCTATACAACACTAAATAATCAGTGCCCAAATACCATGTGACACTCTTTTAAAAAATTATAAGCCTCTCTTTAATCTATCACCTCATGAATACTTTTATCCTCTATTAAACAACTATACTAGGTCTTCACTAACACAATGACATATCAAAACAAACTCCTTTTCGGTAAAAAATTAACTCTAACTCATCTGACCAGTAACTATTACTCTACCTTCTAGCATGAAATCCAAATAAAATTATTATTCCTTAACCTACACATAAAGGAAAATTCCTCATTAATGACTTACTGGGTACATGACTACAAGTACATACTTTGCTTAATAACTATCCCCATTTCTTAGGTTACTACACCTCTACATGCATACTTCTAATTTTCTAAATGCATAGTTCTAATTTTGGGCGCTTTTACTACTACTGCTTATAACATCGTAACTAATACTACCCATTAGGAAAAAAATACTATCCAAGCACTAAAACATAGTTTGCTTTTAAAGGGTACCACCTAAAACAAGGCTTGGAGAAGAATTTCTGGGTATATCTAATTTTTTTATCTCCAATGCACGATTCATATGAATTAGAGTGCATTCTTTTGAATCTAAGCAGTTGAGCTCACTCATGGGCTTCTCTCAAGCCCCTATGCAGTCTCACGACTTTTGAAAACTTTTGCTAAGAGTAACTCATCGTTAGGGATTTGGGATTTTCTTTTCAACAACCTTAAGTATGAGGGGTAATCAAATAGATTTTAGAAACATGCAAGTGCGAAGAAGTTCCTTATACCCATTCTAGGACCATTGTTAGTCCCCAAGAGAACCCTTGTCATGGCTGACTACTAAGTGGCAGATTAACTCAAACATATACAAGCATCAAAGATGAAGAAGTGTTTAATTTTTTTTTATTGAATCTCAAAACCATTTGAAATAATAAAGAGTGTTAAACATAAAGATTCAAATAAAACATTTGAAATTGAAAGACTCTAAAATTGTCTATCTATAAAGCCTCTAATGTGTAGAGATGACTGTCGAGACAAAAACCCGACACCTCAAAATGCTACTACTAATAACTTATATAACTGGAATCTTCCAAAATCAAGGAGGCCTCACTTAAAAGTTGACGAACGAATGAGGTGATATCAATGAAACTCCTATTGAGGATCCTAAGTACCTGATCTGCATCATAAAAGATGTTGGTCGAATGATATCAATATATTGGATGTATGAGTATATGATTTATCCAAAGTAAAATAGCTGAAATAAAGGACTACAATAGATATAAATATATACACTCAACTAAATATAAAGAAATAAATGAGTGAAATCATTTAAAATTTACAAAATACTTGCTACTCTCTTATCACAACATATTAGGTGAGATGATAAAAATACACTTTTAACTCTATTTGGGAGATTCTCTAAGTGACAACCATCACTATGAGCAACATGATGATACAACGTCTTGCCCACACTGCCTTAACTGTCATGTACCTTTTCAGGATATAGAACATCTCAACTAATTTGATCCACTAAGGCTCTACTCGAAATTAATAAGGATTCATCTAAAAATTGTTATCCTTTACCCATGTTTGCTACATGGTTTATGCGGAATGTTAGTTGACTGAGCTCATCCCCATATCAGCTCTCAATAATACTCCCAAAAAATATATACTTATGCTCAATTTTATAAAATATACACTTCCATTATTTGAGGTAATTGCTCAAAATATCCTCTTAGAAGAGGTAACTTCTTGGAAGTATCTCTTAACTCATTTAGAAATCAAAATAGGGTTCATGGTGAAATATAGACTTGAACAAATAAACTCAAGGATCTCATAAACAATATAGGTGTAACACCCTGGAATCTAGTAGGCTAAAGTAGGGCTAAGTGAGAAGGCTAGTGTAACACCCCGTATCTGAGAAGGGGGAAATAAAGCAAATTTCAGCAAGCATCAGGTGCCACGCGTGGGCCAGGGAGTCGTCAATGGCCCAAAGTCTCTGTCATGATCACGACTCACGAGGACAGACCGTAGGTCCATCTATGGCCCGTCGGTGGGGTATCGTTAGTGGGCTTGTGGGATGGTTAAGTTGAGGGAATAAGGGTCTTTTCCAGATCTAATTAAATTGAAGTGGTGTCGTTTTGCCTAAATTTAGAACACCTATATAAGCATTTTTAACCCCAAAAACACATCATTCAAGTCATTCTCTAAAATCCCAAAAGAAAACCCAAAACTCCTCTAGAATATTCTCTCTCTAAAAGTTTGAAGAAGAAGGAATAAATTGAAGCTAGGTCAAGTTCAAGTCTCCAATTTTCCAGCTTGTGAGGGCTTTGTAATCAAGGTATGATAGCTTTTCATCCATGGATTTCTTCCATCCATGGAGTCCCCTTGAATTTCCAAAATTTGATCAAGAATTCCTCAATTCTAACTAGGGTTTCTTCCAATATTGTGGGTTATGTTGATTGTTGATCCAATTGAGTGGATTATGATTGTTTTCTATAGAATTAGTAGAATTACTTGTTATTAGAGTGAAATTACATGTACCCAGGCCTATTCCATGATTCTAACATAGAACATATATAATTGGGTTGATGCCATTAAGGGAAACCTTTTGGGTTTAGGCTTGTCCTTAAAGAATTGATGAATTATGACTAGAATTACTTGAGAATGAAGCGTAGATGATGGTCATGAGATCTAGGGCTTGAAAGTAAAGCTTATTATGTGAATTGTTGGTAATTGATGTTATTGTTGAGGAAGGGATACTCCCCACGTGAATTTCCTGATTATGAATGTATGAATGTGAACGGTTACTCACATGAATGATTCTAGGTTTGAAAGGATTTCTCATCTGAAATGATTCTAGACTAAAAGCTTATGTAATTGATGAGGCTAGAGGCGATTACCCTTGACCTCCATATGAAAGGATATGAGGTGATTCCCGTATTCCTTAGAATTGAACAAGAGGTGAGTCCCCACATTCTTACTCTGATGAATGGACATGGAGGCGCGTACCCATTATCCTTAAGAAATGATGTGGAGGCGAGTACCCTTAATCTAAAAGTAAGTAAGACAAGAGGCGAATACCCATTAGCCTTTGTAAGTTATGCAAAGGGGTGAATCCCCGTGTCTCTAAAAGTAGGTATAAACTATGTGAATTATCTTATGAAGAATGAATAGCTTGGATTATTTCTTGATATGCATTCCATGAGGTAAATTGACTAGAGGCAGATGACCCAAATCTTGACCAAGTCTAAGTAAGGTTGTTTGAGAAGTACTCCTTTCTTATTATGATATTGATTTATGTGCATTCATTATGCTTATGGTTTGTATTGAATAACCATTATGTTTATGTTGTTTATGCTATCATATTTAGTACATGATTGTACTAACACGTACTCTTGCCTACATTCTTATCAAATGTAGGATCCAGCGACATAGATTCTCACACTCGTGAGTAGCTTCATTGTTGATCAAGGAAGTGAAGATTTGGTGAGTCCTCATTTTGTTCGAGGATGTGATCACCACTTTCTCTTATGCCTTTCTTTAATGTCTTGGACTATTGTATGGGCTGTGACCCAAGACATTATTCATGTTGTTTAGATGGTTTGAGACTATGGTATTAGACTTCCGCTCATTTTTATAAAAGACTTTGATTATATTGAAAACTTTTAAATTCTCGCTCATATCTATTACTTTATGTTATGATATGCTAAGTGGCTTGTATGAGGCCTCTCGGGGTCTTATACGTCTTGTTAAATTTAGGGAATACCCCTCGGTCGTGATAAACTTGGTAATCAGAGCACAAGGTTTAAAATGGTTCTAGGATGTCTCAAACCACGACAAGTATAGTCTTGTTCATAAGTCTGAATAGTGCCACATTTATGAATGAGAGACAGCTAAATGTTTAGGAAACTTCACTTCTTCATTTATTTAAGTCGTTCAATAGAGTTTAACTCTATAAGGTCTTTCTCCTAATCCCTACTCGATGGTTTTCAGGATATGACTACTAGTAGGTCTAATGCTAGAAGGACTGAGGGAGACAATTTGGGTCAAGAAGTTCCTCCCGAAGCTCTTCCTCAAGCTCCGATCGATCCTTTGACTGAGAATGTAACAAATGCAAAGTTTAGGTCGACTTTCCAAGTGTTGGCTCAAGTCGTGATAGCCCAAGCCAATAGAGAGGTGGTAACCCCCGTGAACCCAAATGCGAGTACGGTGGCGGCACGAGTGATGGACTCTCCAAGGGTGAATCCTCCAAAATTTTATGGATCCAAGGTTGAGGAAGATCCTAAAGAATTTATCGATGAGGTCTATATGATACTTGCTATTATGGGAGTGACACCGGTAGAGAAAGTGGAGTTAGACACTTACCAACTCAAAGGGGTTGCTCAGATTTAGTTCAATCAATGGAAAAAGGCAATGCTGAAAGAAGCGGGTCCCATAGAATTGGAAAGGTTCAAAAGTGCTTTTATTGATAGGTTTTTCCCTCTAGAGATGAGAGAGGCCAAGGTGCTCGAGTTCATTAACCTTCAACAAGGAAATATGAGTGTAAGGGAGGACGCTTTGAGGTTCACTCAACTATCTAAATATGCTCCTTCTATTGTGGCACATTGTAGGACCAAGTTGGGTAAGTTTGTGTCGGTAGTGTCCGACTTGGTTGTCAAAGAATACCGCACCTCTATGCTTGTGTATGATATGAAAATTTCTCGCCTTATGGTGCATGCCCAATAAATTGAGGAACAAAAGCTCAAGGAAAGATCTAGGGAAGCAAAAAGGGCAAAAATGGATGATGGTAACTATTCATATTCTAGGTCCGGTGGACAGGGTCATTAAAGGTTCCGACAAAAGTTCTCCGGGCAAGGCTATTCTAATGCTCCTTCAAGGTCTAACAATGAAAGGGTGTCTAACCCTAAACCTCAAGGAGATGTTAGTAGGTCCATGATGCCTACTTGTGCCAAATGTGAGAGAAACCATGAGAGTAAGTGTCTAGCGGGTTCCAATGCTTGTTTTGGGTGTGGTAAGACGGATCACAAGATAATGAATTGTCCTTTGATTGCTAAGAATGAGGGAGATAATCTCCATAGGTCTCAATGCACCCCCTCATCCATTCCAAGTGGTTCGGGTGAAAATTCTCCTAAGAAAAACTGATTATATGCTCTCCAAACTAGAGGTGATCAAAAGAGTTCCCGGGATGTGGTGATTGGTATGTTAAAAGTTTTTCAAATATATGTCCATGCTTTGCTTGATCCCGATGATACCTTGTCTTTTGTGAAGCCATTTATGGCTATTAGGTTTGATGTGCTCCCCGAAGTGTTGTTAGAACCTTTTTCTGTCTCTACTCATGTTGGTGATTCTTTGTTGGCTGAAAGGTATATAGAAAATGTCCTATTTCCTTGACCCATAGAGTTACTTTTGTTAACTTGGTAGAACTCGATATGTTAGACTTTGATGTCGTACTTTGGGATGGATTGGTTGCATTCATGCTATGCTTCTATAGATTGTAGAACTCGGGTAGTCAAATTCCAATTTCCAAATGAGCCTATCCTAGAGTGGAAGGGGGAAAATTGTATGCCTAAGAGTTGGGTTGTCTCTTGTCAAAAAGCTAAAAAGATGATCTCTAAGGGTTGCATCTATCATATAGTTAGGGTGAGGGATGTGGATTCCGAAGTCCCTAGTCTTGAGTCAGTCCTCATTGTTGATGAGTTCTCGGAAGCGCTTCCCGATGATTTGCCCAACATTCCTCCAGAAAGGGAAATAGAGTTTGGTATTAACCTTCTCATAGATACACATCCTATCTCTATTCCTTCTTATATAATGGCTCCAGTTGAACTTCAGGAGTTTAAAGAACAATTGAAAGATCTATTGGATAAAGGTTTCATCCGACCAAGTGTCTCTCCACGGGGTGCTCCGGTTATGTTTGTTAAGAAAAAGGATGGTTCACTCCGAATGTGTATTGATTATCGACAATTGAACAAGGTGACCATTAAGAAAAAGTATCCTCTCCCAAGGATTGATGATTTGTTTGTTCAACTTCAAGGTGCAAGTTATTTCTCTAATATTAATCTCATATTGGGTTATCACCAATTGAGGATGAAAGAAGAGGATATTCCGAAAATGACTTTCCAAACCCGATATGGTCATTATGAGTTTCTAGTAATGTCATTTGGTTTGACTAACGCTCCGGCGGTGTTTATGGACTTGATGAATAGAGTGTTTAGATAATATCTTGACATGCTTGTGATTGTGTTTATCGATGATATTTTGATCTACTCTAGAAGTGAGAATGAGCATATTCATCATTTGAGGATCGTATTGCAAATCCTAAAGGATCAACAACCTTTTGCAAAGTTTAGCAAATGTGAATTTGGGTTAAGGTCCATAGCTTTCCTAGGTCATATTGTTTCCAACAAGGGTATTAAGGTAGATCCTAAGAAGACGGATGCGGTCAAGAGTTGGCCTAGACCTCTATCACTTTTGGATATTAGAAGCTTTTTGGGTTTGGCCGATTATTATAGAAGGTTTGTTGAAGGTTTCTCTTCAATTGCCTCTCCTTTGACGACTTTGACTCAAAAGAAGGCTAAGTTCATATGGTCGGGGACAAATGGTTTTGTGGTTTATTGTGATGCCTCAAAAATTAGGCTAGGGTGTGTTCTAATGCAAAATGGGAAAGTTATTGCCTATGCCTCAAGGCAACTTAAAAGACATGAGAATAATTATCCTACTCACGACCTTGAGTTGGCGGAAGTCGTATTTCCTCTAATAATTTGGAGACACTATTTGTACGGAGTGCATGTTGATGTGTTTACCGATCAAAACAACTTGCAATATGTGTTTAGCCAAGAAAACTTGAATTTTCGCCAAAAAAGGTGACTTGAGTTATTGAAAGATTATGACATGAGTTTTCTTTATCACCCCGACAAAGCTAATGTAGTACCAGATGCTCTTAGGAGGTTGTCTATGGGTAGTGTTGCTCATATTAATGATGATAAGAAAGAATTGGTACGAGATGTACATAGATTGGCCCGTTTGGATGTTCGGTTAGTAGACTATACCAAGGGTGGTGTCATGGTTCGTAATGGTTTCGAATTGTCTCTTGTGAGTGATGTAAAAGCTAAGCAATGTCTAGATCTGATTTTGGTAGAATTGAGAGAAGTGGTACTCAAGAAGTCCATTGAGGATTTCTCCCAAGGGGCAGATGGGGTACTTGGATATCAAGGTCGGTTATATGTTCCAAATGTTGATGACTTAAGGGAACAAATTATGACGGAAGCCCATAGTTCTCAATATGTTATTCACCCAAGAGACACTAAGATATACCGTGACTTGCGAGAGGTCTATTGGTGGAATGTGAAAAAGAAGGATATTGCGGGATTTGTGGCTAAGTGTCCAAATTGCCAACAAGTGAAGGTTGAGCATCAGAAATCGGGAGGTTTATCTCAAGGTATTAGCATTCCTACTTGGAAGTGGGAAGATGTGAATATGGACTTTATAGTAGGGTTTCCACGTACTCGGCACCAATATGATTCGGTTTGGGTTATAGTAGACCGAATGACTAAATCAACTCATTTCATTCCCATCAAGGTTTCTAATACGGTGGAAGACTATGCATAATTATATTTGAGAGAAATGGTAATGTTGCATGGTGTGCCCTTGTCCATTATTTCCGATAGAGGCGCATAGTTTACTTCTCAGTTTTGGAAATCATTCAAAAAATGTCTTGGCACAAAAGTGAAGCTTAGTACGGCTTTTCAACCACAAATCGATGGCCAAGCAGAGCAAACAATCCTAACATTAGAGGATATGTTGAGAGCATATTTCATCGATTTCAAGGGAGGTTGGGATGATCACTTGCCATTGATAGAGTTCGCTTATAATAATAGCTACACATTCTAGTATTGGTATGCCTCCCTTTGAAGCTTTTTATGGTAGGAGGTGTACGTCTCTTATAGGGTGGTTTGAAGTGGGTGAAGTTACCTTGATGGGACCCAAATTGGTTCATGAGGCTATGGAAAAGGTCTGGCTCATTAGAGAGGTTTAGAACGGCCTAAAGCCGACAAAAGTCCTATGCCGATGTTAGAAGAAGGGACCTTGAGTTTGAGGTTAGTAATTAGGTCTACTTAGAAATCTCTCCCATGAAGGGTGTGATAAGGTTTGGCAAGAAGGGGAAACTTAGTCCCCGATATGCAGGTCCATATAAGATTTTGAGGCATGTTGATAGGGTTGATGATGAGTTAGATTTGTCAAATGAGTTGGCAACCGTGCATCCCATTTTCCATGTCTCTATGCTTAAGAAGTGTGTTGGAGATCTGACATCCATAGTTTCCCTTGAAGGATTGGGAGTTGATGAGAGCCTTATATATGAGAAAGTTCGGGTTGAGATTTTGGACTGGCAAGTTAAGAAGTTGAGAAATAAGGAAATAGATTCCGTGAAGGGTTTGTGGAGAAACCACCTAGTTGAGGGTGCTAATTGGGAGGCCGAAGCTGATATGAAGTCCCGATATCCTCATCTTTATCCTTCCACTCCTACTCTTGCTTGAGGTAATGAATTCCCTCTTGGTTTGTTTTATGTTTAGAAGTCATGTGTGTTTTATGCGTTTCCATGGTTTTTTTATATGCATGTTCATGAAAAAACTTGAGTCTGGAAAGAAATGACTTATGTGAATTGTTTTTCTCATATTGATTGTGCATTGAGTATGAGTTGCCTATAGACTTCATCAGATGACTTGATGAACATGTTTATATATGCTTTTTGAGATTGAATTGCATACGAGCTCCATGAGATTGTGCTGAGAATGTTCTTAGATGGAGAAGGTAGCTCCTCTTTGAATATAAGAAATCTGAAAATTTCATGCATATTGGGTTGTTAGATGTAGTTCCTACCTCCGTAAGGTGCATTGAATAGGTTTAACGCGGAGTTGATGTTTCCTCTTTAGTTGTATGCATTTTGATGAGTTGCATGCATGATGGGCTGCTAGTCTTGAGTCATTTCATTGGAAAAATTGCTTAGAATCTCATTCGAGGATGAATAATCCCAAGGGGGAGATAGTGTAAAACCCCAAAATCTAGTAGGCTAAATTAGGTCTAAGTGAGAAGGCTAGTGTAACACCCCGTATCCGAGAAGGGGGAGATAAAGAAAATTTCAGCAAGCACCGGGTGCCACCCATTGTGCCACCTACTGTCCGTAGTAGGTAAGACCACGGGGGCCGTGGGTCAAGGAGTCGTCGATGGCCCAAAGTCTCTGTCAAGACCATGACTCACCAGGACGGAACGTAGGTCCATCCACGGTCCATCGATGGGGTCTTGTGGGTGTACCTGTGGGACAGTTAAGTTGAGGGCATAAGGGTCTGTTCCAGTTTTAATTAAGTTGAAGTGGTGTCGTTTTTCCTAAGTTTAAGAACACCTATATAAGCATTTTAACCCCCAAACCCCTCATTCAAATCATTCTCTCAAATCCCAAAACAAAACTCAAAACACCTCTAAAAAATTCACTCTCTAGAAGTTGGAAGAAGAAAGAAGAAATTGAAGCTAGGTCAAGTTCAAGTCTCAAATTTGCAAGCTTGTGAGGGATTTGTAATCAAGGTATGATAGCTTTTCATCCATGAATCTCTTCCATCCATAGAGTCCCCTAGAATTTCCCCAATTTGATGAAGAATTCCCCAATTCTAACTAGGGTTTCTTCCAATGTTATGGGTTATGTTGTTTGTTGATCCAATTGAGTGTATTGTTATTGTTTTTGATAGAATTAGTAGAATTACATGTTTTTAGAGTGAAATTACATGTACCCATGCCTATTTCATGATTCTAACTTATGTTATAATTAGGTTGATGCCATGAAGGGAAACTTTGTGGGTATAGGCTTGTCCTTATAGAATTAATGAATTATGATTAGAATTACTTGAGAATGAAGCTTAGATGATGGTCATGAGATCTAGCGCTTGAGAGTAAAGCTTATGATATGAATTTTTGGTATTTGATATTATTGTTGAGGAAGTGATACTTCCCACATGAATTGCATGATTATGAATGTATAAAGGTGAAAGGTTTACTCGCATGAATGATTCTAGCTTTGAAAAAATTGCACACCTAAAATGAATCTAGACTTAAAGCTTATCTAATTTATGAGGCTAGAGGCGATTACCATTGACCTCCATATGAAAGGATATGAGGTGATTCCTGTATTCTTTAGAATTGAACAAGAGGTGAGTCCTCACGTTCTTACTATGATGAATGGACATGGAGACGAGTACCCATGCTCCTTAAGAACTGATGTGGAGGCGAGTGCCCGTGTAAAATGATGAGATTGTGGAGGCGAGTACTCGCAATCTAAAAAAAAGTAAGGCAAGAGGCAATACCCATTAGCCTTTGTAATTTAGGCAAAGAGGGGAATCCCCATTTCTTTAAAAGTAGGTATAAACTATGTGAATTATCTTATGAAGAATGAATAGCTTGGATTGTTGCTTGATATGCCTTCCATGAGGTAAGTTGACTAGAGGGGGATGACCCAAACCTTGACTAAGGCGAAGTAAGGTTGCTAGAGAAATACTCATTTCTTGTTATAATATTAATATATGTGCATTGATTATGCTTGCTGTTATGCTAGCTATCATATTTAGTCTCTTGCCTACATTCTTATCAAATGTAGGGTCTGTCGACATAGATTCTCACACTCGGGGCTAGCTTCATTGCTGATCAAGGAATTGAAGATTTGGTGAGTCCTCATTATGTTCGAGGATGTGATCACCACTTTCTCTTATGTCTTTCTTTTATGTCTTGGACTATTGTATGGGTTGTGACCCAAGACTTTATTCATGTTGTTTAGATGGTTTGAGAATATAGTATTAGACTTCCGCTCGATTTTATAAAAGACTTTGATTGTATTGAAAACTTTTAAATTCCTGCTCATTTTAATTACTTTATGTTATGATATTCTAAGTGGCTTGTATGAGGCATCTCGGGGTCTTATATGCCTTGTTAAATCTAGGGAGTGCTCCTGGGTCATGACAATAGGAAACTCAATGCTTATAAATCAAGAACTTAGAACTCTATGATACCACTCATCTCAAGAATTCTCAAGATCTAGGAATAAACTATTACTCCTTTACGAAAATTAGATAGATTTAAGGGGTGTGGAAGAACTCATTTCATCACTATAATATCCTTACATACTTGATTATGAAGATATTAGACTAAAAACTTTGGTGGAGACTCCATTTATCTTGAGTTGGAGGAAGAACATTAGCTATTTTGGAGGAAATCTTTGAGACTGGAATCTCGGGGCTTGATATTGAAAGAATAAACTCTTTCGTGAAGTAGTTAGAGTGGAAGAACTGGGGAAAACCTTGGCTGGAAACTATTTCTTTATATCTTGAAATTTGAGTTGACGGTTGTAGTGTTCTTGAAGGAGAAAAGGAACTCGAGGTGAATTTTAAGAGAATTCTAAATACATCAATGTTTAGATTGTTTATTTTTAGAGGAAAAATAGTTAGTTAAATGATATATTCAGTTAAAACACTAAAAAAATGCCTTAGAATAGGGTTATAAAGCTTGGGGAAGACGCAAAATAACCCTAAAACACGTGCATGAATTTTTTTAAAAAAAATCACTCTACGGTCCGTGTAAAATTCTACCATTCATATTTCCAGTCATAGAACATAGACTACCTTGAAGGACTTCACTAAAATGGTTATAACATTTAACTCTGAAATGTTAATGAAGAAAACTTGGTGGTGTTGGAAAGAAGAATCAATGACCTTTAATTTGATAGGTAATGGTCCACCTAAAATCAATATATTCTAAGAGATATAATTGTTTGAAGTTGACTAAAGTATATTCATATTTCTAAAAACATAATTAGTAGGGAAGCTTCCAACTAAACTTTGTGCTTGGGGATTCATATGACCTGAATTCATCTCCAAATTTATTTCTACACTAAAGAATTGACCTTAGCACCTAAGCACAATTTAAGAATTACCTAATACGACCTTATACGCAAATGAAAAATGATTCAGGTCTTAGATTAGAAATTGTAAGACCTCTCTATTTGAAAGAACTAGAATTAGAAAGAAACCGTTTTTGGAAATAATCAAATTTGGAAAGTTTGACAAAGTTAAGCTAAGTATGAGTTTTGGGTCAACTTTAAGCAACCATAACTCCTAGCACATGATGAGTTAGGTGGGCTACAAGATACCGTAGGAAAGATCTTTGAATTATCTTTCCAACGCCACCATTTTGCTCAATTTCGAGTTTGTATGAGGGATATATGCCTATTTGTAGTCGGGTTGTCTAGATAAGGAAAGTCAAAACCAGATTTTTGAAGGGTATTATGGCCTTTTCCATACCCTATTTATTTGGTTTTTAGAGTTTAATTAGGTCTAAACTGAGTTAGTTCAGTTTACGCATTTACCAAATCACGCTAGGGTTTTTGGAGAAAGAACTCAAGAGGAGAGAGGAGAACAAAAGTTCAAGATTTGTCAAGTTCTTGCGATTTTGATTGTGGATTTTGCCAAGGATTCAATCCTATGAGGTATGTGAGACTTTCACAGCATTGGGTTCGTTCACCCACGTGCCAAACATGTTTGTTTCAGTGAGATTTGCTCTATAAATTTGAAAGTTTGATGATCTTGAGTTATGTTCTTGCATATTGGTTTTTGTTCTTGAATTAAGTTGGGATTGTTGAGTTCTTGAGGAAATCGTGTCGATTTTACAGTCGTTTATGAAAATATTCTTGTGTACATGTACTGGGTATTTGAATCTAAAGAGAATTGAGAAAAAAAGAATCGAATTTAGGCGAGTTGGGGTTAGAAAATGAAGAAGGAAAAAGTCGGGTGAATCTGGCAACCCAGTCTGTGTCGTGGACCTGCCTCCCCCTTTTCAAAGTATTTTCTCTGCGTCGCGGAGTGGTCATGGAACTTTCTGCCTCAAAATTTATTTCACGACCAAACATTTAAATGCATCTTCGTATCGCGGACTTGTTTCCAGACAATGATTTCTTGATTGTTTCTCATGTTTAATTATCTAAAAACATTCCTAAACATCACGAGATCTTTCATATCACAAATTATAACCTTTAATTCATAATTCAAATTCAAGGTAGAGTTAAGAGTCAAGTCTTGAGAGTTCTTCGAGTTATTTTTAAAAGTCTTGTACAAATCCTTTAAACTTGTTTTAAGACTTAAGCATTGAGTTGAGTAAAAGTAAGAGTAAAATTCATTTCTTCAAAAGATTATATGGGAGCTAAGTATTCCCAAGAGTTAAAATATTTTCACATTTCAACACGAAAAGCAATACTAATTTTCAAGAGAGCTTTTAAGCTAGTTTTTGAGTAATAATCTCAAACCACAGAAAGAGTTATGTTTTTAAACAGATGAGCTGAGCATATTTTGGGAGTATTATTGAGCACCGATATGGGGACAAGTTCATAAAAACTCAAGTCTCCATAAACCATGTAGCCATCGTGGGTAAAAAGGGTAATACTTTTTAGATGATTTCTTAATGCCTTTAGCATAGACTAATGGATCCACTTAGTTGAGTCGTTCTATATCTCGACAAGTTATAGGATAGTTCTGGCAGCGTGGGCGAGACCTTGTATCATCACATAGCTCATAGTGATGGTTGTTGGTTATAAAAACTCCCACAAAAGTATATTTATTTATTATACATATATATGTTGAGCTGTTATTGTATATTCTTTCAATTCATTGAGTTGCTACCTATTGTTTAAATGCTTTATATAAACTGCATCTTTACTATTGTTTATTTATGCGTTGAGTTAAGTATCCATGAGTTGAGTAAAGATGAGGTATGTGTTTCTTTTTGAATCCAGTTCAAGTTTACGTCATTTTTAGTTTTCCCCTCGCATGCTCGTATATTCCATGTACTGATGCCTTTTGACATGCATCCTTTTATGATGCAAATACAAGTAATCATGATCAGTATCCAGCGCCTCGTTGATCCATTCGAGCACTCAGAGTCAGTTGGTGTGCCTCCTTGCTTTCCGTAGCATCCCTTTGGTTATGTTCTATTTTTATTGCTTAGTTCATTTTAGTTGTTTGGATGATCGGGGGTCTTGTACCAACATCTCTCTTAGTATTTAGAGGCTTTATAGACAATTAGGAATTAGTTCATTAGTGTTGCATTTAAGTTGCTTTGCTATAAGACTTGAATTGCCACTTCGGCTAAGTTGAATGTTTATTTTTAAAGCATTCTAAGTTTAGTTTGAGACAGTTGAGTTTAAATTGCATTTTGAATCCTCTTATTAATGCTTAAAGTGTTCTGCTGAGTAGTAAGCTAGGCCATAGGTTCGCTTGGGGCCAACAATGGTTCTCGAGTGCTAGCAACATTTGGGGTGTAGGCTCGAGGCATGACAAACTTCGTATCAGAGCACAGAGTTAAAGAGTCCTAGGGAGTCTATGAAGTCTTGTCTGTAGAGTCTTACTAATCGGTGTGAAGTGCACCACATCTATATTTAGGAGGCTACAACATTCAGCAATTTCCTTTACCTCTTTCATACTCATTTCATGCGATAGAGTTCATATCTATAAAGTCTCTTTCTAACTCATGCTTGTGTTTGTCTTTCAGTTGATCATTCCTCTAGGAAGAGCTGCCCAAGGTCGTCCTGCTAGGAGGAGTGTCAAGGAACAAGGGGTACCTAATGCACCTGAAGTGCAACCCCAAGGAGAGGTCACCAATGCTAAATTTTGGGAAGCCATCCAAATGTTGAGTCAAGCTGTGACCAACCAAGTGGGACAAAGAGGGGTTCGATAGGATGTAGCTGATACATCTAGGATCCGAGAGTTTCTAAGGATGAATCCTCCAAGCTTCATTGGTTCAAGCATCACTGAGGATCCGGAAAACTTCATTGAGGAGCTTCAGAAGATTTTTGAGATTATGCATGTCACCGATGCTGAGAGAGTGGAATTAGTTGCATACCAACTAAAGGGTGTTGCTAGAATCTGGTTCGATCAATGGAAGAAGGCAGAGCTGACGGTGCACCATATATGAGTTGGGGTATGTTTGATGAGGCATTCTCAGGGAGTTACCTTTCATGAGAACTGAGAGAAGCAAAGGTACGAGAATTCCTTACCCTTAAGCAGGAATCTATGAGAGTTCATGAGTATAGTCTGAAGTTCACCCAACATTCCCGTTATGCCCTGGAGATGGTTGTGGTTATGACGAGCTGTTTGTTGTTAGGTTGTCTTGTCTGTCGAGTAAGGAAGGTAAGGCTGTGATGCTAATAGGTGATATGGACATAGTGAGGCTGATGATTCATGTGCAGCAGGTTGAGGAGGATAAGCTGAGTGATAGGGAAGAGTTTAGAAACAAAAAGGCTAAGACATTTGGGAATTAGTCCCGGTAGCAGAAAAGTAATGCCAACCGGGCATCCTTCCAACAAAAGCAAAAGAGACCTACTCCATCATCTGCTAGTACACCCGCACCAAGAAACAAACGTGAGTACAATATTCATAATTCACAGCATTTTAGATCTAGACCTGCACAATCTCAAGGTAGTGTGGCACAAGGAGGTAACTGGGCTCCTGCGTGTGCTAAGTGTGTTAGAAATCACCCCGAAGCGTGTCATGATGGCACCACTAGTTGTTTCAAGTGTGGTCTAGAGTGTCACTTCATGAAAGAGTGTTTAAAGAACAGGAAGAGTGGTGGAAATAGGGGCAATAGAGCCTAATCTTCTTCAGTTACTCCACCAGATAGGGCTGCACCTAGAAGAGCTACTTCAGGGACTGACAGAGGAGAAAACCACAATATGCTATCATTAGTCACCAGGAACAACAGAATTCGCCGGATGTTGTCACTGGTATGATCAAAGTCTTTACTTATGATGTTTATGGTTTGCTAGATCTAGGAGCGAGTTTTTCTTTTGTGACCCAATATGTTGCAATGAATTTTGATGTTCTTCTTGAGAAACTTCTTGAGCCTTCAGTGTTTCTACACTTGTTAGTGAGTCTATTCTAGCTGAGAGAGTCTATCGTGATTGTACCATTTCTGTCAATCACAAGAGTACCATGGCTAACTTAGTTGAGTTAGATATGGTAGATTTTGATGTCATTCTAGGTATAGACTGACTTCATGCCTGTTATGCCTCAATCGATTATAGAACTCGAGTTGTTAAGTTTCAATTTCTGAATGAGCCAATTTTTGAGTGGAGAAGTAGTTCAACAGTGCCCAAGGGCCATTTTATTTCGTACCTTAATGGAAGAAAGTTAGTTTCCAAGGGTTGTGTCTATAACTTAGTTCGAATTAATGACTCTAGTGCTGAAACACCACATATTCAGTCAATTTAAGTTGTTAATGAGTTTCCTGAAGTCTTTCTAGATGATCTTCTCGGAGTTCTTCCTAAGAGAGAAATAGACTTCGGCATAGATATTCTTCCCGATAGTCATCCTATCTCTATTCAGCCATATAAAATGGCACCAGCAGAGTTGAAAAAGTTAAAAAAGCAGTTGAAAGTTCTCCTAGAGAAAGGTTTTATTCGACCAAGTGGTTCACCTTGGGGCACTTTGGTCTTATTTGTGAGAAAGAAGGATGGTTCTCTTAGATTGTGTATAGATTACCTTCTGTTGAACAAGGTTACTATCAAGAATAAGTATCCTCTTCCGAGAATTGATGATCTTTTCGATCAACTTCAGGGTGCCACTTGTTTTTCAAAAATAGACCTTAGATTAGGCTACCATCAGTTGACGATAAGGGAATGTGATATTCCTAAGACACCTTTCAGGACCCGTTATGGTCATTATGAGTTCCTAGTTATGTCCTTTGGTTTGACCAATGCTCCTACAAAATTCATAGACCTTATGAACAAAGTATTCAAGACTTATTTAGACATGTTTGTTATCGTATTCATTGATGACATTCTAATCTACTCGAGGAATGAGGAAGATCATGCTAGTCATCTCAGAATAGTTCTCCAAACTCTCAAAAATAAGGAATTATATGCTAAGTTTTCCAAGTGTGTATTTTTTGTTGAGTCTGTGGCATTCTTAGGCCACAATATTTCCGGTGATGGAGTTAGAGTTGATACACAAAAAATAGAGGCAGTGAAAAATTTTCCTAGACCCACATCTCCAACTGATATTAGGAGTTTCTTGGGGTTGGCTGGATCTTATAGAAGGTTCGTCGAGAGATTTTCATGTATTTCGTCTCCTCTGACCAAGTTGACTCAGAAAATAGTTAAGTTTCAATGGTCTGAAACTTGTGAGAAAAGCTTTCAGGAATTGAAAAAGAGGTTGACTACTTCCCCAGTATTGACCTTACTAGATGGTACGCAAGGCTTTGTTGTATATTGTGATGCGTCTAGAGTTGGTTTGGGTTGTTGTTAATGCAAAATGACAAAGTTATAGCTTATGCCTCCAGACAACTTAAGGTTCACGAGAGGAATTACCTAACCTATGATTTACAGTTGGTTGTCTTAGTATTTGCTTTGAAAATGCAGCATCATTATCTTTATGGTGTTCATGTAGATGTGTTCACCGATCACAAGAGTCTTCAGTATGTGTTTAGTTAGAAAGAGCTTAATCTCAGATAAAAAAAGTGGTTTGAATTACTCAAGGATTATAGCATGAGTATTCTTTATCAGCCAGGTAAGGCTAATGGTGTTGTTGATGCCTTGAGTAGATTTTCTATGGGTAGTACCAACCATTTTACGGAAGATGAGAAAGAGTTAGTGAAAGATGTGCATAGACTTAAACGATTAAGAGTTCGACGAATGGATTCCATAGAAGGAGGAGTAGTGGTGATGAATGGGGCTGAATCATCATTTGTGTCTGAATTGAAAGAGAAACGAGACCAAGATCTGATTTTGCTTGAATTGAAGGCAAATGTTCATAAGCAAAAAGTAATGGCTTTGGAACAGGGGGATATGGTATATTGAGGTATCAAGGTAGATTGTGTGTACCAAAGGTGGATGAACTCCAAGAGAGGATCATGGAAGAAACTCATAGCTCTAGATATTCTATCCATCTTGGTTCCACAAAGATGTATCATGATTTGAGAGAGGTTTATTGGTGGAGGAGTATGAAGAAGGGCATTGCAGAGTTTGTTGCTAAGTGTCTGAATTGCCAACAAGTTAAAGTAGAGCACCAAAGTCCCGGTGGTATGGATCAGAATATAGAACTTTCGGAATGGAAGTAGGAGATGATCAATATGGGTTTCATCACAGGTTTACCAAGGTCATGAAGGCAACATGATTCTATTTAGGTGATTGTTGATAGAATGACTAAATCAGCCCACTTTTTGCCGGTAAAGACTACCCATTCAGCAGAAGATTATGCTAAGTTGTATATTCAAGAGATAGTCAGACTTCATTGGGTTCCGGTATCAATTATTTCAGATAGAGGAGCACAATTTACTGCACAGTTTTGAAAGTCATTCCATAAAGGCTTAGGTTCAAAGGTGAACTTGAGTACTGCTTTTCATCCTCAGACAGATGGTCAAGTAGAGCGCACTATTTAGACTTTAGAAGATATGTTGAGGGCATGTGTGATTGATTTCAAGGGTAATTGGGTTGATCACCTACCTTTCATAGAGTTTTCTTATAACAATAGTTACCATTTTAGCATCCAAATGGCTCCTTATGAAGCTCTTTATGGGATAAGATGTAGATCTCCTTTTGGATGGTTTGTGTACCGACTCGGAAAACTAGTAAGTGGAACTAAAGCCTAACGAGTGTGTGATTGAGTTTGATACGGGGTTTGAGGTTGTAAAATGAGTTCCCAAGCTTTGGTTGAGCGGTTTAGGGGTTAAACGTCAAGGTACGACTCCCCAAGGAACAACCAAGGGTCCTTGAGGAGGACCCTAAAGCCTAACCCCTAAAGCTCCCCAAATCTGCCCATGTTGCCAAAAAGTTGTGGGCTACGAATGGGACCTAAGCCCCGTAGGTCCATTCACGCCTCGTAGGCTTGCTCCGTAGGTCAAGGGCCTAAATGAAAAGTTCCAGACCCAAACCACGGATAGCCATCACGGCTCATGGAGCCACCCACGATGCGTGGGTGGGGTTTTGTGAGTCACCACTGCAATGCTGTCCAATTCAGCCAAAGGTAAGGGAAACGTAGTAAGTTGCTAATTAGTTAATTATGGGCTAGGGACAGTTACTATTGATTAATTAAAGTATTTTAAGGATTTTAAAAGTATTAAAACTCCTTTTTTAATTCATTATTCCAAAACACAAAAATAGAAACTACCCTCCTCCCCAAATATTCTCTCTCTAGAAACCACCATTGGAGAGAAGGAGTCAAGTTTTCAAGCTCAAGATTTCACTTTTCTCACCCCATTTCGTGGAGTGTCATCAATAGAGGTATGGTAGTCTTCATCCTTGATTAAGTATCATTCAAAGTGCCCTATCAAAAGATGATTTCAAGTTTCCAAAATCCCCTAAAAATCTAGGGTTTCAATCTATGCATGGGTTCAATTCCAAAATGTTTTTAAAGGTTTATATATGATGAATTATGAATGGCACTACAAGAAAAACGGTCAATAACGAAGGGAAAAATGGTCTCTAAAAGTGAGATTCTAGTCCATAAAGATAAATAGGGACTAGAAAATCTAGTCGTCATCCCGTTCTTATAGCCTCCGTCGCTAATGGTTATTAAGGACGGGATCAACAAGCTGGTCCTTGAATGGTTTTTGCGACTGGTACAAAACTGGTCCTTAAAAATTTTTTAGGGACCATATTTTTGGTCCCTGGTTGCCTATAATCTGGTCCTGAAAGAACTTTTAGGGACTATAGTTACTGGTCCTTAAATACAAGATCAATTAGTGTTTAAATCTTTTCAACGATCAGTTAACTGGTCCTAAAAATCCTATTTGTACAACATTAATCGACAATAAATTGTGGTCCCTGTATTTATATACATATGATTGCAATTACAAATGAATATACATAGAATTATCATAATCTACTTTCTTATACATACACAATACTACATTAGTAACATTTCTGTTTACACACTACTTCATGGGAAAAGGATAAAGACTAACATCATCAATCAAATAATATAAATGCAAATGTCTTATTGGCTTATCCAGTTGCCTATGCACTTTCAGTTCCATCACCAGCGTTTTTCATGTATGAAAAAGGTCTGTTCCAGCAACTATTTTGAGCAATTCCAAGGTCTAGTTTGTGTTAAACCCATAGAAAGTTGATTTTCACACATATTCCAACCTTTTAGGAATGCAACAATGCTCATAGTTGCCTATTGTAAGCTCTAGCAATTATCAAAGTTAAAGCCGATTGTGAAGGCCTAGCATCTGTTACAACACTTCTAATGATTTCCAAGGCCAACAATGTGTTGATGATGCCCCAGTAATTCATTGCACCTACAATGGTCAAGAAAGATATAAAATTTAGCCAATATTTGTTGTAGTTTAATTTAAAAAATCATGCGAGCTAATTTGTTGAAAACCAAGAGAAATACAAGAATGTCTACTCAAGATGCCTTATGCCGAATGCAAGGTTCAACAATTGTAAAATCGTAATTGAGCTAGCAATATGTGCTTACAAAGAAGAGTACAATTTTCAAACCATAAGGAGTAACATATTTTATAAATTTAACCCCATAAATAGTATACTTAGAAACTACATCCTATTTTAGAAAAAAGTAACTTATGTTAAAAAGAGGGTTAGGGGTTAAGTACATTTAGCTAATGTGCAAACAAATTCAGAAAATTGAAAACTGAAAGCGCATACATATATCAATTTGGAGTTTCAGAAGGTGCAATATTTGTTATATAGTTCGAATTAGCCAATAGGGTGAAAGTGATCTAAACTTCCCTCCAAGGGAGGTCTAAATTATGAATAGATGACCGAAATTACTGATACTTACCACATATTCACCAGGTGTTCATCTGATCATATCCCATTTTATTGTAATGTTTTTTTTTGTGAAGTACATCAAAGTAATCTGGCTGATGAAGAAAAATAAAAAGGAAGATATAAATAAGAACCACCTACAACGTCTCACACACAGTGAAATCCTTACACTTCATATGTATGTACGAGTTTATTCTTTTTCTTGTTTGTGTGATTGAAGAGCAGAATTCCTATGAAGCACCAACTAATACAATTTCCAGTTTCAAACCAACTAAAATCAATGTCTTAATGCCAAAAATTAACAACAGTAACTCAAATTTAACTTCAAAGCTTGGAGATACATATGAGTTTCAATAAACTTAAGATCTTATGTCTTTCCAATGTTCCTACTAGAGTAATATTCCATATATTATGAAGTTCTAATTTTGTGAGGTGCGACATACCTGTGATATTCAATATTTAAACTACTCATTGAAAGATGAACAACTTTTGTCACCACTCATGCTATTTCGCCCAAGAACATGAAAACTGAAAAAAAAATTATCCACACTGATTATGCAACTAGAAGTTATACTTCCTTCGGGCATCCACCCTATAGTACATCAAACCATACTTTAGATTCACCATGGTTCAATTTAAAAAGAAAATCTTAAAGTTTCAAATCACAAAATTCCAACTGGAAACTCTATCATTTAAACAAGGTACAAACAAGAAAGGAAGAAATTCAAAATGCAACTAAAACTATAGATCTAAAAAACTCAAAATATTGTTATGTTTTCTTAGAGCAACTATATGAATGAAATTAAAGAGAAAAGGGAAAGCATTACAATATCTACACTTACTATCCTCATAGAAAATTAGAACTATATGAATAAAATTCCTAATTGAGGTGCGTGAAAGTTGGCTTGGACACCACGATCACATAAAAAATAGAAAGAGGCATAAAAAATAACACTTTAAACTATCATGTGTGAATCTCCCAAAATATTTTCAGCATACTAACGGATCTTCGAGGAGGTAACTCGACACAGCCCGTAATCTAGATAACAACCTCTATAAAAAGCAATTACATCAAAATCTAACATAGCCAAAGACAAACTTCAATAAAGGTTATAGGTGTGGGTCATAAGTATACTGTAGGAATTCAAGTGTGAATAAGTTGTATCTTGCAAACTAGTTTCCTAGAACGTAGTTATGTAACTGAATGTAAACCTACATGTCTTTTGTTTTGTTGAAACATATTTTGGAGTCCACTTTGGTTCATTAACTACAAAACTAATATCTTAATTGTATAATCCATCTATTACTAAAAAATAATAAAAAGTTGAAAGTTGTTCCCCTGTTTTCTTTCTCTATGAGTAAATTTTTATTGCTAAACCAATATGAGAAAGATAACAAAATTGATTACTTCAAGTTCATGATCCTAAATTATGTAAAACCATGAGACTTACCAAAACATTAATAATACAGGAGAGCAGAAAGATATTAGAAGAACAGGTTGTAATGCATGATTTCAGAGTAGAAGCATCAAATATATTAAATAACCATATAAAACTCAAGAAACTTAGATTTTTTTCAACAAACAACATGACAATTAAACACCTTTGGCCTTGAGATAGACAAAACCTTGGAATTAATTTAAGTTGCTTACCTTTCACTGATACAAGGGCAATTCTATTTAAGGATTTCGAGAGAAAAATATTCAACAACATGATATACAATTACTTGGGAGTTACTAACAGCTAATCACTTGGTAGAGTTTAAATTGAAGACCTACATTATAAGTGACGACAGATTGGTCAAAATAAATATATGCAATTTCAGCTCATACACCTGCTAGGATATGAATTTATAAATTCTAATTGATTGTATATTTAGACAACAACATAAACAATGATTTTGATAGAAAATAGTAAGAATATTCATGTGAATAGCTGTACATGTTCCTATTGAAATTTATTGTGAGACATTACAAATTTTCTTGCTCCAATATATATGTTTTCTGAGGATCAGTAATCCTACAATTGAAGGAAATGGGAGCAAAGAAATATGAACCTCAGTATGAACTACCATACAAAATATACTGGCACCAAATCTTCTATTGATAACTGTAACACCAGAAAATAAATACCATATAATTGTGAAAGCTCTAGCAATTGCAAAACTAATTATATTACCCTGGCTCCATTAAAACTTTTGATTAGATTCTATAAGCAATCCATTGAACATTACCTAAACTGTAGCTTCATATACAACCCTGATAATGCATTCTATCACTTGTACAATGAGCTCCAAAACTATTACCCAATGCATGAATGTCCATCAACACAAGGGCCATCAGATTAGCTCAACAGCTTACTGCTATAAAGCTTGTTGGTATAAACTTGCTACATAACATCAGCCACTTCTCATGCTTCTCATATATATTCAACATCGAGTATATAAGCTTTGGCATTCCCAGCCAAAAGAAGTTGGGTGACCAAAGTGACACTAATTGTCCCAACTTCATCAATAATCAAATCTGAAGGTACTAGTAACAATAATACCACCAAATCATCAAATAAATTTACGAAAACACCATAATCAATTGCATCATTTATATGTAAATATCACATAGCCCTACCCATTCACAAATAGATCATAATATATAACTCTTTTTCACTTCAAATCCCATAGCCAAATCAGTCAAGTTACTGCCATAAGGTGCCCAAATAAAGTCCAACTTCATCCCAATCTCATCAATAAATATGTTATTATCACATATAATAACAAAAATACAACACCATTACATATCAAAAATCACATAGAAAACCAATTTAAATGAGAAAAGAAAAATAAAAATGTTAATAGTTAAGGACTGACCTCTCTTTTGTTGTTTTCGGACCCAAATGACCCATAAGTGAACAAATCGAGTTCGATTTAGGGTTTACACAAATATCAGTTCTGGAATAAGAGGGTTTACATGGGTTAGTAGTGTGTATTTGCAAAGGATTTTGGTATTTGAAGTTCCCAATTTTTTTGACAGAGAAAAGTTTAATTTTGGAAGAGAGAGAGATGAAGGGGAGGGTTAATATATATGGAAATATTTAACTTGTTATTTGTATCTCGCCACTCATTATACATGTTAGGGACCAGGTACTTATTAAATTAGAGGCGAGATTTATTGTCATCCCTAATTTTAAACGAATTAGAGACCAACAAATAATTTTGTCTCTATAGATATACATATAGGGAGATATTTCACTCGTCTCTAAATATTGGTCTTTAAAAATCCTATTTCTTGTAGTGTGGATTGTTGAATTAATTATGAATTATGGTGAATTTACCCTATGAACCCATGTTACCCCCAAAATACTAAATTGGAAGTTTGTGGGTTGGGTTGATTGATCATGAAAGTATGTTGAATTTTTATGTTTATATTGGATTAGTTATTGAATCATGTTAGTTCCCTTATCTAATGTAGTATTCTAAATGTTTGGGTTGAGATTGATTCATAGACTTGGAGGGCAATTTCATGAAGGATATATGTTGGATCATGATGTGAAGTACATGTATGTGATCTCAATGAAAGTGTTATGATCATATTTAGAATGTAATTGTGTTATGATTGGAAGTTTATTCTCAATTAACACTAATGAATGATGATGATAGAATGTGAATGATTTCAATAATATGATATTACATCTTGAATTGGTAGGCTTAGGCATCCTCTTCTAGTATAAATGAAAGTAATGTGGATTGATGTATCTTGAATTGGTAGGCTTAAGGCATCCTTTTCTTGAATTGATGAATGTGATCTTGATTGAAGTACCTTGAATTGGTAGGCTTAGACATCCTCTTCTTGTGTAATGAATGTGTCTTGACTTAATGAATATGCATCGATAGGCCAATGACATTCCTTTCATAAATTACTAATGAAGTATTGTAAGGCTTTATCTTGAATCAGTAGACCTAATATTTGTAGCCCTTTCATGAGGAGTTTATGAATGAATGTAATGTACATTGAATCGGTAGTCCTAATGTTGGTAGCCCTTTCATGAATGAATGATGAAGTATTCCATGCTATGTCTTGAACCGGTAGACCTAGTGGTGGTTGCCCTTCATGATGAGTCTAGAAACTAATGTGATGATAAACCTTGAATCTGTAGACCTAATGGTGGTAGCCCTTTCATGTGTGAAATGATGAACCTTGAATTGGTAGACCTAATGGTGGCAGTCCTTTCACGAGGATTTAATGAGCTATCCTCATAATGTACCTTGAATCGGTAGACCTAATGGTGGTGGCCCTGTAATGTGTAATGTACTTTGGGTCAATAGACCTAATGTTGGTGGCCCTCTCAACTACAATAATGCTAATGTGAATGAACTACTCTATGGGAATGGAGGCTAAGCATTGAGTGGATATGTTAAGATGGAAGCTCTCACTACGTTAGGCTGGGTTTCAATGAACATCTTTCTTATCCCATAACTATGTGCCCACATAGGTTATTATCTAGTGGATCCACCTAAGCTAAAATACATCTAGTTATACCTTAGGCAAGTAAGACACCTTCCTTCTGTGTGGGGTTACATGACACCGGATTCCATGGTTTGTTCTCATGGGCTATGTTGGTTAAAACTTATTCTCATCATGTGAGATGTGCACTATGGTTACTCAAGAGGTTCTATGAAGTGTGGGTGGTAGTATGGGATGACATTCATGCATTGCATGAGTAGGCTTTGAGAGGGCTATGGTGAGTTCTCTAATGTCTTAATGACTAATGAATGAAAGTTCTCTTAATGAAGCTAATGAAGAATGTTGACTTAAATGCTTAATGTAATGATACATGCTTTACTTGGATTGTACTATGAGTTACTTTCTTTGTCATGACTTATGAAATGTTTATGTTCCTTATGTATGAATATGGTCTAAAGATGAAAGGATATAATGGTAAGTTCACTTGTGGTGGTCTTAAAGTAGTACTTAGTATGGATGGTGGTATGGGACGCTATTCACACATTGCACAAGTATAGCTTAGGGTTACTTAAGATGAATGTTCTATTGTGATGAAATGGCTTAAATGTTGATTATGTTTGTATCTTATGCCTCTTATAAAAAAGTTCATGAAGTTTTCTCAAATTGGCATAATGCATGGTTTTTAACAAAAAATGTCCTTTTTAAAGCATGGTTTTTTCATGGCTATCATACTTAGTACTTTAAATGTGCTAACCCATATTCTTTCATTTTTACTAAAGTGTAGGGTTTGGAGATTTGATGTCCTATACATGGGAGATAGGTTTCTAAGGAGCATGTAGTTGATGATTTGTAGAGTCCTCATAGTTTCGAGGATGAACCAACTATTTCTCTTTATGTTTTTTATTTTATGTTTAGAGTTTTTGTATAGGCTATGTACTAATGTTTTATTCAAAGTGTTGTAGATGGTTTGAGACAAAGTATAGAAAGACTTTCGCTTGCTTTTATGAAAATGACTTCGATTGTAAAGAAAAGTTTTAAATTCCACACTATTTTTCATATGCTCTTATGTTATGAATGCTATGAGGCTCTTCGGAGTCTTGTACGCCGTGTCACGTTCGGGGTGTAGTCTCCGATCGTGATAAACATGGTATCAGAGCACAAGATTTTGGGATGGTTTTAGGATGTCTCAAACTATATCTAGTAGAGTCTTGTTCATAGTGTGAAGCGTGCCACATTTATGAACAGGAGGCTATTGGGTGTTAGGAAAATCTCACTTTTTCATTCTTTAAGTCGTGCCATAGAGTTTAACTCTATAAGGTCTCTCTTTTATTCCTTATCCAATGGTCTATAGGGTATGACCACTTGAATGACTCATGCTACAAGGATCGAGGGAGAAAAATGTTGGTTGTGATGCTAATTATGGCTATGTGACTTGATAGATTTGAGATGATAGATTGTGATGTTGTCTTTAGTACGAGTGGGTTGCCTTATGGTTGTGTTTAATTGATTTTAGAACCCGACTTAGTCATGATGAGTTTTGAGGTATGTTGAAAGATTTGGGTAAATAAGGTGTTTTGGAAATACCTAGATGTGTGAAGTTAGTAAACTCCTCTAAGAAGGGTAGAAGTGTAATTCACTTTGATTTAGAATCATCTTGTGGGATGAGTGTGAAGGTTTAGTGATGATTTTCTCCAACCTTAGAATTGAAAGAAGTAATGTTTTAAAAGAGTTTGTATAGGCTTGCTCCCAAGGAGGAGATAATGTGCTTAGATAATAAGGTCATTGAGTATCCTTGATGTTCATGAGTTACGTTTGCTTGAAATTCTCACCTTAAGAGGTGAAGTGAGTATGAGGAGTTTAGACCCGGTTTGCTAGACTTATATGAGAGCTTGAGTGGTGTTGGTAAGGTTGTTTGTGAGCAAGAGTTGCTTAATGAGGACCTTCCTAGTGTAGAAGTACCGATTGGGATCTTAGACCGGTAAGTTAAGAAATAGAATGGTAAAGAAGTTCCATCCATGAAAAAATGTTGAGGAGTGGTGTCCTAGTAAGGGTTTTAGTAAAGGATGCTACTAGAGCTATCAAAGGAGCTCTTCCGAATAAAGGCACCGGTATGTTGATAGTTTCTTATAGTTGTGAATGTCTTGTTAAGGTCCCTGTGTTATTTCCATGTTGTCCTAAGTATGGGTTTACTCCCAAGGGAGAGATAGTATGTTGAATAGTAAGGTTGTTGAGAGTTTTGATATCCTTATCTCTTTCCTTCTATTCCTATTCAATCTTGAGACCAAGAGTTCCTTTTTGGCTTGTTTCATGTTTTGGAGTCATGTGTGATTATGTGTTTCCATGGTCTTCTTATGTTATGCATGTTCTTGATGAATTTATGTTTAAATGAGAAAATGAGTTTTTATTATTTATGTTCCTCATGTTGATGTGCATTTAGTATGAGTTATCTATATGCTTCATGAGGTGAATCGTTGAACATGCCTAAATGTGCTTTTAAGAGAAAATTGCTTAATTGCCTTAATGATGTTATGATGAGAATGATTTGAGTTGGAGAAGGTAATTCCTCCAATTAAATGAGAAATGTTGAAGTTTACATACATAATAAGTTGGTAGATGTAATTCCTACTTTCTTGTGTTGCATTGAGTATGTTTGAGATGGAGTTGATGTTTCCTCCTAGTTTTGTGCATTGTTTATGATGTTTCATGCATGATGGGCTGCTAGTCTTGAGTCTTTATTTCCCTAAAGTGTTTAAAGTGTCATTCAAGGACGAATGTTCCTAAGGGGGAGATAATGTAACGACTTAGAAAACTAGTAGGTGGAACTAGAGCCTAACGAGTGTGTGATTGAGTTTGATATGGGGTTTGAGGTTGTAAAATGAGTTCTCGAGCTTTGGTTGAGGGGTTTAGGGGTTAAACGTCAAGGTACGACTCCCCAAGAACCAACCAAGGGTCCTTGAGAAGAACTCTAAAGCCTAACCCCCAAGCTCCCCAAATCTGCCCATGTTGACAAAAAGTTGTGGGCTACGGATGGGACCTACGCCCCGTAAGTCCATCCACACCTAGTAGGCTTGCTCTGTAGGTCAGGGGCCTAGATGACAAGTTCCAGACCCAAACCATGGATAGCCAGCACAACTAGTGGACCCACCCACGGTCCGTGGGTGGGGTTTCGTGAGTCACCACTACAATGCTGTCCAATTCGGCTAAAGGTAAGGGTAACTTAGTAAATTGCTAATTAGTTAGTTATGGGTTGGGGATGGTTATTATTGATTAATTAAAGTATTTTAAGGATATTAAAAGTATTAAAACTCCTTTTTCAATTCATTATTCCAAAACACAAAAATAGAAATTACCCTCCTCCCCAAATATTCTCTTTCTAGAAACCACCATTGGAGAAGAAGGAGTCAAGGTTTCAAGCTCAAGATTTCACTTTTCTCACCCCATTTCGTGGAGTGTCATCAATAGAGGTATGGTAGTCTTCATCCTTGATTAAGTTTCATTCAAGGAGCACTATCAAAAGATAATTTCAAGTTTCCAAAATCCCCCCAAAACTTAGGGTTTCAATCTATTCATGGGTTCAATTCCAAAACGTTTTTAAAGGTTTATATATGATGAATTATGAATGGATTGTTGAATTAATTATGAATTATGGTGAATTTCCCCTATGAACCCATGTTACCCCCAAAATACTAAATTGGAAGTTTGTAATTTGGGTTGATTGATCATGAAAGTATGTTGAATTGTTATGTTTATATTGGATTAGTTATTGAATCATGTTAATTCCCTTATCCAATGTAGTCTTCTAGATGATTGGGTTGAGATTGTGTAACGACCCTAAAAATGAATAAGTAAAACTAGAGCCTAATATGTGTGTGTTTGAGTTTGGTGTGAGGTTTGATGGTATTTTATGTTATCCCGAGCTTCGGTTGATGGGTTTAGGGCTTAAACGTCAAGGTATGACTCCCCATGGACCACCCTAGGGTTCCTTGAGGAGGACCCTTAGCTAAATCGCCAAGACCCCGAAGAAAACCAAAGTTGGCCAAAATTTGGTGATCTACGGAAGGGGTCCATGCCCCGTAGGTCCGTCTACTCCCCGTGGATGGCCTCTGTAGGTCCAGCCCCTCCAAAGAATGCTGCAGCCCATGACTACGGACCAACAGAACGGTCCGTGAATGGACTCACGGTTCGTGGCTCCAGGGCGTGAACCATGCCGGTAAAATCTGGTTTCGACTCGACCAAGATAGCGGTGTTTTGGTAATTTGTTAATAAATTGTTTTAAATGTATGGACGGTTATTTTAACTATATTAAGATATTTTAAGAGTATTAAAACATAATTAGACCTCATTATTTCAAGTTGTCTAAATCAAAACCCCTCCTTCTCCAAATATCTTCTCTCTAGAACTCCATTGAAGACCAAGAGAAGGAGGAGACTTAGGGCTTGAAGAGGAAGACTTACTGAGTGGATTTTCGTGGAATTCATTTGGCAAGGTATGGTAATCTTGATCCTTGTCTAACTTTTCATTCAAGGAGCCAAATCAAAGGTGATTTCAAAGTATGAAAAATCTAGGGTTTTACTGAATCTCGTGGGTTCTTCCATCAAATGTTTTCAAATGGTTTCTAATGACAAATTATGATTTTATTGGTGTTTAATTGATGATTTATGATGAAAATACTCTCTGAACCCATGATTTCTCTCAATTCCTTAATTGTGACTTATGAAGTGGGTTTGATAATTATGAAAGCTTATGAAGGGAATTTTGTCTAAATTGCTTTGGGTTATTGAATTGTATCATTATCTATGCCTTAATTATGCTAAATTAGTGGTGTGTTGATGATTTGGGATTCATGGCCTTGAAGGCAAGTTATGACCTAATTACACGTTGAAGTAGAATTGTGCTTGGGCTATTGATCCACTAGAAAAGTGGAGGTGTTTACTTACTATGTATAATGTGAAAGATATAAATGTTATTTAAATTATGGAATGATGATCTTGTATAGAATGTAAGTGTGTCACTTAACACTCATGAATGTGGGTGATGGAATGTGAAGGGTTCTATAATGTAATGTTGTATACCTTGAATTGGTAGGCTTGTCCATACTATTATTATATGAATGAATGTAAAAGTGAATGTGTATCTTGAATTGGTAGGCTAAGGCATCCTCTTCTTGTATTGGTGAATGTGATTATGAATGAAGTATCTTGAATTGGTAGGCTTAGGCATCCTCCTCTTGAATAATGAATGTATCTTGACTTAAAGGTCTTAATGAAATGAGTTGGTAGACCTAATTGTTGGTAGCCTTTTAATGCATGAATTAATGAATGAATGAATGCCCTAGAATTGGTAGACCTATTGTTGGTTGCATTTCTATGAATGACTAATGAGGTATTTTAGGTTATGTCTTGAACCGGTAGACCTAACTGCGGTGGCCCTTCATGATGAGTCTAGAAACCAATGTGATGATAAACCTTGAAGCGGTAGACCTAATGTTGGTGGCCCTTTCATGTGTGAAATGATGAACATTGTATCGGTAGACCTAAATGTGGTGGCACTTCTTGGTAAGTCAATGAGCTATCCTTAATGTACCTTGAATCGGTAGACCTAATAGTGGTGGCCCTTTTTTGTGTAATGTACCTTGGGTTGGTAGACCTAATTTTGGTGGCCCTCTAAATTACAACAATGTAATGTGAATGAACTACTTTATGGGAATGGAGGCTAAGCACCGACTGGATATGGCTAAGATGGTGGCTCTCCCAATATTAGGTTAGAGTCCAATGAACATCTTTCTTATCCGATAACTATGTGCTTACATCATATGCTTACTAGTTCTACCCTAGGCAAGTAGAACACCTTTCTTAGGTGTGGGTTATATGACACCGGATTCTATGATTTAGCTCTCGTGGTCTAAGTTGGTTAATGCCTATTCCCATCATGTGAGATGTGAATTATGGTTTCTTGATGAGTTCTATGAAATGTGGGTGGTTGTATGGGATGCCATCCATGCAATGCACGAGTAGGCTTTCATAGGGTCATAGTGAGTTCTCTAAATCTTCATGACTATGAATGAAAGTCCCCTAAATGAAGAATGTGAATTATGCTTAAATGAAATGATGCATGCTATACTTGGATTGTATGATGAGTTACTTCTTTGTCATGTCGTATATGAATGTGCCTTGTCCATGGCGACTTCAAATGAGTAATTAGTGTGAGTGGTAGTATGGGATGCTACTTGCACATTGCACGAGTATGACTTAGAGTTTATCTTAGATGTTGGTCTTAATGTGATGATGTGACTTATGTAATGTTTGTGTCTCTTATATGTTTTATTGTGTAAAGGTGCAAAGGATGAATTGTAAGTTAAATTTTGGTGGCCTTAAGGTGGTACCTTAGAGTGGGTGGTGGTATGGGACGCTACCCATACATTGCACAAGGTATAGCTTGAGGGTTACTTTAGGTGAAGGCTTAAGGTGAAGGTAAAGGTTCATATGTGGATTATGTTCTAATGTGAAAATATGACTTGTATGTTTGGTGTGACTTATATTATGCTTCTTTTATCAATGTTCATGAAGTTTTACCAATATGGAATACAAGCATGACTCTCAAATAAATGTCCGTTTTAAGAATGCTTTTGCATGGCTTCCATACTTAGTACTTTATGTGCTAACCCATATATCTTCTCCCTTATTACCAAAGTGTAGGATTTTGGAGATATTGGTGTTCTATGCTTGGAGGATAGGTTTCTAAAGTGCTTGAAGGTGAAGACTTGGTGAGTCCTCATAGTTTCGAGGACAAAACCCACTTTGTTTGTTTATGCCTTTTAGTTTATGTTAAATATTTTGTATGGGCTAAGTCCCAATATTTTATTCAAAGTATTAGATGGTTTGAAACATAGTACATAAAGTTTAGAAAGTCTTCCTCTTGCTTCTTACTGAAAATGTCTTCGACTGTAAAGAAAGTTTTAATTCTTCTCTTCTTTCCTATGTTCTTATGTTTAAGAATGCTATGAGGCTTGGATGAGATCCCTTCAGGGTCGAGTACGCTGTGTCGGTTCCGGGGTGTAGACTTGGGTCGTGACAAACATGGTATTAGAGCACAAGATTTTGGAATGGTCTTAGGATGTCTCAAACCACATCTAGTAGAGTCTTGTTCATAATGTGAAGCGCGCCACATTATGAATAGAAGGCTATTGGGTGTTAAGAAAGTTTCACTTCTTCATTCTTCAGTCGTGCCATAGAGTTTAGCTCTATAATGTCTCCCTCTTGTTCCTTATCTGATGGTCGTTAATGTGTGACCACTTGAAAGGAGTATGCTAGAAGGTGTGAGGGAGGAGGGTTGGTTGTGATGCTAATTATGGCTATGTGACTTGGTAGATGTGATATGGAAGATTGTGATGTTGACTCTATAGTATCAATGGGTTGCTTCATGGTTATGTGTGTTGTTGGTAGAATCTGACTTAGTCATGATGAGTTTTGAGGTATGTTGAAAGAGTTGATGAATTGTGGTGTTTGAGTGATGCCTTATGAGGTGTGGTGAGTTGAGGAGTTTAGACCCGGTGTGGTAGACCCATATGAGACCTTGAGTGGTGTTGGTAAGGTTGTTGTGAGCAAGAGTTGCTTAATAGGGATCTTCCTAGTTTAAAAGCACCGGTATGTTAATGGTTTCTTGTAAGTTGTGGATGTCTTATTAAGGTTCCTTAGTTGGGTTTACCCCTAAGTGGGGAATAGAACGAGGAGTAGTAAGGTTGATGAGAGTTTCGGTATCCTTACTTCTTCTTTTATATGCCTATTCAAGCCTAAGACAAAGAGTTCCTTTTTGGCTTGTTTCAGGTTTTTAGAGTCATGTGTGATATTGTGTTTCCATGGTCTCCTTATGTTATGCATGTTCTTAATGAGTTTATGTTTGAATGAGAAAATGAGTTTTCATGAATTATGTTCCTCACGTTAATTTGCATTTAGTATGAGTTGCTTATATGCTTCAGGAGGTTAAAAGTTGAACTTGCTTAAATGTGTTTTTGAGATTAATTACATTTTTTTTTGCCTAATGATGTTGTGATGAGCATGATATGAGATGGAGAAGGAAGTTCCTCCAATGTAATGAGAAATGATGAAGTTTTTGATGCATAATGAGTTTGTAGATGTAGTTCCTACTTCCTTGCATTGCATTGAGCTTTTTAATATGGAGTTGATGTTTCCTCCTAGTTTGTACATTATATATGATGTTGCATGCATGATGGGCTTCTAGTCTTGAGTCTTTAATCCCTTAATGTGTGTCAAGTGTCATTCGAGGACGAATGTTCATAAGTGGGGGATAATGTAACGACCCTAAAAACAAATAAGTAAAACTAGAGCCTACCGTGTGTGTGTTTGAGTTTGGTGTGAGGTTTGATGGTGTTTTATGTTGTCCCAAGCTTTGGTTGAGGGGTTTAGGGCTTAAATGTCAAGGTACAACTCCCCATGGACCACTTAGAGGTCCTTGAGGAAGACCCTAAGCTTAACCCCCAAGACCCCAAAAAAAAAAAAGTTGGCCAAAATTTTGTGAGCTACGGAAAGGGTCCACCCCCCGTAGGTCCATCCACGCCCTGTGGATGGCCACCGTAGGTCAAGCCCCTCCAAACCATGCTCCAGCCCCATACCACGGACCAACAGCACAGTCCGTGAATGGACTCATGGTCTGTGGCTCCAGGGCGTGAACCGTGTCTGTGCAATCTGATTTTGACTTGACCAAGCTAAGGGTCTTTTGGTAATTTGTTAATTAATTTTTTTAAGTGTATGGACGGTTATTTTAAGTATATTAGTATATTTTAAGAGTATTAAAACATAATTAGACCTGATTATTTCAAGTCCTCCGAATCAAAACCCCTCCCTCTCCAAATATCTTCTCTTTAGAACTCCATTGAAGACCAAGAGAAGAAGGAGACTTAGGGCTTGAAGAGGAAGACTTATTGAGTGGGTTTTCGTGGAATTCATCTAGTAAGGTATGGTAGTCTTGATCCTTGTCTAACTTTTCATTCAAGGAGCCAAATCAAAGGATGATTTCAAAGTATGAAAAATGTAGGGTATTACTCAATCTCATAGGGTCTTCCATCAAACATTTTCAAATGGTTTCTAATGACAAATTATGATTGTATTTGTGTTTAATTAATGATTTATGATTAAAAAAAAACTCTATGAACCCTTAATTTCTCTCAATTCCTAAGTTGTGCCTTATGAAGTGGGTTTGATGATTATGAAAGTTTATGAAGGGAATTTTGTCTAAATTGCTTTGGGTTATTAAATTGTATCATTATATATGCCTTAATTATGGTAAATTGTTGGTGTGTTGATGATTTTGGATTCATGGCCTTGAAGGCAAGTTATGACCTAATTACATGTTGAAGTAGAATTGTGCTTGAGCTATTGATCCAGTTGAAAGGTGGAGGTGTTTACTTACTATGTATAATGTGAAGGATTTGCATGTGATTTCAATGATGGAATGACAATCTTATATATAATTTAAGTGTGTTGTGATTGAAAGTATATTCTCACTTAACACTCATGAATGTGGATGTTGGAATGTGAAGGGTTCTATAATGTAATGTGGTATATCTTGAATTGGTAGGCTTGTGCATCTTATTCTTATATGAATGAATGTAAAAGTGAATGTGTATCTTGAATTGGTAGGCTAACGCATCCTCTTCTTGTATTGTTGAATGTGATCATGAATGAAGTATCTTGAATTGGTAGGCTTAGGCATCCTCCTCTTGAATAATGAATATATCTTGACGTAAATGTCTTAATGAAATGAATTGGTAGACCTAATTGTTGGTAGCCTTTTTGTGCATGAATTAATGAATGAATGAATGACCTAGAATTGATACACCTATTGTTGGTAGCCTTTCTATGAATGACTAATGAGGTATTTTAGGCTATGACTTGAACCGGTAGACCTAAATGTGGTGGCCCTTCACGATGAGTCTAGAAACCAATGTGATGATAAACCTTGAAGCGATAGACCTAATGTTGGCGGCCTTTTCATGTGTGAAATGGTGAACATTGTATCGGTAAACCTAAATGTGGTGGCCCTTCTTGGAAAGTCAATGAGCTGTCCTTAATGTACCTTGAATCGGTAGATCTAATGGTAGTGGCCCTTTATTGTGTAATGTACCTTGGGTCGGTAGACATAATGTTAGTGGCCCTCTCAAGTACACAAATGTAATGTGAATGAACTATTCTATGGGAATAAAGGCTAAGCACTGAGTGGATATGGCTAAGATGGTGGCTCTCCCAATGTTAGGTTAGACTCCAATGAACATATTTCTTATCCCATAACTAAGTGCCTACATAAGATGCTTACTAGTTCTACCCTCGGCAAGTAGAACACCTTTCTTCGATGTGGGGTTATATGACACCAGATTCCATGATTTAGCTCTCATGGTCTATGTTGGTTAATGCTTATTCCCATCATGTGAGATGTGCAATATGGTTTCTCGATGAGTTCTATGAAGTGTGGGTGGTAGTATGGGATGCCATCTATGCATTGCACGAGTAGGCTTTGATAGGGTCATAGTGAGTTCTCTAAGTCTTCATGACTAATGAATGAAAGTCCTCTAAATAAAGAATGTGAATTATGCTTAAATGAAATGATGCATGGTATACTTGGATTGTAATATGAGTTACTTCCTTGTCATGACTCATCGTATATGAATGTACCTTGTCTATGGTGAGGAGTACTTAGTGTGAGTAGTAGTATGGGATGCTACTTGCACATTGCACAAGTATGACTTAGAGTTGTCTTAGATGTTGGTCTTAATATGATGATGTGACTTATGTTATGTTTGTGTCTCTTATATGTTTTATTGTGTAAAGGTGCAAAGGATGAATGATAAGTTCACTTTTGGTGGCCGTAAGGTGGTACCTTAGTGTGGGTGGTGGTATGGGACGATACCCATACATTGCACAAGGTATAACTTGCGAGTTACTTGAAGTGAAGGCTTAAGGTGAAGGTAAAGGTTCTTATGTGGATTATGTTCTAATGTGAAAATATGACTTGTATGTTGGTTGTGACTTATATTATGCCTCTTTTATCAATGTTCATGAAGTTTTACCAAAATGGCATACAAGCATGACTCTCAAATAAATGTCTGTTTTAAGCATGTTTTTGCATGGCTTCCATACTTAGTACTTTATGTGCTAACCCATATTTCTTCTCCCTTTTTACCAAAGTGTAGGGTCTTGGAGATATTGGTGTTCTATGCTTGAAGGATAGGTTTCTAAGGTGCTTGAAGGTGAAGACTTGGTGAGTTCTCATAGTTTCGAGGACAAAACCCACTTTGTTCCTTTATGTCTTTTAGTTTATGTTAAAGCTTTTGTATGAGCTAAGTCCCAATGTTGTATTCAAAGTATTAGATGGTTTGAGACATAGTATACAAAGTCTAGAAAGTCTTCTACTTTCTTTTTAATAAAAATGTCTTTGATTGTAAAGAATGTTTTAATTCTTCTCTTTTTCCTATGTTCTTATGTTCAAGAATGTTATGAGGCTTGTATGAGACCCCTTCGGGGTCGAGTACACCGTGTCTCTTCCGAGGTATAGACTCGGGTCGTGACAGATTGATTCTTAGCCTTGGAGGGTAATTTCATGAAGGATCTATGTAGGATCATGATGTGAAGTATATGTATGTGATCTCAATGAAAGTGTTATGATCATGTTTAGAATGTAATTGTGTTATGATTGAAAGTTTATTCTCAATTAACACTCATGAATGATGATGATATAATATGAAGGATTTCTATAATGTGATGTTACATCTTGAATTGGTAGGCTTAGGCATCCTCTTCTAGTATAAATGAAAGTAATGTGGATTGATGTATCTTGAATTGGTAGACTTGAGGCATCCTTTTCTTGTATTGATGAATGTGATCTTGATTGAAGTACCTTGAATTGGTAGGCTTAGACATCCTCTTCTTGTGTAATGAATGTGTCTTGACTTAATGAATATGAATCGATAGGCCAATGTTAGTCCTTTCATAAATGAATAATGAAGTATTGTAAGGCTTTGTCTTGAATCGGTAGACCTAATGTTGGTAGCCCTTTCATAAATGAATGATGAAGTATTCTAGGCTATGTCTTGAACCGGTAGACCTAATGGTGGTAGCCCTACATGATGAGTCTAGAAGCTAATGTGATGATAAACCTTGAATCGGTAGACCTAATTGTGGTAGCCCTTTCATGTGTGAAATGATGAACCTTGAATCGGTAGACCTAATGGTGGTGACCCTTTCTTAAGGATTCAATGAGATATCCTCATAATGTACCTTGAATTGGTAGACCTAATGGTGGTGGCCCTTTCATGTGTAATGTACTTTGGGTCAGTAGACCTAATGTTGGTGGCCCTTTCAACTATAATAATTTTAATGTGAATGAACTACTCTATGGGAATGGAGGCTAAGCACCGATTGGATATGGTAAGATGGAAGCTCTCCCCACATAAAGTTGGGTTTCAATGAACATCTTTCTTATCCCATAACTATGTGCCCACATAGGATATTAGCTAGTAGATCCACCTAAGCTAAAATACATCTAGTTCTACCTTAGGCAAGTAGGACACCTTTCTTCGGTGTGGGGTTACATGACACCGGATTCCATGGTTTGCTCTCGTGGTCTATGTCGGATAAAGCTTATTCCCATCATGTGAGATGTCCACTATGGTTACACAAGAGGTTCTATCAAGTGTGGGTGGTAGTATGGGATGTCATTCATGCACTGCACGAGTAGGCTTTGAGAGGGCTATAGTGAGTTCTCTAATGTCTTAATGACTAATGAATGAAAGTTCTCTTAATGAAGCTAATGAAGAATGTTGACTTGAATGCTTAATGTAATGATGCATCCTTTACTTGGATTGTATTATGAGTTACTTTCCTTGTCACGACGTATGAAATGTTTATGTTCCTTATGTATGAATATAGTCTAAAGATGAAAGGATAGAATGGTAAGTTCACTTTTGGTGGTCTTAAAGTGGCACTTGGTACGGATGATGGTATGTGACGCTATTCACACATTGCAGAAGTATAGCTTAGTGTTACTTAAGGTTAATGTTCTAATGTGATGAAATGGCTTATATGTTGATTATGTTTGTATCTTATACCTCTTGTACTAAATTTCATGAAATTTTCTCAAATTGGCATAATGCATGGTTTTTAACCAAAAATGTCCTTTTTAAAGCATGATTTTTTCATGGCTATCATACTTAGTACATTAAATGTGCTAAACCATATTTCTTCATTTTTACTAAAGTGTAGGGTTTGGAGATTTGATGTCCTATATTTGGGAGATAGGTTTCTAAGGAGCATGGAGTTGAAGATTTGGTGAGTTCTCATAGTTTCAAGGACGAACCCACTATTTTCCTTTCTGTCTTTTATTTTATGTTTAGAGCTTTTGTATGGGGTATGTCCCAAAGTTTTATTCAAAGTGTTGTAGATGGTTTGAGACAAAGTATAGAAAGACTTCCACTTGCTTTTATGAAAATGACTTCGATTGTAAAGAAAAGTTTGAAATTCTGCACTATTGTTCATATGCTCTTATGTTATCAATGTTATAAGGCTTGTATGAGGCTCTTCAGAGTGTTGTACGCCGTGTCATGTCCGGGGTGTAGGCTCGGGTCATGGAAATTTGAAGTTGGTGAAGCTGGGTTGATAGGACCAGACTTAGTTCATCAAGCTATGGAGAAGGTGAGAGTTATTCAAGAGAGGCTGAAAACGGCGCATAGTAGTCTGAAGTTCTACACCGATGTTAGGTGAAGAGACTTAGAGTTTGAAGTAGATGATTGGGTTTACTTGAAAGAGTCATCCATTGAGGGTGTTATGAGATTTGGTAAGAAGAGGAAACTTAACCTCCGATATATTGGTCCTTACAGAATATCCAAGAGGATTGGCAAGGTAGCTTATGAGTTAGAGCTACCACAAGAGTTAGCAGTGGTTCATCTAGTTCCACATTTCTATGTTGAGGACCAAAGAAGTAGCATCAGTCAAAGTTCTATGGAGAAATCAGTTCGTTGAGGAAGCTTCTTGGGAAGTTGAAGTGTACATGAAGAAGAGATACCCACTTCTCTTTGAGTCTAGAAAAGCTCTAAATTAAGGTACTGATCCTTTACTTGGCATTTGTTTTAAGTTGGCTTGTTGTGTTTACATTTTTCTTGTTGGGTGTTTGAGCTGGATCTTATATGTTACACCCTTAGCCTTGTAAGGGTAATCTCATTCGAGGATAAATGTTCCCAAGGGGGAGATATTGTAACACCTCTCTATTTGAAAGAACTAGAAAAAACTAGAATTAGAAAGAAACTATTTTTGGAAATAATCAAATTTGGAAAGTATGAAAAGGTTAAGCCAAGTATGAGTTTTAGGTCAACTTTAAACTACCATAACTCCTAGCACATGATGAATTAGGTGGCCTACAATATACCGTAGAAATACCTTTGAATTATCTTTCCAAGGCCACCGAGTTTGCTCAAATTCGAGTTTGTATGAGGGAGATATGCCCATTTGAAGTCGGACTACCTAGATAAGGAAAGTCAACCGAATTTTAGAGGGTATTATGGTCTTTTTCATACCCAATTAATTTATTTCGCTTTTAGAAGTTTAATAGGGGTCTAAACTGAGTTAGTTCAATTTGCGCATTTACCAAATCATGCTAGGGTTTTTGTAGAAAGAACTCAAGAGGAGAAAGGAGAAGAAAAGTTCAAGATTCATCAAGTTCTTGCGATTTTGATTGAGGATTTCGCCAAGGATTCAATCCTACGAGGTATGTGAGACTTTCACAGCGTTGGGTTCGTTCACACATGCTCCAAACATGTTTATTTCAACGAGATTCATTCTAGAAAGTTGAAAGTTTGATGATCTTGAGTTATGTTCTTGAATATAGGTTTTTGTTCTTGAATTAAGTTTGGATTGTCGAGTTCTTGAGGAAATCGTGTTGATTTTATAGTCGCTTATGAATAGATTCTTGTGTACATATACTGGGTATTTGAATCTAAAAAGAATTAAGAAAAAAAGAATCGAATTTAGGTGAATTGGGATTAGAAAATGGAGAAGGAAAAAGTCGGGAGAATCTGGCAACCCAGTCCGCATCGCGGACCTGCCTCCCCCTTTTCACAAAATCTTCTCCGCATCGCGGAGTGTTGACGGGCCCTTCTACCTCAAAATTTATTTCGCGACCAAATATTTAAGTGCATATCCCCGTCGCGGACTTGCTTCCAGACAATGATTTCTTGATCATTTGTCATGTTTAACTATCTTAAAACATTCCTAAACATCACAAGATCTTTCCTATCACAAATCATAACCTTGAATTCATAATTCAAATTCAAGGTAGAGTTAAGATGTAAGTCTTGAGAGTTCTTCGAGTCATTTTAAGAAGTCTTTTACAAATACATTAAACTTGTTTTATGACTTAAGCATTGAGTTGAGTAAGAGTAAGAGTAAAGTTCATTTCTTCAAAAGATTATACGGAAACTAAGTATTTCCAAGAGTTAAAATGTTTTCACATTTAAATAAGAAAGAAAACACTGATTTCCAAGAGAGCTTTTAAGCTAGTTTTTGAGTAATAATCTCAAACCACAGAAAAAGTTATGTTTTTAAACGTATGAGTTGAGCATATTTTAGGAGTAGTATTGAGCACCGATATGGGGACGAGTTCATAAAAACTCAAGTCTCCATAAACGATGTAGCCATCGTGGGTAGAAATGGTCATACTTTTTAGATGATTCCTTAATGATTTTAGCATAGATTAGTGGATCCACTTAGTTGAGGCATTCTATATTCCGAGAAGTTATAGGACAGTTCTGGCAGCGTGGGCGAGACGATGTATCATCACATAGCTTATAGTGATGGTTGTTGGTTAGAGAAACTCCCACAAAAGTATATTTATTTAGTATACATATATATGTTAAGTTTTTATTGTATTTTTTTCAATACATTGAGTTTCTACCTATTGTTTAAATGCCTTATATAAACTGCATCTTTACTGTTATTTATTTATACATTGAGTTAAGTACCCGTGATTAAGTAAAGCTGAGGTAAGTGTTACTTTTTGAGTTCAGTTCAAGATTATGTCATGTTTAGTTTTCCCCTCGCATGCTCATACATTGAATGTACTGATGACTTTTGGCTTGCATTGTTTTATGTTGCATATACAGGTAATTAGGATCAGCATCCAGCGCCTCGTTGATCCATTCGAGTACTCAAAGTCAGTTGGTAAGCCTCCTTGCTTTCTGGAGGATCCCTTTGGTTATGTTTTGTTTTATTGCTTTGTTCATTTCAATTTTTAGGATGATTGGGGGTATTTTTCCAACATCCCTCTTAGTATTTAGAAGCTTCATAGACAGTTAGTTATTAGTTCTTTAGTCTTGCATTTCAATTGTTTTGCTATAAGACTTGAGTTGCCACTTCGGCTAAGTTGAATGTTTATTTCTAAAACATTCTAAGTTTAGTTTGAGACAATTGAGTTTAAATTGTATTTTGAATCCTCTTATTTGTGATTAATGTCTTCCATTGAGTAGTAGGTTAGGCCAAGGTTCTCTTGGGGACAATAATGCTTCTCGAGTGCCAGTCCCTCCCAGGGTGTAGGCTCGGGGCGTGATAGAAATTTCGGGGGTGTTACAATATATATTTGTATTCACCTATTATGGATTTGTATTTGTATTCACCTATTGTCATGTGTAATTGTATTTGTATTCATTTTTTTCTATGTGATTTGCATTTATATTTGTTGTCATGTGTATTCGTGTTTGTTTTTATTACCTTTTGTGTATTTGTATTCATCTGTTGCTATGAGTATTTATATTTCGTATCAAGGTAACTCCAACCCAACTTTCTATTTTACTCTCCACATATAGAGTTCTTTATTTTTGGAGACAACCAACTCCAATCTAATCGCTATTTTACTCTCTAAAAAAGATTTTTCTTATATATCCTCAATATTATACTATTATTTCTATTTCATATTTATTTTCTTATTTCATAATATAAATCTTTTTTTTTACTTTTTCCAAATACTCACCCTATAAAATCTTCATACAATATAAATTTTAATTCTTTTCAAATTCTTTATTTTATATAAAAGAGAAAAGACATAAAGTCACCATTGAAGTTGTTCGGAATTTTTAAAAATACACCTTAACTTATGATGAGTCTAAGATTTGGACTCATTTAGGGCTTGTTTATATAGCTTTAGTGTCCTCAAATGCTTTTCTTGTGCCAATAACTAATGTTAAATCCTAGATTTTCAGGAATATGGATATATTGAGGAGCAAAGAATGGACACTAACAGGAAAAAAGAAACAAACCAGGCTGAAGAAATGAAGAAGGGCAACCTGAGGATCGCCAAGAGCATTCAACATGTTGCCAAGTGGCTCATCAGACCGCCTAAAGTTCCAGTGTGCCAAGCCCTGAAGGGAAGAACCAAGTTGGCAATGGAAAGGAGTAGTTAGAGGAATGCCGAGTGATTCCGCAAAGCCAAGATAGCTCGCCCAAAGTTACAGACCTTGAGGATGCTGAGTAACAAGGCAAAAGGGCGATGGAAGATACCAAAGGACAGCTCACCAAGTGGTTTGGAGAGCCCGACTTACTTCGCCGAGTGACTCTTCACAACACATTTTTGGTGACTATAAATACGTTTTTGAACATTTAGTTTAGTATCACTTATCACTGATGAATTAATCAATTACACCTTAGAACATTTTATTTTTAAATTTTGAACATCTTGAGACAATTTTCTCTAGTTTTCCTTAGCTTTTGAAGAATAGAAGAAATTCAATTTTGAGAAATTAGATGTGGGTCTTTGAAGTTCATCAAATTGGAGCATTGTAAAGACGAAATTACTCTTACCCAGTTGATGGATAATCAATTTGGTAACTGTTTTTACCTTTTTATAATGTCTAGCTAAAACCCCAATTCTTGGAGTGTGATTATGTGATTATGGATTGATTTAGCTTATTGGTATTGCTAATTGTTAGTTTAAATTCTATTTACTAGTGTGTTAAATCATTAATTGTGGTTTAACTTAGGAATTGTAGTTGCAAATGCAGTTCTATGTTTGTGTTCTTGGCTTGCTCGAGAGAGAGGTTTTAGAACTAAGATTTTTGATTGATGGTTTGTGGGTATTGGGTTGACTTGGATTCATCTCGAGAGAGTGAATCCTAAACCCAATCCCACACATTTCGCTCGAGAGAGTGAATGGATTAAGGTGTGGGCTGGTCTTATTTTGCATGCTTGTTGATATTCGAGATAAATCACTAGATTCGGGGTAAATTGTTCGAGAAAATTTACCTCCATTATAGCCTAGCCTACTCAATAATATCTAGCTATTTACTAATAGTTGCAATTACCCATATGTCTATATTAGCCTGTATTCAATCACATCCCAAGAACCCATCTCATTATTGTTAATTCGTATTGTTGTGACTGCTGTTTGTAGTTGATAATCAAAACCAAAATCCCCATTTGAAATTCGTGTCACCCCTTAATTTGAATGATGTCTTTATTCGATAAATTTTATTTCTATGACTGAGACCATGCTTACACTTCTCAGTTAAATCTGAAACATGTACCGCTTCCCTGTAGGATTCGACCCCAACTCATTTAGTTGAGTTTTATACTGATTAACTATCGTTGACACTTATAATTGGATGAAGTGTCTTTAACAACTTTAAATTAATCAACTTTGCGGGTGTCCTATTACCCCATTGAACAACTTCATAATAGTATATATACCCCATTTTCACCCAATACCAACTTATACACAAATATTTGTAAGTCACGCACTAATAGTCACTTGACATGTGTATAAAGTAGTTTTTAATTATTTTTATTTGATTTCTTTGTTTTTCTTTTTCTCTTTCTTCTTCGCCTTAACTTGTGTTCTTAAGGTAGTCATTCCTTCCTCGTCGCTACAACAGTCGTCAATCTCGCTGTGGAGGGACCGATTTCATAGTAACACTACCAATTATTTGTCAAACTACCAACAATTAATTTATTTATGAAAATAAACACTGTCAAATAATCAAAATTAAATACTCAAAATATCACCAAGTCAAAATCTGAAATTTAAATCACCACCTTCTCCAACTCCTTACTCTTAAATCGAGTTTTCCATGGTTTCAGTACTCCCCAATCCCAATCTTGATTTGTAGGAGGAAAAAAACACTGAACTAATTTGTTTTTCAGAAAAAAGGAAAAAGAAATAAGAAGAATAAGAATGAACACAATAACATTAGTTTAAAAAAAACAATGACTAGAAATGAAAAGAAAAAAATGAAGGAAGGCGTGGTTGCCCAAAAAATATGGTTAAACTAATGATGGTAGGGAAGATGAGAATTTTTTTTTTGAAAAAATAAAAACCATTCCTAATAAAGGTAAAAAAAATTAATACATGGATTTTTATGGGTTTTTTTTCAAAATAAGTCAAATCGGGAGTGCCACATGGAAATTTTACATTGGTGAAACGTTGTATCAAGGGTCCTTCATGCGCCCATATTTCGTGACAACACGAGTGGTGTTAAAATTAGTCAAAAGGGTATATATATTGTGGATTTAGATGGTTTCGTGGGGTTAAGGTGTCTTTTTAAAATTTTAGGACAACTTCAGTGGTGACTTTATGTTTTTTCTCTATATAAAATTACAATCATTCTAAAGTTTTTTATAACATAAATAAATTGCAAGCAAATATTATATTGTATACATATTAATCGACAATTCAAATAAAAGTGAAATCATTAATCAAATACAATTACATAAACTCTATCTAAATACTCAACTTTCAAGATCATATGTTGCTACCATAAATGCTCTATTAATGCATTAAACCATTCAAATTGAGGGGTTTTGTCGTTAATTTTTCCTATCTATCTAAATTTTGCACCAACATGATATTTTCATTTAAATTATGTGAATTCTTCATAGTGATAATAATAATAATTTTAAACTATATCACTTAAAGTTACTATGTTTGACCATGACATGAGGTTTCACGAGCTCTTCTATCATGCTACAATGATATTGCCTACCGAGCTGGAAGGGGTTCTTTGCTTTGTTCATGGATTTATACTCCACCTGTTGATTGAGATCGAGTTTGTAAGTTCAACGCGCCGTTCCTTCTTAGATGTAGTTGACTATGCCCGTACTATGGAGAAATTTCACTGTTATCCCATGGGGCATTGACAAAAGGGCTTGGCATCAGGGAATCTACAACGGGTCTCATTATAGGCCCAGTGGCTCCTATGATAGGCTTCGCCAATAATTTCAGTAGGATCAGTCTAGGCGGCCTGTTTAGGCCTCACTTATGGCTTTAGAAGGTGACCGGTATAGTCAAGATGACGCTGGTGTGGTTCAGAGTTAAAGGGGTTCGCACTCAGGTTCTTAAGGACGTGGTGGCCATTATTTCGCAGGTTGGTCTTCATAGGGTTACAATTACTGTTGGGAGATTGATCATTGGTCTAGGGATTGTCTCCTGGGATGATTGCACCTGCTCCACATCTAGTGAGACCAGTTGCAGCGGTAGAACCTCTAGCTAGGGGGGATGCCCAGGGTTAGGATTGAAGAGGCAGTTATCAGGGAGCTCGAGGTTGACCCCGGAGAGGCAGGTCTGGCAGTAGGACTGACGCTCAAGGTAGATGAGAGCATGCTCATTTGTATGTAGAAGAGAAAATTTGAAAACAAATGGTGTCAACTAAAAGGATCTCATTATTGTACAACTATTAATTAAAGTTTGCAACCTATGAAATTTAAAGAATATGCACATATAATTATGAGTCTTGATTATCGTTTTGACTGTTACGTTTACGATGTTTTGACACCTTGAATATAATTATGTATTTCTAATGTACATTCATACATTCCTATATTATAAAATTATGTTCACAATATTATTTTGATATATTATAGGATAACTCTCAACGAGTCATTATTATGGACCATAATGTTAAATATTTCCTAAAACTTATGTACATGGTAAGATAATTTGCTTTTGTTGTATATATATATGATAGGAAATTTTTAGCATGAAATAGTATTTAACCAACGTAACTCGCATACGTGGTTTATCATCATATTATGACATGTATGATGGACAACATAAAAGAGATTTGTTTTTTGAGCATCAAATAAATATGCCTAAATATTGGTGTAATGCACTCATTGGGCCATGGAGAAAATGTTAGACTAGTTTATGTGTGACCCAATTGATAGAAAGCCCATATCATATTTTTAATGAAAAGAAAATCTCACACGTTAGATCAGTTACCTGATGGACGTACCAGATTAATTCTAAACATCTATAAATTGATCCTCCATTCATTAGGGTTACCACATATTCTCTACACTTTTTCATCTCTGACGGCGGCTAGAGCAAAGAGATAACCAATTTTCCAACCAAGCTTTCGCTAAGTTAATCTCATCAGGTATGCTTACTATGAAGAATTTCATGTTATATTATCATGTTTAGAATCCTGATTTGTATATTTAATCGATGTATTAGTATAAATTTTGTGCTTGAAGTTTAAGTTTACAAAAAAAGTTTATGGAATTCAAGAAAGGTCAGTTAAAATCTTTATGACACCTTTATAGATAAAAACACTAATGAATATATTTTTACAATGTTAAGGCTATTCACTGAGAAAATGTATTTCTAATCAAATAAATCTCTAGAAGACCTCTTAAAAAGAAAATTATATTGCTCTAATAAATTTTTTAAAGGTGCACTATCAATCCATCTTATCATGCCCTCTTAATATATCATATCATGCCAAATAGAAAAATAGCTAGCTGTCAAGATCATCTTCCAACATAATTAATGAATAACATACACTCTAATTCATCTATCTTACTTACCAACTTAGCCTATTATTTAATGAGATATATTTTTTTATAGTATTTACCCATTTTAACTTTACTCCATTCATCTTTAAAGCAACCTATTTTTAAAAAATAAACTTGTTTCAATATATATGATATTATAAGAATAACACGAGTCATTGTTTGTTTTATCTTCATACATTGATGATCAAAATGCTAAATAACCAAGATGTATAAGAAAAGATAAATAATAATACATTTAAATAGTTACTTTTATGAATAAAGATATTGAATGTTATTCTTAAAACATGTACAAAAATAAATTATTAAAGGTTGTACTAGGTAGGTGATAGGAGTACTTTGGAATATTAATTTGAAGCAATATTTCATAGGTTTAGAGCATTATTGTCCCAATACCCTAACAAAGTAGCTCTTGATTTAGAAATAATGCACATACTCTCCTAGTGAATTTTGAGCAACTTCGATTCAATTTTTGACAAAGTTACATCTAAGGGAAACAACATTTAGTGATGATAAACATTTATTCGTATCGAATATTATATCAACTTCTTTTTATGATGCGTAATCACTTTTGGTTTTTTCTTTTTTAAGTTGTAAGTATGATTCATTAACAGTATAAATTTAATTTAACAAGAGGTAGTAAATGTTCACTTTAGGTATAAATTTAAAAATCAAACACAAATACTACTAAAGAAAATAAAAATCAAATTTAATTCAATTTTTTCACTTTTGTTGTCAATACTATAGGTGAAACTATGTCGGAGGAGTTTGATCGAAATCAGGAGATAGCTTCATTGAATAATGAAAAATATTCATTGTTGATGAAAGTCGAAATGCTTGAAACAACTCACAGAGTTGAATTAGAAGACAAGGAGGGAGAAATTTGGGGCTTAAAGCAGAAACTGGATGAGCTAGAAGGAACTGTGCAATTTTACAGTGGTGTATTAGGAGGAAAGGAAAAGGAATTGAGGGACAAAAAGAAAAAGCTTGAGGAACAAGATGATAGTAGCTGGAAAAGGGAACAAGGTTTGCTTTACACAGTAAAGTATGAGTTGATGAAGATGATGATTAATAACTTGCAAACAAAAATATCTAAATTGGAGAACAAATTGGAGATGCAAGATAATGCGGTTTCTCAAAGGTTTATTGATGAGAACAAAGAAGTTGGTGATTCATCTGGTAAAAAGGTAGATTAATGTGCGTTTGTATTTCATTATCTAATAGGAGTTCTGTTGAATTATTGTTTACCTCAAGAGAATATTTTATTGAAACATCATTGAATCCATATGTAATAGCATTTTAATTTTATTGAATTTGAATCAGTAAGGAAAATGAACAAGGTATAAAGTTAAAAATGAAAGTTAAATTATTGAAATCCATCAATTACACATCTGATAATTCCTTTTTATATCTTTCAATGAGTAAAGTTTTGGTGTTTGTGCATTATGCTTATTTCTTGAATGGATTAAAAGTATTTGCTTGTGTTATTTTTTCTTCACAAGGAGTGTTCAAGAAGTTATGAGATTTTTTTTATAATAATAAAAGGTCATTTTTTATAAAATATAAAATTTCTTTATTTATACATAATCTATCTTGCTCCTACAAGTATTATAAATATTTTCGCACGTGTTAAAGCCATGCAAATCTTATTTTCTTATATACTTCACAACCATTAAAGGATAGTTTTGTGTACTAAATCTCCCTCCACGTGTTGGATTATGAAGGATCAAACCACTAGGTTCTATTGTACATAATCTTACCCTGCATCAATCATCTAACCTACTAAAAATTCTCATTAGATTGTACATCTATTTTGATTTATTTGAAACCTAAAATAATTTTATCTACTAGGTTAAGGAATAAATATTATGCGGATATACTCATAACATTTTCAAATAAAAAGCTATAACAAACTAAGCTAGTGTTTGACCATATATTTTAAGAGTGAATTTTAAATTTATTTTTGTAATATCTTTTTGGAAATAATATTTAATCAGATTTTGAAAATCTTATCTTCAAATACTTTCAGGTTTCCAAAAAACTACCTTATACTAATTTATGGTGTTTTGAGATATCCACTCACAAAATTTTAAAGATTTTTAGTAATATAAAAAGCACACATCCAAAAATGACTACAAATATTTAAAACCACTACTTCAAAAACTCAAATTTTCAATTTCAAAATAAATGGTCAAACGGGAGTTAAATATAATTATTTATTATTTTTTAATTAAATAAGTTCTTCAATAGTGGGGAGGGGTAGGGAAGCCTTAGTACCACGACTTAGTTAACAAGCTCCTTGTCACGCCCCAAGCCTACACCCTGGGAGGGACTGGCATTCGAAGACCATTGCTGGCCCCAAGAGAACTCTTGGCCTGACTTACTTAACTCAGTGGAAGACAATATTCATATCTATAATGATCAATGAACTTAACTGAACTGAATAATAAAATAACTGAGAATATTTTAAAGATTAAACATTCAACTTGGCCAAAAGTGGCAACCCAAGTCTTTAACATAAGAATGATAATGCAAAGACTATTGAACTACTAACTGTCTATGAAGCCTCTAAAACAAAGATGGATGTCGGGACAGGACCCCCGATCATCCTAACATCTGAAAGACTAGAAAGCAAATAAAGGAGTCCTCGAGAATATAAGAAGGCTCACCAACAGACTGAATGCTCAAGCTGGATCAACGAGGCGCTGGATGATGATCCTGGTTACCTGCGTCTGCATCATAATAAGATGCAGGACAACTAACATCAGTACATTGAATATACGAGTATGCGAGTTGGAATGCTACCAACATAGGCTCGAAAGAGATTACGGAAGAAACACCTACCTGGATCTTCTCAACTCATGGATACTCAACTCAATATAAAGCGATAAAACACATGCGATATATATTTAAAGCTTATAAAATAACTGAAAACAATCTTAGTTCGTTATAGATAAAGCACTAACAAACTTAACTTTACTCATTTAGAAAGTAATATAACTTCTGTGAGGGAATCTCTAATCGGTAACCATCACTATGAGCCTAAGTGATGGTACAACGTTTAACCTCACGTTGCCAAGGACCGTCCTATACCTTGCTATCGGTATAGAACCTGAACTACTAAGTGGATCCACTAGTCTATGCTAAAAAGCACTAAGGAACCATATAAAAAGTATGATCCTTTTTCTGCCCATGATGACTACATGGTTTATGAGGGTTGAGTTAATATGAACTCGCATCCCCATATCGGGTGCTCAATACTACTCCCAAAATATACTTAGCTCATATGTTTTTAAAATAATTTTTCTCTGGTTTGAGATAATTGCTCAAACTTAGCTTAAAAAGCTCTCTTGGAATCAATGTTCCCTTTTGTTGTTCAAAACTCTTTTGAAAATCTCAGTTTCCTCTCATCTTAAATGTGAAAACATTTACTCTTGGGAATACTTTGTTCCGATAGATCATTTTAAAGAAAATGACCTTTGCTCTTACTCTTTACTCAACTTCAAAACTTAAGTCTTAAAACAAAGTTAAAACGTTTAGAAAAGACTTATGAAAACTTGAAATGAACTTCTCTTACTTGACTCTTGACTTCTCTTGACTTTGGTCTTAATTACTCTGACTTGACTCTTAACTGATCCTTGAATTGAATTATGGATTCTAGGATTATGATTCGTGTTTGGAACGATCGCATGTTGTTTAGGAAAGATTTTAGATAGCTAATCATGAGAAAAGACCAAAAATCAAGATTTGAAGGTGCGTCCGCAACGCGGAGGCATAATTAAATTTTGGTTTCAAAAATGTCTTTTGAGGCAGAACACCTCGTGTCAGCTCCGCGACGCGAAGTTGAAACTTTAAATCTGGGCACTAGGACCGCAACGCGCGGCAACCCTCTGATTTCGTCCGACGAAATTTCTTCTTCGTTTTCCAGCCCTAATTCACCCAAACTTGATTCTTTTTCTCAAATTACTTTTAGATACAGATACCTAGAAAATTTACCTAAGAACCTAACCTAAAACGACTCTGTAATACGACGTAACGAACTCAGAAACTTCTGAATTCATCCCAATTCAAGAACAACATTCAAATTCAAGAATTCATGTTGAGAACATCAACTTCCAAACTCTTCTATGACGAATTTCACTGAAAAAAACATGTTTGGCGCATGGGTGAATGAATCCAATGCTATGAGAGACTCACATACCTTGTAGGGTGAATTCGTTGGCGAATCCGCAACCAAAATCGATTGTTCTTGGCGAATCTTGCTTTTCCTCTTCTCCTTTCTCTTACGTTCTTTCTCCAAAAGCCCTAACACTATTTCTCAAAAGTGTTGACATAACTAAATCAGTTTTGACCCCAACTATTTTATTAAAAATGGATTTAATTAATTGGGTAAGGAAAAGACCAAACTACCCTAAAAAATCCGGATTGGGCATTTCCTTATTCGAACAACCCAATTTCCAAAGGGGATAACTCACTCATACAAACTCGAAATCGCGTAAACTTGGCGGAGTTGGAAAGATCATTCCAAGATATTTCCAACATATATGGAACTACACCTAACTCATCCTGAGCTAGGAGTTATGGTCGTTTGAATTTTAACTATAACTTACTTAAAATTTTCTAGATTTCCTTATACTTTCCAAAAATAACTATTTCCAGATTTTAAACTTCCTTTTAGTTCTTTCTAGTTTTGGGATGTTACAATATCTCCCCCTTGGGAACATTCATCCTCGAATGAGATTTACTCTTACTAAGCTAAGGGTGGTAACATCAAGTTCAAACATCCCGAAAGCAATTTCAAATAAAGAACATGCTCACTCATAATTTAGATAGTACTAAAAAGAAAATTAGTACCTTGGTCTGCATTTTCTCCGGTTTCCAAGAGACGTGGATATCTCTTCTTCATATCCTCTTCAGCTTCCCAAGTAGCTTCTTCAACAAATTGGTTCCTCCAAAGGACTTTGACTGACGCAACCTCCTTTGTTCTGAACTTGCGAACTTGGCGATCTAGAATCTGAACCGGAATCTCCTCATACGATAAGCTATCCTTGATCTCAATATTTTCAGTTGATATGATCAATGAAGGATCGCCCATACACTTCTTCAACATGGAGATGTGAAACACCGGATGAACCGCTACTAATTCCTGTGGTAGCTCCAACTCATAAGCTACAATGCCAATCCTCTCAGCTATTCTATAAGGTCCAATATACCGGGGACTAAGCTTCCCCTTCTTACCAAATCTCATAACACCCTTCATGGGTGAAACTTTTAAATATACCTAATCATCTACCTCGAACTCTAATGCCCTTCTCGTAACATCAGTGTAGGATTTCTGATGAATCTGTGCTGTTTTCAATCTCTATTGAATTACTTTCACCTTCTCCATAGCTTGATGAACTAAATATGGTCCTATCAACCCTGCTTCACCAACTTCAAACCATCCAATAGGAGATCTGCATCTTCTCCCATAAAGAGCTTCATAAGGAGCATTGGATGCTCGAGTGATAACTGTTGCTGTAAGCAAACTCAATGAGAGGTAGGTGATCATCCTAATTCCCTTTGAAATCAATCACACAAGCCCTTAACATATCTTCTAATGTTTGAATAGTGTGCTCTGCTTGTCTGTCAGTCTGAGGATGAAAGGCAGTACTTAAGTTCACTTTTGAAGCCAAACCTTTCTGAAAAGATTTTCAGAATTGTGCAGTAAATTGTGCACCTCTATTTGAAATAATGGAGACTGGAACTCCATGAAGTCTTACCACCTCCTGAATATATAACCTGGCATAATCTTCTGCTGAATGGGTAGTCTTTACCAGCAGAAAATGGGTTGATTTTGTCATTCTGTCGACGATCACCGAAATAGAATCATGCTGTCAGCGAGACCTTGGCAAGCCTGTGATAAAATCCATATTAATCATCTCCCACTTCCATTTCGGAAGTTCTATATTCTACGCCAAACCACCGGGCCTTTGGTGCTCCACTTTAACTTGTTGGCAATTTGGACTCTTGGCAACAAATTTTGCAATGCTCTTCTTCATACTATTCCACCAATACACTTCTTTCAAATTGCGATACATCTTTGTGGAACCCGGACGAATGGAATATCTGGAGCTATGAGCTTTCTCCATGATCCTCTCTTGGAGTCCATCCACCATTGGTACACACAACCTACCTTGATATCTCAATACACCATCTCCCCTTTGTTCAAAAGCTAATACTTTTTGCTTATGAACATTTGCCTTCAATTCAAGAAAAATAGGGTCTTGGTCTTGCTTGCCTTTTACTTCTGACACTAATGATGACTCAGCCCCATTTGTCACCACTATACCTACCTTCTGTGGAATCCATAAGTTTGACTCCCAGGCGTGCCAGTCTGTGCACATCTTTTGCTAACTCTTTCCTTCCTTCTTCAACATGGGTGGTGCTACCCATAGACAACCTGCTTAAGGAATCAACAACAACATTAGCCTTACCTGGGTGGTAAAGAATACTAATGTCATAGTCCTTGAGTAACTCTAACCACCTTCTCTATCTGAGATTAAGCTCTTTCTGAGTGAACACATATTGAAGGCTCTTGTGATCGGTGAACACATCCACATGAACACCATAAAAATAATGGTGCCATTTCTTCAAAGTAAAAACTACAGCAGCCAACTCTAGATCATGGGTTGGATAATTCTTCTCATGAAGTTTCAACTGTTTGGAGGCATAAGCTATAACTTTTCCATTCTGCATTAAGACAAAACCCAAACCAACTCTAGATGCATTACAATACACCACAAAACCTTGAGTACCTTCTGGTAAGGTCAAAACTGGGGAAGTAGTCAACCTCTTTTTCAATTCCTGAAAGCTTTTCTCACAAGCTTCAGACCATTGAAATTTCATTGTCTTCTGAGTCAACTTGGTCAAAGGAGACGAAATAGATGAGAACCCCTCTACAAACATTCTATAATAGACAGCTAAACCCAAGAAACTCCTAATATCAGTTGGAGATGTGGGTCTAGGCCAATTTTGCACTGCCTCAATTTTTTGAGTATCAATTTTAATTCCCTCTCCAGACACAATATGGCCTAAGAATGCCACAAACTCAAGCCAAAACCCACACTTAGAGAAGGTGACATACAACTCCTTATCTTTCAAAGTCTGGAGAACTATTCTGAGATGGCTAGCGTGATCTTCTTCATTCCTTGAATAGATTAGTATGTCATCAATGAAGACGATAACAAACATATCTAAATAAGTTTGAAGACTCTATTCATAAGATCCATGAACGTTGCTGGTGCATTGGCCAAACCAAAGGATGACCAAAAACACATAATGACTATATCTGGTTCTGAAAGCTATCTTTGGAATATCACATTCCCTTACTCTTAATTGATGATTGCCTAATCTGAGGTCAATTTTTGAAAGACAGGAAGCACCATGAAGCTGATCGAAAAGATCATCAATTCTCGCAAGACGGTACTTATTCTTGATGGTAACCTTGTTCAACTGATGGTAATCTATACACATCTTAAGAGAACCATCTTTGTTTCTCACAAACAACACTGGAGCACCCCAAGGTGAGACACTTGGTCGAATGAAGCCCTTATCTAATATATCCTTTAACTGCTCTTTCAACTCTACTGGTGCCATTCTCTATGGCAGAATACAAATAGGACGAGAATCTGGAATGATGTCTATACCGAAGTTTATTTCTCTCTCAGGAGGGACTCCGAGTAGGTCATCAGGAAAAGTCTTTTGGAAACTCTTTTACTATAGGAACTGACTGAATGTGAGGTACCTCAACACTTGAGTCATTAACTAAGACTAAGTGATAGATACAACCCTTCAAAACTAACTTTCTTTCCTTAAGGTACGAAATGAAATGACCTTTAGTGTAGCGACCCTAAAAATAGATAGGTGAAACTAGAGCCTAACGTATGAATTTTTAAAGTTTAAGCATAAATTGGAAGTAGTCACTTTTGGAAAAAAAAAACAGTTCAGAATCTGGAAATTGGCTAAGTTCAAAATCTGGAAATTCTGCCAAGTGTGGAAATCAGTGAGTTTTTGGCCAACTTTGAGCAGTCATAACTCCTAGCTCAGGATGATCCAGGAGTAGTTCCAGTTATGTTTGGAAAGCTCTTGGAACGATCTTTTCAACACCACCGAGTTTGCTCGATTCCGAGTTCGAATGAGCGAGTTATGCCCTTTGAAAGTTGGGCAGTTGGCAAGGAGTCCGTCCGGAAATTTAAGGGCATTTTGGTCTTTTCACAAATCTTTTCTTTTGAGGTTATATTATTGTGTTAGGCTGATTGTGGATCATTTTATTCCATTTTAAAAGAGTAAGGAAGGGTTCTCTTTGGAACACCATTGAAGGCCAAGGTGAAGTTGGAGCCAGGGTTGAAGGTTTTGAGTGCTTTTTTCTTCAATATTTCGTAGGTTTCAACTTAGAGGTATGGTGACCCTTGATCCTTGATCAATCTTTCTTTCAAGGAGTCCAATCAAAAGTGTTTCAAAGAACAAAATCTCAAATTCTAATCTAAGCATGGGTTCATTGGCAAAACGTTTTCTAAGCCATTATATTGATGAATTAATGTTTGATTAAAGTTTTTAAGATGATTTTATATGGAATTCCTTGAAGAACCCATGTTTTCCCTAAATTCCTAAATTTGCTTATGAAGTGGGTCTTTTGCTTATGATTCAAAGTTTATGAAATTGTGTTTGGATTGGATTGTATTAGTGACTCTTATAATTTTCTACATCTATCTATGATGAATTGATGATGTATGGATGAATTGAAAGTTGTGGCCTTATGGGCAAGTTATGGATGAATTCTCTTGTGGTAAGTAAAATGGTTGGGACTTGAGTGTTGTTGATTATGGCTTTGGAGGATAGTAAGTTGGTTTAATCTCTTATTATGGATAAAATTGTTCTTGCTTAGTTTGATCCACTTATGGTGGAGGTGTTTAATTATGG